>NC_079974.1:616666-1233333 GCF_029852145.1 Microplitis mediator
TCCGAATAAAAGAGTCCTATCTTACACCGACTCTGACTATGAATCTTCACGGACGAATCGAAAATATCACATTTTTTACCGCGGTTCTGATGAAAGGAGTCCACTGTTATTTCGTTATCATGAATGTAAGTACTTTTTAAGCCAATAAGCGCAAAGTAATTTATCCCGCATGAAAAAACTTTACATGTGAAAACATATATGATAGAATATATGAATATTATAATGTGATATATTGTACAATATATAAAATAATATTTATATTTTTGCCGTATTAATATATGATAATATATTGAAAAAAAATATATTGCTAAAATATATTATCAATATATTTATCAATATATGACTTTTTATGTATGTTTTACATATATATTTTAATAAATTTTTTTTATATTGATATATTATATTGAAAGTAGTATATTCATTAATATATAGTATTTTTTATATTTTTTATATATGTTTTCCAATATATTGCAAAATATATGGTTTCCAATATATTGTAAAATATATGGCACTTTTTTTACTTTTCTTAGGTTATTGCCAGTAAATATAAGGTCAATGAAAAGAAGGAGAAAAAATAATAAATTTGACTTTTTTTTGTGGAATTGTGTAGAAATTGAAAAAGTATATTGAAAAAATAAAATTTTCAATATATTGCGAAAAATATAAGTTTTAATATACTGGAAAAATATAATTCCAATATACCGCGAACCATATATTTAATCATATAAATTCTTTCATATATAATCAATTATATTGAGACCTTATACCACTAATTATATGAGTCAAAATATATGGATATATATATCAAGTTTATTATATTATACTTATAAATTATATATATACTATCCATATATGATAAGAATATATTGAGCATTATATGAGATAATATATATAGAAAAATACAAAACATTGTATACAAGTAAATATATTATGATAAATATATAATCCAATATATGTAAAAAACATATATTTTTCAATATAGATATTTTTGCCGCTATATATATATCACATATTCACCATATATTTTTTTATATACTTTTAACAATATATAGCTTTTCCATGCGGGATAATTAACTAAATAACTGTTTGTTTTGGTACTAAGATACTTACACTCTGGTAAGTCAGCCAGAAGCCAAATTAGTTAGTCCAACATTAGTGATTGATGATGCACAAGACTTCTGTGTTGAGATGCTGATCGGGTTGTGTCGAGAGTGCGAGTTATTTATAAGCTTGCTGGATGGAAATGGCGATTATCTTCTCAGAAAAAGATTTTCTGGTTCAATTTCTGACCGTGTTGATCATGTCTTAGCAATGTGGCAGTACGGTCAATTTAATGTTTCCAGTATCCATCTATATAAAGCTCCTTTAAGATTAGAAATATCAACAAAATTGATAACTAGTTCGGATGGAAAAAATAATCATTGGGCGATCAGTAATCTTCAAGAATGCTTACCAGAAAGTAATTTAAATTCGTAATTTGGTTATGTGTCTTTAACATTTTTTATATTAATTGACATTCTATTCATAAATTAGAAACAGTTAAGACATTAATGATGACAGCAAATCAAGACTATGCCAGCGATTACTTTTGGCCCGAAGTAATATGTCAAAGATTGTCTTATAATTCAAAACATTCAAAAACTATCAGTGCAATCCAACCAGTTTCCGCTGCACCAAGTTTGAAAATTTGTCTTATAGTGTAGTTTATAGTAAATGCCGTAATATAAAATATTTTAATTTTATTTAATTTATAGGAAATACAACTCTATGCCCTGCGTACTATATCGGGCCATATTGTGAAACTGACTGTTCTAAATTTTTCAAAAGTAACTGCGCTTATGTATCTGTATGCAACGAAAAAGGATGCTACTGTTCACAAGGATATACAAATTCTGACTGTATGACTGGTAAGTAGGGATTCTATTATTTTAAGCACTCCAGCGAATTTGTTTAAACTGGTAATTTAAGTGTCTTTTGGGTACATTTTCGATATAGTAGAAAATGAGTAATATTTTGGTATAATTCAAAAATTTATACCCAAATCATCTCATATTTTGGGTATATTTTTTAACCCTGATTAAAAAAAATGATTAAAAAGTATTTAAAATGATTTGTTTTTTAATCATTTTAAATACTTTTTAATCCTTCAAATCATTTCTAATCCTGTCTCTTATGGACATTTAACGTGTGAAATCATTTTTAATCATTGTTTTTAATCAGGGAATTTTTACAATTGAATAATAGAGAGAAAATATCCATTCCAATCTCGATTTATACTCAAATTATACTAAAATCAGAGCGGCTGAGAACAACATCTTTTTATGTAAGTCTTCATCCGTGGAAAAAGAAATGGTTCGAAGTTTCAAGGCTACTTCACGAAACTCACAAGCGATAGGTAACAAATTTAAAACCTCAGAAATGCAGAACATTTTTTTTCGTTTATTAAGGTAGTTCCAGCATGAAACCACTTTACGACAGATTCGGCTGAAATTTTTTTCACAGGTTTAGAATAGCTTTATTTATGAATTCCTAAAATTTCATAATTTTTGACCGTTTAGATCGCGAGATATTTAAAGACAAAGTTCGCGATTTTGAGGGTCATGTCCCATTTAAAGCATGTAAAATGTCCGGTCTCTCCAAATATTTTTTATTATATTAAAAAATTCTCTCGACAGAATTGGAAAAAAAAGTAGGAGAGTGTTGAAAAATGTTTTTAGAATAAGTTAAAACAATAAAAGTAGAACCTCACCATTTTGTTATCGAGATATAATAATTAAAAATAATAATTTTCGATCCATTTCCAACCTGCTTCCTTTACAAATAATAGTGATCTGGCAACGCTGTGCGCAACGCTCTCTGATATAGCGTAGAATAAAAAGCGGGAAATTCAAATTTTTCACGATTTTAGTAAAATTTAGCTGCGTAACTAAAATATTTAAATCACTATTTAAATTAGTTATAAATAAAGAAACGATTAAATAAATAAATAAATATAACACTTTTTTTCTTTTAAGCTTATATATTTTATAAAAAAATTAACATAAAGTAAAAACATAAATTTTTAATGACGGTATAAATATTTAAATAAGAATTTAACACAAGTAACATAACGTTAAAATAAACTTTGGGTAATTTATAAATAAATGACTTATTTCACTCAATGTTTGGTTTTAAAAAATTAATAAGTTTGTTAATTATTCTCTTATTTTTGGTTACTCTAGGTTTTCCATTTTCTGATTTACTTGACATTAACTCAAAAATGCCATTTGCTCCAAGATTATTGAACGTAGTTAAGTAACTCGTACGTTATTTTTGCAATTGCCACCTTTGTGCCGTAATTGCTTGGGCATTTTTTTAATTAAATAATATTATTAGAAAGCGCAATACTATTTGAATATACTGAGACCGTAAACAAAAATATATAAACACTCAAAGCAACGTTGCCAGATCACTGAAACTAGCAATATGTAATTGTATGTGTGAATGTCTGTGTGCCGAGGCTTCTAAATTTTTGTCTATAGTAAATACCCTGACTATACTATACCACGCTGGAACTACCTTAAAACAAAGAACACATAAATTTTTTAATTAATATGCTTGAATACATTAAATTAATCGATATCTGAGAAATTTATTTAATCTAAGTATAATTTCGGTATGAATGGTTCAAAACCCCGCTCAAATTATTAGTATGGTTGAGTAAATTTGAGTATATTTTTTTTAATTATACTGAAAACATACTGAAATCTTACTTAAATACTAAAGTTTTAGATATTTTTTCGGAATAACCGAATTCGCTAAAGAATTAGTTATATTCAAATATGTAATTTATGTATCTATAATTTGATTAGAATGCTATATTGGATCATATGGTTATGGATGTTCAAAAGCTTGCAATAATTGTTTGAAAAATTATTGCCATTCTTATACGGGCTCATGTTTCTCTGGATGTAAAGATATAGTAGATCACTTTTATGTTCCTCCATACTGTGAATTAGGTATACATAACTCAATCGTTAACAGATAAATAAAAATAGCAAATATAATAACACAAGCAAATGTTTATTTATTTGTTTTTCTACATTTTTTTGAAAGTTATTGAACCTCCACAAGCACCTGAGTTTGATCAACTTACGGAAACAAGTGTTCGAGTATATTTTGAAGAAATTGATGATTACAGAAAAGTCAACTCGACATTTAGTTTTGAGTTGTCGGTGAGTATTTTTGACATTTTAAGCATTTTTGAATACTTTTTATTTTCCTTTTTAATAAGAGGAGATATAATTAGGTTAAGTATTGAATAGCGTTTTGTTAGTAATCATTAGTAGTCTGATTAGTGAATCTTACGATATTATTGAAGTGATAAGTGCTAACCAGATTTCAATAGTGTTCATTGGTAATCCAAATAGTTGGTAGTAACCTACTGTGAAATTCAAATTAATGACACTAAACGCACTAATGGCACTAAATCATTAGTACGCAAAAGAACTAAAGCATTAGTGTTTCTCATTAGTGCTGATTATTGTTTTTCTATAAGGATATAGGGACCACCCGCATGAAAAAACTTTGTATGTGAAAACATATATGATAGAATATATGAATATTATAATGTGATATATTGTACAATATATAAAATAATATTTATATTTTTGCCGTATTAATATATGATAATATATTGAAAAAAAATATATTGCTAGAATATATTTTCAATATATTTATCAATATATGACTATTTATGTATGTTTTACATATATATTTTAATATATCTTTTTTATATTGACATATTATATTGAAAGTAGTAGTATTAATTAATATATAGAATTTTTTATATTTTTTATAAATGTTTTCCACTATTTTGCAAAATATATGGTTTCCAATATATTGTAAAATATATGGCACTTTTTTCACTTTTCTTAGGTTATTGCCAGTAAATATAAGGTCAATGAAAAGAAGGAGAACAAAGAATATATGTGACTTTTTTTTGTGGAATTGTGTAGAAATTGAAAAAGTATATTGAAAAAATAAAATTTTCAATATATTGCGAAAAATATAAGTTTTAATATACTGGAAAAATATAATTCCAATATACCGCGAACCATATATTTAATCATATAAATTCTTTCATATATAATCAATTATATAGAGACCATATACCACTAATTATATGAGTCGAAATATATGGATATATATATCAAGTTTATTATATTATACTTATAAATTATATATATACTATCCATATATGATAAGAATATATTGAGCATTATATGAGATAATATATATAGAACAATACAAAACATTATATACAAGTAAATATATTATGATAAATATATAATCCAATATATGTAAAAAACATATATTTTTCAATATAGATATTTTTGCCGCTATATATTTATCACATATTCACCATATATTTTTTTATATACTTTTAACAATATATAGCTTTTCCATGCGGGCACTCTCATCCATCTATAGCTAGTATGGGATTCATTTCCATTAATGCACATAGAAACTGTTTCCATAATTTTCATTCCATGTAGGGGAGGGGAGGAATTGGCCCTTAAGAAAAAAAGGCTTGCATGTAATATAAATGTAGGCTCCCTCCCCCCTTCCCTATAATGCATCTATCTTTTCAATTTTGAATAATGTGATTACATAGTCATCTCTTGGAACCACTGAAACGAAACCTGCTGACGAAACAGATACTACAATTCCTAAAACTTATTATGCAATTTTCATCAATTTACGCCCGGGAATTAGATATAGAGCACGAGTATTGGTAAATATACAATTCGAAGAAAAATATAAAAATATTGCTGGCATCTGGAGAAATCTTACAACTTTGTGCAATGGCAAGTTATTGAATATTTTATTTATTCTGGAAATAACAACTGTTTATCTTTGAATTTTTTTTTATTTAGCGGATGGGAACTTTGAAACAGATCGTAATGAAACAAGTCTGCTACTTAAAAAAAATCAGGGACAGGTAAAAACAAAAAAGAAGTTATTCGAGACATATGGCTGCTTTAGATTTTTGACAAAAATTTTTAATAATAAATAATTACTTTGTAAAAGTTGCTATTTTGTAAACGTATCAAAATAGCCATTGGTAATTTTTTAATGTTTCAACAGTTTTTTAACCGCATAATCTAAAGTAGCTGTTCGATCCACTTAATTTTTACAAATGTCTGTATAATTAAAATTTTTTTCCTATCAAAAAAATTTACGTGAGAACCCTGCATAAAATCCCATGAAGATTCCCGCATGGCACTTTCGCATGGATTTCCATATGGTTTCCTATGAGAATCTGCACGATGCAGAAATCGAAATGGGAACCTTATCTACACGGAGAAAATTGTCAAATAAATATTCTTATGGAGCATAGTAATGATTACATTACTCTATAGTTTCCCTGGCGGTTTTGAATCACCCTGGAATCACCCTGATTCCACGGTGGTTACACGATGTACCCACTCTGATTCCGGGGTGGTTACTCGGTGTACCCACTGCGATTCCACGTACATCGCGTATTCACTGTGGATACACCGTGGAATCAGGGTGGGTACACCATGTAACCACCGTGGATCAACCGTGATTCCAACGTGTTTTCACTCCCAGGGTGTTTCCAGGGTAATTCAAAACCGCCAGAGATTGTATAAGCAGTCACATAAGAGCGGCATGACACAAACTAGAGAGTAATGTAATTACTATGGTGCATAGGAATATTTACTTGACATTTTTCTCCGTGTACATTTCCATGTAAATTATTACAATGATTTCTCATGGCAATCCAAACCATGCAGAAATACATATGGGAACCTATCATAGATTGCTATGTGGACACATACATGATTTTCCATGTGTATGGAATTTGTACATAGGAATTCAGATAGCCAAGTTCCTATATGTATGATTTTCTAACATGAGAATCCCGGTATCGAAGTTCTTATATGTGTTTTCTGTATGAGAATTCAGGTATAACAACAGTTTGCCATCTTATGTGGAAATCTATCTATACATAGTTTTCCATATAGATTTCCTATATGCGAATCCAGGTACCCAGTTTCCTATATGGAGTTCCGATATGGGAATCCAGGTATCCAGTTTCCTATGTGGAATTCTTATATGGGAATCCAGACATCAATAGTTTCCCATACACGGAAAAAAAATTCTTGTGACCAACACGATACTCATTTACAAATTTAAAGGTTAGTTAGATTAGTGTTACGTATAGTGGTGGCAATGATCGTATTGTGAATAGGAGTAGAATGGATCGTAACGGTAACTATCCAGATTGCTTCTATAACTATAATTTTTTTTCCGTGTATGGATTTCTTATATGGGAATTCAGGTACCCGATGAAAAAAGATTTTATACAATTGTATAAAATTATATACAAAAAATGGCCCGATCTAATTGTATACAACTGTATAAAAATTGTATACAATTCTATACAAAATGTATACAAGTCTACATAATTATATACAATTTTATACAAATTATATACAATTTTATATAATTATATACAATTTTATATAATTTCAATATATAGAATTCTATATAATTATATAAAATTGTATACAATTTCTATACAAATTGTATACAATTGGATCGGGTCATTTTTTCTATCCAATTATATATAGTCTATATATAATCATATATAGTCTATATATAATTATATATAGTCTACATATAATTGTATAAAATCTTTTTTCATCGGGTATCCACATTTTCCTACATAAATTTTAATATAAATACTTGCCTATGTCAATCTTCATGGATCTGTACGAAATCTCATAGTTTTCTATATGGATTCCTACAAATTCCTCTATAATCCTCCATGGATTTTGCTGATAGGGTTGATATAATATAATAGACTACAACAATTATATGTATTTCGTTTGACAGGCAGAGAAACCATGTCCTGATAGTTGGTATTCTGCTACACTTTCATCCATTTTTTCAAGTCCGAATAAATCTCACACCAACCAAAAATACGATACAGTACCGTCATTTCCACTACTATTTTCGGATTTACTTCCGTTTACAAAATATCGGATTCAGGTAAATGGGAACGATAAAAACTATTATGATGAAGTGTTATCAACTCTAGAAGCAAGTAAATATTCGATCACTTAAAGAAAAAAAAAATCTAAAGAGAGTTTTCAACAATTTCTAATACTTCTTTTATTATAGAACCATCTCAAGTTGTTGGATTGAATTATAATCTACAGAAAAATAACGATGTTGTAGTTCAATGGTCCCCACCAATGGAACCTAATGGTGTTTTGCAAGGATACAATCTAACCATTCAGGTGAATAATGGTTTGAAAATCTTATTTAAATCTGAATTCCCGGGAAAAAATGATTTTGCCTAATTATATATAATTATATATGGAATATATATAATTATATATGGTATTATATATAATTATATATGGTTATATATAGACCTATATATAAGTATACATAGCCTTATGTATAATTATACCTAATTATACCGGGAAAAAAATGATTTTGCCTAATTATATATGATTATATATAGAATATATATGGTTATATATAGACCTATATATAAGTATATATAGCCATATATATAATTAGACCTAATTATACCGGGAAAAAAATGATTTTGCCTAATTATATATGATTATATATAGAATATATATGGTTATATATAAACCTATATATAATTATATATAGCCTTATATATAATTAGATCTGCTTATATCCCGGGACAAAATGATTTTGCCTAATTATATATGATTGTATATGGAATATATATAATAGTATATACCCATATATAGTTATACATGGGTCTATATATGATTAGATCTGATTAGACCTGACCTATATAGACCCATATATAGTAATTTTTATTATATTTCAGATCTTTAGATCTATATATAATCAAATATAAATTAATTATTTATATATATATATATATATATATATATATATATATATATATATAAGTTAATATTTTATTTATAGAATATATTTAATATTTAGTTTTTCTTATTTAATATATTAGATGCTCTATAGTCTTTATTGATATTTAATAATCAATACTCGTTAAATGCATTATAGTTTTAGGTGTATATTTACAGAAATAATGATCACAATTTTACTATAAATTATAATTTTAAAATATTTACGAAGCGTTACATTATATTTTTCAGTCTGTTAAAAAAGTAATAAACTTATGTATAGTTAATAATACCCTGTTACCAAACAGTTTTCAAAGTGTTTGGTTTTTTGCATACATAATTTTCAACTCTTATGAGTTGTGTTAATATTTTAACATTGGAATAATTAATCAGCATTCTCCTATCACTTTCTTTTATAAGAATTACATGCTCAATAATAGATTTGGTTTTGATGCGATATGATATATATGTATTATACACAATCATATCTAATTATATATGAGTATATATAACTTATATATAATTATATATAATTAGACCTGGCCAATTTTCAGATCTAATTATATATAACGTATTGTATATAATCATATATAACCTATATATAATCATATATAACCTATATATAATCATATATAACCTATATATAATTATATATAATCATATGTAACCTATATATAATTATATATAAATTATATATAATTAGACCTGGCCAATTTTTAGATCTAATTATATATAAGGTCTTATATATAATTATATATAATTAGGCAAAATCATTTTTTCCCGGGTTAATAGTATAATTCGATTCAATTTAGATTATTCATTATGAGGGTTGTTTAAATGGGGATCCACTAAACTCGATGACTTCTAGAACTTTGTTAATAAGTGGCTTTGATGATATAATTACACAAACAATTGATGATTTGATTCCTTACGTCGTTTACAAAATTACAGTATGTGCATATAATTCGAAATTAGGATTTGAAAGCGAAATAGTTTTCCGGACCAATGAAGCAGGTAAAAATTTTAAAATAATTTTTTTGTAATTTCCTAGTCTCAAAATCGCCTTTATCTTAGAAATACCAACGGCTGTGTACAGTAATATCAGTATTGCCAACTCAAAAATCACTTGGGACAACCCAACCGATTGTCGGACAATTACTGGGCCAATTGGTGGCGCCCGATTATTTTTTTCAGGTTTAAGTGAAAACGTCAGAAGTTTTAGCGATAGCTATGATACAAAATATCACTCTTTTGAACTTGATGTCACAAAAAAACAAACAATTTATGGAGCGGAAAAGTATATGGTTCATGTTCATACCCTTCGTCAGTTGCATGGAATTCACAATGAAACTGCTTATATTGAATTATCATTTATCACTGATCCAAAGCGTAAGCTAATTAATAAAAATTAAATAATATTTTTTAATTAAAATAGAAATTGCTATTATGAACTTAAAAATTAATTTGGCAGCACCTCCGAAAGTTAATGAATTAGAAATTGTTGAAGTGAATGTACAAAATAAGACAACAACATTGCGATGGGAAAAACCATCACCGCCAATTAATGGAGAAATATCCAAATATTGCATACAATTTTTTAAAGGAAACAAAAAATTAACATCTGTTTGCGTTCCTGCAGAAAGTGTCTGTCATTTATGGGAAAATTTACTGTGCGCTACTGTTGAGCAACCTAACGAACAAGGAAAATTTATTGAAGTAAAACGTTTAATTATACTTTCGAATCTAATCTCCAATCATTAATTTCACGGAAAACTTACAGATTGTTATACAATAGGGTGCGCCAAAAAAAAGAACTAATTTTTTTTTCTTTAGTTACCGTGAAAATATCGTTAAGGATGATAAAAAAAAAATTCTAGTAAAGTTTGAGCTCTTAAGGGGGGGTAGGGTTTTAAAGGCGAAAAAAAAGCATATTTTTGTGATTTTTTCCCGGCGAGATGAGTAATATAATTTCATTAAACTTAATCACATATTATTGTACAACTTTTAAAGAATATCAGAAAAAATTTTCAACGAAAAATATTGATTAATAAGCTGGTGACGTTGAATCTCCGGAGGCACCTCGAAAAAAAGTCGTTTTGCGGTGAACATCATAACTCGTTACCGGATCATCGGAAAAAAAAAAATTGATATGCATTTTAAAGTTGATGTATTTCTCGAGGTAACCACGAAGAGTTTTTTTTTTTTTTTTTTTCGATTTTTTGCAGCACTTGGAAGTGAAAAACGCGATTTTAGCTCAAAAAATCGCGGTTAATTTGTTATTAAAAAATAGAAAAAAATGAAAAACAAAAAAAAACTCTTCGTAGTTACCTGTTGATTTATGTGAAGAAGTAATGTTCAAATTTTCAAAGGGATCGGTTCAGTACATTTTGAGTTATGATGTTCACGGACTTTAAAAATAACGTTTTCGGGAAAATCCATTTAAAGTTTTTTATTCGTGAAAATTTGAAATAAACTATCAATCAAAGAATATGAATTTTTATACTTATATTGAGTCATCAGTTTACATCCTTTGAAAGACACACAGCCGGAGAAAGGGATTCGGAAGAACAAAGAAAATTGCAGCTGATTTCTACTAGGGGTATGTAGGGGCAGGTCGGGCAGGTATAAGAATCAGATATATCGGCCGGTCATTTGAAACACTGTAACTCCGTTAGTTTTACTCGGATTGATTTAAAATTTGTACACAATATTCTTGACATATTGTTCATTCAGAAAAAAAATTAAAAAAAAAATTTTTTTTAAATAATTTAAAAACCCTACCCCCCCCCCCCTTAATATTAATGTTAAGAAGTGGCGCTTCGTGATTTTTGATTTCCTATTCAAATAACATAGAAAAAAAATTTTTTTTTAGTTTGGAATTTTCTACCTCGGCAATGTCTCGTTGTACGAATAATCCCAGTGTACATTTTTGTAGAAAATTTAACGCTCTACAACAAAAGTTTCCTATCATTTTTCGATAAATCCATCTGTTCAAAAGTTATTGGAGCTCGAAGTCAAGTTAGAATAAATTTCGAGATCTTTTTACTTTTTCGGCGAAACTATCAGACTAATCATAAAATGTCATAAGAACTTTTTTGTAGATAATTTTATTTCCTACAAATTATTGTTGATAAATTTTTTTCAAATTCTGCATTGTTTTCTAGTTATTTCTATTTTAATGCCAAGCTCTTAAAATTGATCAGAACACTATTTTTATAGGATATACACGGAAAGAAAATTATGGCAGCGGTTCCCATAATTTTGTGAAATTTTTTCCTATACCATCATAGGAATTACGACCATAAATTATGAGAGCGGTTCCTATAATTATAGGAATGTTTCCCATAATTATAGGAATAGTTCCTATAATTATGGGAATGATACCCATAACACTATAGGAATGGTTCCTATAATTATAGGAATGGTTCCTATAATTTATAGGAATACTTTCTATAATATTATGGGAATCATTCCTATAATTTATGGGAATGGTTCCTATAATTTATAGGAACCATTCCCATAAATTGTAGGAACCATTCCCATAATATTATGGGAATGGTTCCTATAATAGTATGGGAACTATTCCCATAATATTATGGGAATGATTCCCATAATACAATTGGAATGGTTCCTATACCATTATGGGAATCATTCCCATAATATTATGGGAATAGTTCCCATACTATTATAGGAACCATTCCTATAATATTATGGGAATGGTTCCCATATTATCATGAAAAAATTAATTTGAAGAAGTGTGGTAATCACTTCTACAATACACAGAAATATTATTAAACATAAAAACAAAAATTCAAACATTGAAAAAAAAAAATCGCATTTGGCAAAAAATTATTAAAATTTTTAACAAGAATTTTTTTTCAGCACAAAACATTCAAGAAAATTCAAATTTTAGGAAATTTCTACACTATTGTGCAAAAAAAAAATTTTATGATATTATAGGGATGGTTCCCATAACATTATGGGAATAGTTCCCACAATATTATAGGAATAGTTCCTATACCAATATAGGAACCATTCCCATAATAGTATGGGAATGATTCCCATACCATTATGGGAATGGTTCCCATAATGATATGGAAATGGTTCCCATAATATTATGGGAAAGGTTCCCATAATGGTATGGGAACCATTCTCATACTATTATGGGGATGGTTCCCATAATATATGGGAACCATTCCTATAGTAGTATAGGTACTATTCCCATACCATTATGAGAACCATTCCCATAATGCATAGCAAAACTTCCCATAATTTTCTTTCCGTGTAGTATATTAAATGACACTTTTGAACAATTAGAAAGTATTGTACTTAAATATAAAATTTTATGAAGCTGACTTCAGTCACGTCGCGACGTATTATTTGGGCATGTGTTACAAAAAATATTTACGACTGTCAGCGAAATTAATGTTTCCAAAAGGGGAGAGATTCGAAAGTATGGCAAAAAGTATATCTGAATATTTAATTTTTATTATAATTTCTAAATTAAAAAATTTATTAGGTAAGAGCTTATAATAAAGGAATTGACGACCCCGGAGAAGAGAATAAAGTGCCCGATATACGCAATGAAACAAGTAATCAAAAATATATATATTAAAAATGTATTTAAAAAAATTACTAACATAAATTGATTATTAAATGTAGAACCAAGCGCACCAAAAATACTTGATATCAAAGAAATGGACAAAGGCGTAGTTTATATCAAATGGCAGCATCCCTTGAAAACCGGAGGACCCATGAAAAAATTCGTAATATATTATAGAATAATATCAACTCAGTTAGAAAAAGTACCAAACTCGAATGGCTCTAGTTCAATTCAATTTTTAATTTCTTCATATAAAATATATTATGATACTACATTGAATCTATTACCATCTACACATTACAAAATATCAATTCAAGGAATGAATACACTACGAGGTGAAGTATCAAGTACAGATATCGAAACGGCTTCATCATTAGCTTTCGATTTCGAACCACAGCCAATCGTAGATAATGAAGAATCACAAATTAAAATTGTTATACCGCCTATTGTTAATAATACGAAGGGAAGTTTGCTTCATATTATTGTTAAAGGTCCATCGATTTGTAAACAAGGTACAATGTTAAGTTCTGCTCTGGAAAAAGACATTGGAGTTAAATACCATGAAGTTGCTTGGCGCGTAGCTACTCTGCCGGTAAACCTTTTTCAATTCTTGAGCAAGTTTGCTCTCAAGATCGATAGATGCTAGTGTCTTTTTCTACGTATGTGTCTTGCCAAAGATACTTGTGACCAGATTTAAATTGCAAGCCTACCCGCATGGAAAAGCTATATATTGTTAAAAGTATATAACAAAATATATGGTGAATATGTGATAAATATATAGCGGCAAAAATATCTATATTGAAAAATATATGTTTTTTACATATATTGGATTATATATTTATCATAATATATTTACTTGTATATAATGTTTTGTATTTTTCTATATATATTATCTCATATAATGCTCAATATATTCTTATCATATATGGATAGTATATATATATAATTTATAAGTATAATATAATAAACTTGATATATATATCCATATATTTTGACTCATATAATTAGTGGTATATGGTCTCTATATAATTGATTATATATGAAAGAATTTATATGATTAAATATATGGTTCGCGCTATATTAGAATTATATTTTTCCAGTATATCAAAACTTATATTTTTCGCAATATATTGAAAATTTTATTTTTTCAATATACTTTGTCAATTTCTACACAATTCCACAAAAAAAAGTCAAATTTATTATTTTTTCTCCTTCTTTTCATTGACCTAATATTTACTGGCAATAACCTAAGAAAAGTAAAAAAAGTGCCATATATTTTACAATATATTGGAAACCATATATTTTGCAATATATTGGAAAACATAATAAAAAATATAAAAAATACTATATATTAATTAATATACTACTTTCAATATAATATATCAATATAAAAAAGATAAATTAAAATATATATGTAAAACATACATAAAAAGTCATATATTGATAAATATATTGATAATATATTCTAGCAATGTATTTTTTTTCAATATATTATCATATATTAATACGGCAAAAATATAAATATTATTTTATAGATTGCACAATATATCACATTATAATATTCATATATTCTATCATATATGTTTTCACATATAAAGTTTTTTCATGCGGGTAGTTGCGCATGGCTTGATCAAGATCTGCTCAAGGCTCAAAATTGATCTTGAGCTTTGAGCAGATCTTGAGCAAGCCATCCGTAACTACCTACTGTAAGTTACTGGAGCAAGAAATGCATCGGACACTGTTTCATTGTATGTGTTTAAGGTATCTTTAATATTCCTACGTACGATACCATGAACAAGACATATACAAATGTTGACATAGGTTTTTTGATACACGATCTTGCGAAAGACACATACGTAGAAGAAGACAATAGCAGCTAGGGCTCTTGCTCAAGATACTTACTCCAGAATCTTGCTCAAACACCAGGTACTAGGGCACTGTGTTACCGCCATTTTTAATTTTAGGCTAACAAACTATCAAACTCTTCATTTACCATCGGTGATGATGAAGTTTATGATGGTATTGTAAACTGCCCACTTCACATTGGCGCCTCATATGGAGTAGTTTTAGTAGTTCATGAAAAAGATGATGGTTATCTTAAAAAAGCAACAACGATTACTTGGAAATCAGAGTTACTTCATATAGGTCCTACACCGAACAAAAATCACGAAGTTTGGGCGATACCACTAGTGTTGACTTTAATAATTATTGGAGGAGCAATTCATTACTACATCAAAAAAAGGTTAGTTTCTTATTCATCTTTAGCCTAAAAAATTAATTAACTATTTAACGGCGAAGTTGGACATAATCGTACCCGTGGCGCCAAAGTGGTTGCCTACAACCTGCGCCCACTACCTCAACTTACGAAACTCAGGCTCGGTTATTACCGAGATTCACTCATCTGATGGGTTCCTTTAATGCCCCTTCAATTTCTTATAATTTCGTTTCTTTTTATAAACTTATCTTTAATTGTGAGAACATCATCATACCTACGGTATTGCTCGCCAGAGCTTACAGATACACACTAACGCAGACACGCGACTCCCGCTTGATAGGCCGCAAAATGGGGAAAACGCCCAGAAACGTTAAAGAGTTAACATATTTTATTACAGAAATGGAATATGCTTAAAAGATAAAGAAGATAGTATTGATTCTGAAGTGATTGTACCCATGCCGATAATTCCTCCTAAGGAACGAAAAACGCAAGAACCTATTGATAAAGAGAAGTTACTGCCTCCGAAAGTTGAACAACGAGAATCACTTTTATTAACACCCGCTCATTCAGTTGAGCAATTAAAATCTTACCCTGTCGATGATACAATATACGAAAATTTGAAAAGTACTTCATTAGTTAAGCTTAATGAGTTCCAGGATTATGTTAAACAAGCAATTGCATCTGGAAAGTTAGATGAACAGTACGCTGTAAGTAAACCATAAATAGAAAATAAGTTCACTGCTTAAAATCATGTGAATTTATTTTATCTAACTGATGCCCGAAGAATACGCCGTTAACGGGTCAAAAGTAGCCTCATAAAATTTTATATCAAAATACACTCTGGCGGACCTAATATTATTATTATTTATTATTCATTGGCCATGGAGTCTAAGCTCCTTGCGGCCATCCAAGTACAAAATACAAAATTATAATACAGTATTCAGTATAAGATACAATACAATCAAATAGCAAAAATATTAAACATTAACATTAACATAAACATAAATGTCATCACACATCCATCAATATAGCTCACGAAACCGAAGAATTTAGCAAGTAAGTATAACATGATTTCCTGAATTCTATGAAAGTCGATTGTGAGGTACAATACTCTGGTAAACTATTCCACACTCTAATGGCACTAATTATGAACGACTTATCATATTTGGCACTATGACAATACGGCACTAGGACAATATTACGGTATAATTACGAAGAATTGCCGCTGATTTCGGTACTTGGGTAATATACCGTAATTCTACCGTAGTCTTATCATCCATTCATGCAACGGTAGGATTACGGTAGGACTACCGTAAGTTATGGTACATTTACCGTAAGCTACGGTAGACCTACTGTAATACTACCATAAACCTGTCATAATATTAGATCTGCACGGGCAATCCCCTCTGATTGGTCGAAAGTATAGTTTAATATACAGTAGAGCCTTGTCTTATAAGACTACACGTTATAAGAATCTTCCCTTCAATTTGTTAAATCTCACTCGGAACGTTTCTCTTATCAACAACTCAATCAAAGTTTTGCGCCGAAACCTCGCTATAAGACTAACGACTAGTACGACTAAAATTGAGACAAAATGTACATACATAAAGACTGTAGATTGAATAATTTATTTTCATAAAGAATACTTGAAATTTTGTGGTATCACATAATTAATTAATTTAAAAGAACGACAAAATTCTGTTGATTTATGATTGTATATAAAATAGATTCTCTGTATGAGAGAGTAGAGTTGAACAGAATACATAAATAAAACGCAGAACGGCAATATATAGCGAAGTTTGGGCGCAAACGCTGTTTAGCACAATAGTGGGGGTACCTCAATACTAAGAATTTTTTTCCCAACAGCCCCGAGCTAGTCTTATAACGAGATCTTACTCAGCTGCCTTATTAACGTGACCAAAATCTCTGAACTGTACATGCGTCTTTAATTAATCAGCGCACCCATGTGTAGAAAGTAAACTATTTTTATAACTCCGACTGCATAACGCTGACTTTAGGCATTTAACGGCATTTTTCTTCGTGCATCCATTAGATAAACTGTAGTATACTTCTAGTGGTATTGAATATTATATTTTTAAGATGCTATACTTCTCATAATACTAGATATTTCCACGGGGTCAAACAAAATCATGGGAATACGGAAAATTACCGCAAAATAAATCAAAAAATAGATATGGTAACTTAATAGCGTGTAAGTAATTAAAAATGATATCTATCACTTTTTTATACTTTTTCGTTCTATTAAATCATTAATAACTTGCTCAAATATTTTTTATATAGATGATGAAACTCGTGTAATACTTGAAAAATTTCCGGATGACCCATACTCTGATTACATAAATGCGAACTATATCAAAGTATACGAATATTTTTATTTTGTCTATAAATGGAAATTAAAAGTTTTACTTTGTATATTCATGTTAAAAAGTAGTTATAAAATAAAAAGCCGAAAATTTTTTTGTAGGGTTACAAAAAAAATAAAGCTTATATCGCAACCCAAGGACCTAAGCCAAATACGTTGAATGATTTTTGGCGCATGGTTTGGCATGAACGTGTACAAATAATTTGTATGCTAGCTAACGTTATCGAAGGTGGAAAAGTATGACATTAATTAATATAACTATATAAATTTACACGCAGAGAATTTTATAGTAAAAATTACCCAGAAATTTTAGGTAACTACCCAAGTTGAAATATTAGACGTTAATTGAACGTTTTTAACGCTGTAAACGTAAATTGAATGCTTTGGACATTAAAAACTCAAATTGACCGTTTTTAACTTATGCGAAACGTAGATTGGACTATCACGAAACCAAAACGTAATTAGAACCTATTTAGACTTACAATAAGTAAATATAAGCGTACCAAAATATTTGTAGTAAGTAAATGATGTATTTGTAGAAAAGATGGTAATTGTTGGCAATAGCGACTCCACACATTTTCCAAAGTTTTAAGTGCTTACACCTTAAAGATCTATAATTAAACTTTTTCCACGTGTTCTGCTACACGGCGGAAAGAATTTTCTGTATGTATTCATGTCTCTAACACAAGATATCTATCCGAACCTTGTAACTAGAGTGTACAAAATTGATAAAAAAATGACACAAATTATGCTAATTTTCCAAAATAAATTTAATAAATACAAATAATTAATTTTATTAATACCGTAAGATGGACGGTAGCGATAGAAAGGTCCAACTAAGAGTTACAAATATTTTTTGAGCTCTTGTATAGTGAAAATTGGCATATTTCTGTTATTTCAATATACTAACGGTGTACAACAGCTCACCTATTACTTTGTTGCAAGTAGTTTGGACGGTATCCGCCTTCCTTTGCCAGTATAGTGTCTGGCTGAAGCCCGCAACACAGTTTTACGCCGGCTCGTACTAGTAAGAGATGTAGTCTAAGGCAAGAGTCCGTTAACGTACTTAGGACGAAACTACAGAAATTATGGCAAATAGGCATATATCTTAAGTTTTGGTGGTTGACTTAAGAGTCAATACATAGAATAAAAAGAAAAATATGTCAAATGGTGCAGTGTAGCACGGAACAGAAAAAAATTTCAAACTAAATCTTGAAATCAAGCTAATTTATACCTTTGGTATACAAGTACAATTTATTAATGCTTAAATAACACCTAAATAAGCAAACGCATCTTTAATCCGCCGACAAATGCCAGAGAATGAAACAAGTCTCTTGGCAATTTGTATACTTTTGGATTTTTGCTTGATATAAACAGGTGGAGGAGTGATTGTAAACAACTACCGAAAAGATATTAAATTTGTGACGAATCAAGGAAAATCTAGCGATACTTAACATACCGTAAAATTCTCTGAGTGTACTTTACTTCTTTCATCAGTTGATAAATGATGTATTTTTAATAGACGAAATGCGAACAATATTGGCCTGAAATCGGTCAAGTACTTAAGTTTGGAAGAGTATCTGTGACAAATATTAGTCACACAGACTTCGCGGATTATACAACTAGAGTACTTCATGTAACATGTGATCAGGAGACTCGCAAAGTATGTATAGTATGTCAATATACAGTCAAAATCCATTAAGTCGGATTCCATTAACTCGGAACTTTCCCTTAATCTTGACCCCCACTACGACCTACGCTCTCTCCCACCCGATGCTATACATTTGTATGTGCCTTTATATGTTTATATATGCACCATGCATGATAACGTGAGAGATTTTTAAAGGCGAAGTGGCATTCGATACAAAATTTCCCCTTCTCCGTAGCCTAACTGTCCGAGTTAATGGAATTCGACTGTAGTAGAATTAAAGTTTCATAAAACATTTTTTAGATCGACCATTTTCACTATACATCGTGGCCAGACCACGGAATACCATTATATACTCAATCTGTTGTAACTTACTTGAAAAAATTACTTGCTACTCCTGCGGGAAATGGTCCAGTATTAGTTCACTGTAGTGCTGGGGTTGGAAGGACTGGAACAATCATTCTATGTGATATATGTCTTCGCCGTGCCGCTGCCGAAGGTGTAAGCATTTATTTATTTTCGTTTTTCAAACTTTAACCCTGATCAAAAACTCTGATTAAATCCGATTGAAACTAATTGAGACTCAATTGGATTTCTATCCGATTCAATTGAAATTTGTCAATCAGAATGATTTGGATTGAATCGAAAAACAATATGTTTATTTTCCGATTGAAGTCAATAAATCCAATTGAAATTTTTCATCAGATTCCATCAGAAAATAAATAATTTTTTCTGGTTAACTTTCTAATTTACCCGGGTCGAAAAATTTGATCTGATTTTAGTCTAACTGGACTATATTTGGACTACTTGGTCTGTTATTGAACTTCGATAAAAATTTTAATCTGTTTTTGATCCACCCGGACTGAAAAATTTGACCTGATTTTAGTCTGATTGGACTATTTGATCTGATTTTGATCTTTTATGAAAATTTTAAGCTGTTTTCGACCTGCTACTTTAAAAAACAAACGCGTTACGAGCAGACTAAATTAGATTAATTCGTGAACTTTAAAAAATTTTAGTTCTGAAAATTTACAAGGACAAAACTAGATTAAATCATGGACTTATAAAATTTTTATTTATGGGCAATATTTATGAAAAAACATTAAGTTGCAGAATTGATTATGTTTCATTTACTATTTATTTACTATCTTTTGTTTAAAAATGTCGGCAGTTAATGAAAATTTGACAGCTTAATTTTTAGTTGTCTTCATTGAATATTTATATCATTGAATAAAAGTGATAAAACAACTCTTAAAATGTCAAGAATTTTCTTTTATTTACTGGATAAAATTGAAAATATTTTGGCATAAGAAAACATCAAAATTCTTGTGCTACGGAGAAAAATGTTGGCTCGAAATCTACCAATTTTTATTATGCTGTCGACCAAACTTGAAACAGAAAGTAACGTATCCAAAAAATTACTATGCTCTTATAAAAAATTATTATGCTGCATCAAAATTATTATAATGTATGGAAGTAATTGATATTGAAGCTCATCGATAAGTTTCTCGCGCGTAATAAGTAATGTCATACAGTATAATCATTTTTTGTAAAAGCACGATAATTTTTTGGATGCTTTACTCCCTGTTTCAAGTTTAGTCAACAGCATTGTAAAAATTGGTAGGTTTCGAGCCAACATTTTCTCTGTGTGACATCTAATTATGGAAGCGCATTAGCATGTTTTAAATACCAAGAAAATTAAAATAAATTAATAAATCTAGATTATTATTATTATCATTATTATTATTTATATTTATAAAAAGTCCTGTATTTGTCCTTAAAAACAATTGAACACAGACCAATAATTATAATAAAAAAGTCTGTTTTTAGTCTAAACGCGATTTAAAACAGACTAAATATCATACAAAAATAAGTCTGATATTAGCCTGGATAAGGAATAGTACGAACAAAAACAGATTAAATTCTTATATAAAATAAATACGATTTATAAACTTGAATTAAAGGAAAAATATTTAAATTTATCATTTATTTCAAAACAGATCTAATTTTTTGACCCGGGAATATGTTTATTTTCCGATTGAAGTCAATCAATCCAATCGAAATTTTTCATCAGATTCCATCAGAAAATAAGTAATTTTTTCTGGTTAACTTTCTAATTTCCGATTAACTTTTAATCAGATTTATTTGGAACTTTCCAATTAAATGCGATTAGAATTTTCCAACCGAATTCAATCGAGTTTTTAATCAGGGAAAATACTTCAAATAATCTTTAAATAAATGAAATTAAATAATAATAAAAAAGGTGGTGGATGTTTTTGGAGAAACAGAATTAATACGAAGACAAAGAGCTAATATGGTTGATAATAAACAACAATATCTGCTTGCGCACGTAGTTCTAGTGGAATGTCTTCTCACCTTACCGACGACAATAGCTTGCAATGATTTATTGTCGACTAGAATTCAAGAGTTCAAGCAGCAGCTTAATTTACAACAACAGAGATTAGAAGAGTCTGCATGGCAAGACGAAGCTCTTCAACCAAACTCATTATTGTCATTTAAATTGTCAGATAAAAATATTTCGAAAAATCGATTTCCCGATTTAGCACCGCCTTCAAATTTCTATATCGCGAGATATCCGAGTACTGATGAAGACAGCAATTACATTAGTGGCGTTTACGTCGATAGTGCACGACGTCGCAATAATTATATTGCTTCGCAAATTCCAATGCCAACGACTGTTGGTGATTTTTGGCGAATGATTGCTGAATTTAAAGTTAAACTTATTATTATGTTACAACCAATTGATCCTAGTGATCCTGTAAGTCGTAAATTTACTTTTGTTTACACATTCATTTATAGCCCGTGTAACAATCTTGTTCAAGGCTTGAGCAAGCCTGGTCTCAAGTTGAACAAACGTTAGTGTCTTTTCCTACATATGTGTCTTGCTGCAGATACTTGTGGCCAGATTTCAATTGCAAGTCTACACGGAAAAAAAAAATAGATAGGAATGATTACTGTGCTACACAATAATGATCGTAAAGTATTTGAAAATTAATCTTAGCACATTACTAGTTCTCGTTATAATAGGAAAGGGTCGTTTTTACATACGACTGAGTACGATCCAACATAGCAACCATTACTATGTTACACATTATGTCAAAAACATGACCAGTTATCGTGTTCACATTCACCATTTGCTTTCCAGGTAATACGGACGGTAAGGAATATTTTGCGGATATCAATATGCCAGTATGGGCGTCAACGCCGTACTGTATGGTATCGAAGATTTTTATAGGTTATAAAATTGTATGCATAGATGATTCAACCATTGCAGGAAATAACATTGGCAATAGTTGTTGCGGACGCCGCAATATCAGTATGGCCGTCAGGCCCATACTGCATTGCCGTATCCACATTGTTTCTGGCTGATAAACCTAGTCTAACGACATCTATATAGTTTTGGTGGTAATACGATAGTATACATTGATTGACACGCCAGAAATTATGGCGGGAAAAACTAGTAGCATTGTGCTCTCGGCATTGTAGTATGGGTCTCAGGGCCATGCTGTTTCGCCGTGCCTGCTATGCATACGTGTGAGCAATACGATAGCTCCAGCACTAGACAGTGTAGTAAATAACGCCATACTTCTGGGACTCGTTACAATACTGTCTTGGAATACTTCACATACTATTTTAGTATCTGTCTTGAGACCATACCAGCATGGTGTTGAACGCCATGCATTTCTTACCGTGCAGGTTCCTTTCAGCAGTCGATTTATAACTATATAAAATAGTTATAGGCTCTGCGTGGAGACCTGTTTATAACATTAGTTCCTGCTAAACAGTAATCAGAAATGTGACTAAAAGCAACAGTTCCTGTCCAGCACAGGAATGGTTACTATGCTGAACGACAATGGAACGCATTTGTCCGGGGAGTCTTTCGCATCTCCACACAGGACCTATACTTATTTTATATAGTAACACATCGAATGCTGAAAGGAACCTGTATTATCTGGCAGGCGAATAGTAATTGTGAACACGATAACCAGTCATGTTTTCGACATATATGTAACATAGTAATGGTTGCCATGTTGGATCGTACTCAGTCGTATGTAAAAACGACCCATTCCTATTATAACGAGAACTAGTAATGTGCTAAGATTAATTTTCACATACTTTACGATCATTCTTATGTAGCACAGTAACCACTCCTATCCATTTTTTTTCGTGTAGTGATGTAGGAAATAGTTGCGCATGGCTTGCTCAAGATCTGCTCAAGGTTAAAAATTGACCTTGAGCCTTGAGCAGATCTTGAGCAAGCCATGCGTAAGTACCTGCCGTAAGTTACTGATGCAAGAAATTCGCCAAAAACTTTTCAACTGCACCTTATCTAAGATATCTTCAATATTCTTGTGTACAATGCCTTGAGCAAGTTATGCTCAAGTCTTGATGGCGATTTTTTACTGCATGATCTTGCGCAAGACCCATTCGTAGAAAAAGACACTAGTGACTAGGAGTTTCACTCAAGGCACTGGCATCAGAATCTTGCTCAAGCATCTGTTACTTGGGAAATTCCAATGTTTTTATTTTAAGTTGAGTTCTATATATAATAATTAGTTATAACATTGTAGACTTGCTGTAAATTTTTTCCTGAACCTGATGAAGAATTAAAACCAGTGCCATTTATAAATTTGAAAGGACGAGATATTGTAAATTCTGATATTTTTTCTCAACGAAAAATAGTTTTAACTGATAAGTCAGATGTAATTATTTTAATAGTTTGACTTTTGTTTATTAAAGTGAAAAATTATAATTATAATTTAAATAACTTTTTTAGAAAATAGTGCGAGAACAAATAACTACTATTCTCATTTGTAACGAATCCGAACCTGGTAAAAGTAAACCACCGAAACCTTCTATTTTAGTAGATTTTTGGCAAACCGCCGAACGCATTTCGAGAAATAATGAAGCTACTGTAGTTCTTTGCTAGTGAGTTTTTTTTATTTCTTACTAATCAAACTATTTTTCATCAGACCTGTACCTGAAAATTCAAATTTTCACTTCTCTTTGTGGAAAGAGTGACGCATGCGCTAATTTTATCATTTGTTTCCATGAAAGAAAACAACGACTTTCTACCCTGTTTAGAGGAAATGAAGTCGCTCTTTTCTTAAGAAAAGTCTTTTCATGAGAAAAAAAATGATAAAAATTAGAGCGTGCGCCATTCTTGTCACAAACAGGGACAGAAATTTAAATTTTCAAGTACACTGATAGAAAAACTATCTTGATTCAAGAAAAATTTTTTCTTCAAAATGTGGTTCTTGTTTCAAAATTTTTAATTGTTTTAATTCAAGAAATAAGTCCTTGAACCAAAAAATTGAAATTCTCGGATAGAGAAAAAAAATTCTTTGTTTGAGAATTTGATTTTTCGATGAAGACTTTTTTGTTTTGAAACAAAATTCTGACATATTTCGTTCAAAAATTTCTTGCTCTTGGATTAAGATAGGCAAAATCTAGGTTTAAGACATTACCGACTCGTTTCGAGAATGGCGCGGTTTTTAAATCAAGATATCAATTTACTCAGCTTGAAAAAAAACTTTTTTTTTTTATTTTAAAAATAAAAAGTTTTAAAGTGATTTTTTAGGACTACATTCATTTACTTCAGATATGTTAAAGTAGAAATTTATGTAAAAAAAATTTTTTTTTTTCATTACTTTAAAAACATCTTCTATCAAGGAATTATTACTTGAACCAAAAATTTAAAGTTCTTAAAATAATAATACGACATTTTTAGTTGAAGACAAGTGGTCTTGCTTGAAGAATTCGATAGTATCGATTGAAGATAATATAGTTTCGGATCAAGACACGAGAGTTATCCATCGAAGATACAAATTTATAGAGCCAAGAAAATCTAAATCAAGACAAGAATTTCTTGAAGCAAGACAATTGGTTTTCGTCAGAAATAAATTCTTGGCTCAAGAAAATATTTCTTGAGTCATTATAATTTTTCTATCAGTGTACAGCTCTAGTAAAAAATTGTATATACAGGAAAGTAGGACATCCCAATTCGCGTGTTTGCTACAGCCTACGGCTCGGGTAGGCAAATACACACGCGGGTTGGAATGTCCTACTTTCCTTCCTTGTTGTGTAATATACTACTTAATTTTTTTTAGTGATGGCGTAACGTACTGTGGATTGTATTTAGCCATGAGCTTTTTGCTCGAAAGAATGGGATTAGAACACGAATGTGATGTTTGTTTGGCAGTACGTGCTATTCGAAGATCACGAAAAGACTTTTGCAAAACATTGGTACCTACTTATATTAATATAATTATTATTTCCCTGACGGACCCAATTTACAGTAAATTACGATAAGCCACCATATATTACAGTAGAATCTCCCTAATGTGACTCTCCGTAATGTTACACACTCTCTAAATTTAACAAGATTCTCTCCCTAATGTTAACAATCCTGTCTACCACTACGTTTTTTCGCGCAACCAATCAAAAAAAACCTCAGTGGCGGAAAATTCAAATCTTCCAACTTGCACCTATACGATTAAATCCTAACCTAAAATGATTTTTTTTCGTACATCACGCATTTTGACCACGCAGACCTGCGCACTTAAGACTCGAGAATTGGTATGGTGGGGACGACTTGATTTGTTAACATTACGGAATGGTCCTGGACGGGAGTGTTAACATTAGGGAGATTTTACTGTACAATTTTATACTGATTAACCGGAGGTTTTCAGTGAATGCCTGCCGTCAAATGTGATATTGTCATCCCAACAAGAGATTGAACTTCGGGTTATGTCGGTTTTTACTCCCACTCTGGATGTTTTATGTGCTACATGTTCTCCCACTTTTCTGTACGCATGCGCAGTTCATAAATGTTCAGTAGTGGGGGCAATTTCCGAGGTCTATTCTCTTACTGGGACCACAATACATCCACCGTAAATTATGGCGCATTTACCGAATTAGTCGGTTGGTTTACTGTAAATTACGGTAAATTGTATACGCCAGGGTTATTTTAAAATTTATTTTTCAATAAGAATACGAATATTTTTTTTTTTTAGGATCAATTAGACTATTTGTACAACACTGCTTTGATTTATGCCGATTATTTTGAAACTTATGCAAACTTCAGTTGAAATTATCATCATTATGTGCAATATATTTTTTTCATTTGTTACTTCATTAATTGTATTTTTTATTATTATTATTATTAACTCTTAATATAAACTAAACTTATTATTAAAATTTCGAAAAATATCATTGGATGAATCCGATTGGAATCTAAAACACCATTTTTTTCCACTGTGGTACACTAAAAAGAGACGAAATGAGCGTCAACTTATACCCTCGTCAACTTATTGCAGTCAACTTGTCATCAAGTTGCGATAGTAAATTGGCCTCAACTTACAAATCAATTTTCATCACAAGTTGACGGAAATCTACAACCAAAATAAGATGTCAAGTTGACTGCAAAAAATTAAAGGTTCAAATAATTTATAGTAACTTGCAGTCAATTTAGAAGTAATACTTTGCTCATTTAAAGTTTTTCTCGCCACTTTCTCTCAAATTGACATCATCTTTAGCTTTTCAAGTTTTTTTTCGCGACTTGAAGTCAACTTTCTGATTGAACTTGCATTCCTATTACGGCTGTAGATTTACGTCAACTTATAGTTCATGTTGTACTCACATTGCAGTCAAAACTTGAATCACCAGAACTTGACGTTCCTCAACCGAAAACAATCAGCATCAAGTGTTTGAAGGAAAAGTATAGCTATCGAAGTCTAGTGCCATTGACGTCAACGTTCTCGCAACTCGTTAGGGTGCGCGACAATTGACGGCAACTTTTCTCCAAGCTGAATGCAATAGTTAGGTAAAAAAAAGTAGCCAACAACGCGAAGGAAAATTTCCTCGAGTAGTCTTCATATCGCGGCTGCAGATTGTCGCCAAATTTCTGAGGAAGTTGTAGTCAATTTGTAGCCAATAATTTAATACTCAAATGTTACCCTCAACTTAACAGCACATTGACAGTGTTTCCCAGTGAGCTATAATTACAATATTATCCCTGATAACGAAACTCCAGTCAGAAAGTTGGCATCAATTAGTTGCGAACAAGTTGATGACAACTTTACCCTTTGTAAGTTTTGACTGTTGCCGCAACCTCCCACCAACTTTTTAGGAAAATTGATGGCAACTTTCCGTCAACTTATGGAGATGCTAACTTTTGGATTCAACTTAGCGATGAGTTATAGCAGTAAGTTGTTGATAACTTGCTGTCAACTTTACTATCAGAGTTTGCTTGCGGCGAAACTGTCCTGATAGCCAAGTTGGCCGCAACTTGTCGACAACCTACTGCCGCAACCTGTCACCAAGTTGGCCGCAAAAGTTGGCATTTCTGCCGACAAGTTGACTACAAATTGCTCAGAAACTTGGTGACAGGTTGCAACAGTAGATTGTCGTCAAGTTTCTGAGCAACTTGTAGACAACAGTTAATACACGAGTTGAAAGTTGTCGACAACTTGTCGTCAAGTTGGTCGCAACTCATGTACACTAACTTTCTGATCAGAAACTCTGGCTATCAGGGAATGTCCAGAACTATCTATACAACTGTGGATAAACCTGATGCTGCCGTTTTCCCCGATAGTAAAACAGTCTGATCAGAAAGTTGACGTCAATTAGTTGCGATCAAATTGATGACAACTTTCAGATTTTGTAACTATTGACTACAAGTTGTTATTTTCCTTTCAGTTGACTTCAAAATACTGCCGCAGCTTAAAGTTAACTTGCAGTTAAGGTGGCTATCAGAGCAGAATTTTTACCAAATGTTGATAAATAAGAATGACGTAAATTGCTACCATAAGAGACATACCCTTCTCTTGTCTTATCTTTTATGTGTGTGTTGACAATCATATGCAATTCCCTCATTAAAATAATTATACAGTTAAACTTATATGCATACATGTTTAATTGACACATGTATTTAAATATACAAACAAATGTATCAACTAATGCAAGAACATCTTTCTCTTTCAGCCCCCACTTCACCAGCCTCTTTACCTTAGCAACTACATACTTCCACCGTTATCTCACTCGATACGATAAAACTTCAGTTACAAAAGCTCTAAGTACACATTACACATTCTGTCTGTTATTACAACTATTTCTTAACAGTAATCAACATTAAATTCAAAAAAATAAAATTCACTTTCTTACCTATCGACGTCTACTTCGTACCAGACTATACTTTTTAAAAAATATATTTCGGCTCGTAATTACCGGAGGGTTATTAAAAATTTTTTTAGTGTTTATCAGTGTAGTGTACGTGTATGACTACGTATCGTCCTCAGAAAGTGTCATACATTTTAATTATATATTTTTAAAATTAATAAATAAATCCGGGAATTTTAAATTGGCGACAACTTCGTCAGGTAAATTATTTATTTTGAACTAATATTTATAATTTATGTAAGAATTGTAGAAATAATAATTACTAGGGACCGAAATAAATTTTTGCACGGGTTGATATCTATTACAAACATGATAGAATTGGTTATTACTTATTATTATTATTATTATTATTATTATTATTATTATTATTATTATTATTATTATTATTATTACGATTACAATGTGCATATAACGAACAAAGTGCCATCTGACGTCGACGCCTTGTCATGTTGAAACTTAATAAATAATAAATTTTTTTATCAACTTTTTTTATCTCAACGTAAATTCACTTGATCATTTTTAGTCATAATAATTTTGAATTTTTTAAAAATTAATCGTAAAAAAAAAGTCGAGTTTTTGTCTATTAATTTTAAATTATACGATCCTGAAGTTAGCAGACAGTAAAAAATTTTTGGATTTTTTTTTTTCGACAAAATAAATTACAAAAAAAAAAAACTAAAAAAATGCACATGTAGAAAATTTAATAAACTATAGCCGCAATTTTTCAAAATATTTTTTTTTTATAGTTAATCGTTTTTTAAAAAATTCAAAAACTGTCAGACGTCTGCTAACTTCAGTATCATTAAATAATTGAGGTTATTAGTAATTATGAGGGCTTATGTTCGATGACATGAGTAATTAATATTTTTAAACACGTGGAAAAATTATGAGATCATTTGAGGTGATTGCACATTGGTTATGTTATTATATTTAAAGATAAGAGTAAATATGTAATTACTCGGGTTCAAATTTAACCGGACTGTAATAATATTTGATTATTGTTATAATAATTAACGTTCATACGAATTGTATGTGCGGATTTAAATCAAAGTTGCAAAACGTTAAATAAACAAACTATTATTATTATTATTATTATTATTATTATTATTATTATTATTATTAAATGATAATGAAAATAACATGAGTGTGAATGTAGCAGACATACGACAATCGAATCTTCAACAATCGATATCCCTGCGAAAAAACGACTTAAGAAATTAAAAAAAGCGGGAAAATATTCGTATTTTAATTATCTTTACACGCATTTCATTCTTTTTTTCGTATTTATTCTTGTTTTGGAGCTATAATTTTTAAGATAAAACTTTACTGAACATTTTTAGAAATATATATCAATAAAAAATTATCAACCCATTCATATTCTTTTTAAATGAACTACAGATGAATTTTCTTTTTTTTGTTTTCCAATAAAATTTCCTGGATTCATATTAAGCTGTACTACTAAAATATTGATTAGAATAAAAAAAATCGGTCTATCGGTTGACCCTGGGGACAGCCCCAGAACTTCTTGCTATTTTCGAGTTCTTTGAGCTCGAAAATAATGTTATGAATACATTGTAGAGCTCGAAAATACTTTTGTAGGCCATTGTTTTCGGAAAAAAGTTTTTTACAATTTCTTTCATCAACAATATCTTTCTAACAAATTAACCGATTAAGACGGTTGAGGTGGCAATCGACGCGTTTTATCAAGTTCTAAAGCTGATCAAATTTTCAAATTGATTTATCAAGTCGTTTTTAAGAAATTTCAAAAAAACTAAAAAAAAAAAATATTGTCTTTAATTCTTTCGACAACCCAGATAGCAAAATGACGTCTTGATGAGTTCTGAATGAGTTCCTATTTATGATTTGGACGTCTTAAAAACATGTTAAAGAAGTCTTTAAGAAGTTCTCAAGATGTCGAATGCGCCACCTAGCGAACTCAGTAAGACGTCTTTAAAAAGAGTTCTCAAAGAGTTCTTTTTTCTGACTCCGCAAATAAGACTTCAGAATGAACTTACCATGACGTCTTAAAGAGTTCCTAATTGTGACTTCATTTTGACTTCAAAAAAGTTAAAAAAAGAATACATTAAGACGTCACAAAACTGACGTCTTATTTATGGAGTCTTCAAGAACTCTTAATTAAGAGTTCTTAAAAATGACACCTTTAAGAAGTCATTGTAAGACTTCTTGAAGACTCCTTCAAAAATACGTCGTAAAGCAGTCATTCTGACTTTAATTCTGTCTGGGAACGGTTTCTTTTGACCGAATAAATCGATTTTTATGGTTGAGGTGGCATTCGATTCGGCTTGTAAAGTTTTAGAGTCCAGTCGATTTTGGAATCAATCCATCGAGCACATTAGAAGTTATCGAAAAAAAATATTTTTGAAAAAATTTTATTTTTCGAATATCTCCAAACGCACCCTACCAATCAAGCTCAAATTTCCACGGCTTATAGCATTTAACAAGCCGCGTCGAATGACACCTTAAAGTTCAAAATCGGTTAATTCGTTCAAAAGCTACAAATATTTACATACATACATACACTCGGACATCATCTTGAAATTAGTCAGAATAGCTTCCTAGAACCTCAAAACGTCAAATCAATATCTCTTAAAAATTCGATTTTAAAAAATCGGATCGAAACCAATAACTTCCGAATTTTTTAAAATTTTCAATTTTCTTAGCGGGAACTTAAAAAGGAAAAAGACTAAAAATACACACTCGTAGAAAATTAAAAAAGCTATAGGCGTATTTTTTTTGTATAGTTTGTTTTGAAAAAAATTAAAAATGACTGAATGACGGCTTACTTCAATATTTATATTGATGTAATGCTATTAAAGAATATATTATTAAAAAATGAATAATATATAAGCATGTGTAACCATGCGATATTAATGTGTTCATCAACATGTGAATTTATTAATGCTAAATAGTATATGACACATTGTTTATAATTGTTATGATTATTATTTATGGATATAATTTTAAAGAGTTAATTATTTTAAAGAATAAAAAAAATTATTCTTGTTATACACGTTGACTCGTGATTGATTACTTAGATGTAGTTTACATTACATTCAGTTACATAACATTAATACTATCATGATCATGAAACTTGTTTGATCAGAATAGTGTCATATCTGCCTATACGAATTAACGTTCATCTTTGCTTGTCTCGATCGTTACTGTTACTGAGACGCTGTTTGAATCACGTGTGTAATGTGTGATTACTGTATAGTACAATATTGAGGGGAAAATTAACCGAGTCAATTTCATCAGTGTTAAGAATTATTAAATTATTGCTAGGAATTCTTCACTTTATTCCAAGCTACGTTTGAATACATAACGGATACGGAAATTTATTTTAATAATATAATCATCTTATCTATATCTGCTATTATATTTTTATTTATATACTTTTACTCATGAGTATTATTATTGTTATTTTTATTTTTATTATAGTTAATTTTTTTGATAATTTTCATGGAATCATATATAAAATTATTTGTAAGCTGTTGAAGCGCATTCTCAAGATTGCCGCTTAACAATTGCGGCTAACTCTGACAAATGATTTGGCCGTGGCCCAACTTAACAATATGTCTCAAAGTTTATCCATATGATATACTCTTTGTCGTTGGTTGAATTAAATGATCAACAAATTAAATGTATTATAAGTCTTTATTATCAAATTCTACATTATTATTTTATTTTATACACGGAAAAAAAATTCTACCAAAATTTACGATGGTAACATCGTAATCTCGGACTAGACTTTTATTAATGTCAATTTTTAAATGTTTTATTTCAAAATTTATTATGTGGGTTATATTTTTTACTATTTAACATCGTAATTTTAACAAAGACTTTTAGGATTAAAAATTACTGCAAAAATTACAATTTAACATCGTAAAAAAAAATAAATAAAAATGACACTTTAAAAACTATATTTATTCGTACATTTAATATTTCTATTTACTTTTTAACAAAATAAATATTACAGTGCTGCCTCTGTTATAATACGATGGAAGCTATAAAAAGTACGATGTTACATCGTACTTTTTAAATAGTAACTGGGTCCTCCGCAAGTCGTTTATATGGATCTTAAAAACAACATATAGTGTAGGCCCTTCAGTGGCCGAGTGGTCCAAGGCGTCGGACACTTCGCACTCGAAAGGACTCGGGTTCGAATCCAACTGCCGAACGATTATTATTTTAATCTTTTATTTAAAATTTCTCTTCAAATTTTACGATGTTACATCGTAATTTATATTAAAGAGCTTAAGACTTCGTGTTGTTTGTCTGAAGTATTATTTCTTAAATGAAATTTCCAACCCTACATCGTAAAAATTACGATGTGAAAAGTCTAGTCCACCAATACAATAATTAATAGGACAAATTACGATGTTAGCATTGTAAATTTAACTAGAATTTTTTTCCGTGTACTTAACAAGATATTTAATAAAATCATTGTCTTTTACTATGTCCGTAATGGATCATTTTTGAGATCACTGAGATCTTCCTTTTTTAAACATTTAATCGGGTAACAAGAAATTAAGCAACGATATAAAATTAATATCCCCGATTCGTAAGAGATTCTAATTTTTTTTTTATAATTCCAATATACACTTATTCAAAAAATAAAAGGATCAAGAAAATTTTATAAATTTTTTAGTGATTTTTGGAAGGCTGTATTTTCATGAAAAATGATCGTATCGAAAAAGAAGATAAGCAAATTGAAGCTTGAAATCTCGAGTTTAAAGATCTTCCAGCAAAATAATTTTTTGAGCCACGGTTTTTACGGAATCATAAGAAATAGGTTGAGACAAAATTTTTCTTAATTTTTGGTTTGGTTTTTTAGGTCTACGGGGCCAGGAAATTTTTTTTCAAAAAAGTGTAAATTCTATTAAAAATTACTAAAACAAATAGTATAATTCTCATAAGTATCGAGTTGTATCACCGTTACCTAAAACTTTTGGGTTACTTTTACTATAAAATTCTCTATGTGTAAAACACCCTTTCTACACGGAAAGAAATTTTCTTTAAAAATTACCGTTAAATTCACTGTAATCGTGGGACATAATGCGGCGATTTTAATTATTACCATTTTTGAAATAAAAATTACGAAAAAATTTATTTATTTTTTGTGATAGACTTCATAAAATTGACCGAAAACCGAATAAAATTTACAGTAGACTACAATAAAATTTGTTGAAAAAAAGTTGAAAATTATCTCACTTACCGACAAATGATTCGGTCGTGTCATTCGTCCCACGTTTACCGTGAATATAACGGTAATTTTTCAAGAAATTTTCTTTCCGTGTAAGCACTTCTAAGATCGTTTAGGTGAGATGCTAAAATAGGCGTTTAATACTGCATGTTAACTGTTCAGTTACTGTAACTATTCATATTTCTCAGAGTGTGATTACTCTGAAGATTATAATAAACTGACAATATTCTAAAAGTACTGGAATAAAGTCGATGATTAATTTAGCCGTTAGTAATTGGGCATTTTCTGCCCTAGGAAGGAAATTGATAATTTTATTAATTAACTAGATGTCATTGGTCTGAAATTTGCTTGTGTCGCCTGGTACAATAGATAATGAAACTCATAGTTTATACCAAAGTATAATCAACAATTAATACATGCGCACTTGGATTGTGAAAACCTACTCTCAGTTTACAACCTTTTCAAATATTTTTTGTAATTTACTAAACGTGTGAGCTTACCCTAGCAGATCCGAATTACGGTACCCAGCAGGCTTACCGTAATTTACGGTAATCTACCTAATTTGCCGTAAATTACAGTAAAATCCCACAAATTACGGTAAAATACCGTATTTTACCGCAGTTTACCGTATATTACCGTAAATTACGGCAATTCTGGTAGATACCGTAAATTACGATAATTACCGTAATTTACCGTAATTCGGATCTGCTAGGATATAATTTAACATCATTTGATAGATATATTGATAGTGATATTCATAGTGATGTTTTATTCGTACCTCTGGCGGATACGAATTACGGTAAATTATGATCATTACCGTAATTTGATGTAATTTACGGTAAAACACGGTGTTTGTGGTCAAATACGGCATTTTACGATAAACGCGCGGTATTTTTACCGTAAATTTTAACCAAGAGTGCGGTAAATTACCGCAAAGTCAAGTATTCCACTGTGAAAACTGTAAAAATAAAAAAAAACTTACGGTAAAAATGCCGCAAATTACTGGAAATTTCCGTATTTTACCGTAATTCACTGTGAAATACTGCAACTACCGTAAATTGCGGTAAATTTGCCGTAAAAATGTCGTATGTTACGGTAAATTACAGGAAATTACCTTAATTCAGATCTGCCAGGGACATAATTGAAAATAGATAAGAGTCGTCGGGAATTTAAAAATTATTTGATATTTATTTTTATTAAATCATTTTTTCATTCCCTACGATCTCCATATTTAATTCATAGTATTTTTTCTAATACTTAAATAAAAAATGAGACAAATGAATGCAGCATATTTTCAGGATACTATTGAGGAGTCGTGATAACAACAGAGGGATGACATCAAATGAACCAACAAAGAAAGCGCGATTAGCGGATCAAAAAAATACCACTTCAACTGAATGTAGGATGAAACTGAAACCGATCGTTCCGGTTGAATTTACAGAAGATATTCCACTTCATGATGCTTACGTTGGAATTTTAATAAATAAGAAAGACATTGCCATTGCAATTAAACAAATTTCCACTTTTTTGCCTGGTTTTGGACATTTGAAGCGATGCTCTAACAATAGATTATTATTGTCGTTTAAAAAAGAAAAATCCCAGTTAATAAAAAATCTTGAACCCTCGTTCGAAACTGAAGATGAATTAAAACAATTTTTAACTGATAAAAAATTCAATCTAAATTTATTCGAAAACAACTTCGTGATTGTTCCAGTATGTAGAACAGCGCCAAGAAGCTCAGCTCAGGCACAAAAGGCTGCCAAAAGTTGGCCAGTTAGTTTTCATCCTGACATCGAATTAGAGTCTATTCTTAACGGAACTTTTTTCACACCTGATCAGCAAGATGTTATTCGAGCTTGCATGCAAGTTTGTATCGAAGCAACTAAAAAAGAAGATATTGACAATGAAATTTGCAGTGGTGGTGTTGTAATTTTGAATCCTAATGATCACGGGACTAGTAAAATACTCGCAATTTCGACAGCTAGGGTAAATGAACATCCTATGTGGCATGGATCCATGCTGGCTATAGATCTAATAGCCGCAATGAGAGGCAAAGGAGCTTGGAATTTAGTACCGAGTGAAAACCCTTTAAAGAACATTGACAATAAAAAAAGAAAACCAGAATCCAACCTTCCACTTTGTTATCCATCAACTTTGAGTACTATTAATATTCCAAAATTTGAATATCCCGCTGACGTCAAATCCAAATCCAAAACCGACGATGCACGAGAGGATTGTAAATATCTGTGTACAAAATATTGGGTATTTCTTGATCAAGAGCCTTGTGCGATGTGTGCTATGGCACTACTCCATTCGAGAGTTGGAATGGTGTTTTATAATGCCGCTAATAAAACCCATGGTGTTTTGGGCAGTAAAACATCGTTGCACACATTGCCTGGTTTAAATCATCGTTATAAAGTATGGTCTAGTGCCCTTGAGCGTGATTCTTCAGAGACCATTATCAATCTACCACTTAAATGCAAGCAATAAAATTATTTAGGCAACTCTTACATGCGGTCCAAAATGAATAAACGCTTAGGAATTGTTCATATACATTAGTATCCACATGAATGCTGTCAATGTCAACTGGAATTGCCGTTAATTCGTCTGAATGTCAAGTAGTCAGTGTATTCTCATATGTATATAATTCATACATATATATATATTCAAACAAATATGAACAATCATTATTTTATGAAGTATAATTAATTTTAATAGCATATTTCTATAACTCTACAGTGATTAAATTAAGTATATTTTTATAAAATTTTGAACAATGGTTAAATACAAAAACAGCCAAGCCCAGATTAGTTTAATTTTCTGCAATAGTTATCCTAGCTTTCCGTTTCCTTTTCCTGTACAATCGCTTTATATACTAGATTGATTTACGACCTAATGACATTGTCACTTAATGTATTTGGTAAATTGAACAACTAAGCGTGTTCGTATCTCCGGGATCTTTTAATTTATTATTGGTATTTGAACGAATGGCGTAGTCGACCTAAGCGATTGACATCAATTGCTCTATATCCAGTACAACTTCATACGATGAGTACTATGTAAGAGGGTTTATCCCATAATAATTATAACTGCCATTCAATGGATAAGTGGTTTTTTATTTTTTTATTCTGTATAATGTAACATCACTTTGCATAATTTTATCATTAATTTATTAGGTTCGTTTATTATACAAGTTTATTTCATTTTATAAATTTTACAATAAAAGTGAATCATAAAATTAACATTCATTCTTTAGAAATGTAATATAGAAATAGCGGGAAATTGGATTTTACGAAACACATTATTATTAACTCAGTGATCCTGCATGGGAAAGCTATATATTGTTAAAAGTATATAAAAAATATATGGTGAATATGTGATAAATATATAGCGGCAAAAATATCTATATTGAAAAATATATGTTTTTTACATACATTGGATTATATATTTATCATAATATATTTACTTGTATACAATGTTTTGTATTTTTCTATATATATTATCTCATATAATGCTCAATATATTCTTATCATATATGGATAGTATATATATAATTTATAAGTATAATATAATAAACTTGATATATATATCCATATATTTTGACTCATATAATTAGTGGTATATGGTCTCTATATAATTGATTATATATGAAAGAATTTATATGATTAAATATATGGTTCGCGGTATATTGGAATTATATTTTTCCAGTATATAAAAACTTATATTTTTCGCAATATATTGAAAATTTTATTTTTTTATATACTTTTTCAATTTCTACACAATTCCACAAAAAAAAGTCAAATTTATTATTTTTTCTCCTTCTTTTCATTGACCTTATATTTACTGGCAATAACCTAAGAAAAGTAAAAAAAGTGCCATATATTTTACAATATATTGGAAACCATATATTTTGCAATATATTGGAAAACATATATAAAAAATATAAAAAATACTATATATTAATGAATATACTACTTTCAATATAATATATCAATATAAAAAAGATATATTAAAATATATATGTAAAACATACATAAAAAGTCATATATTGATAAATATATTGATAATATATTCTAGCAATATATTTTTTTTTCAATATATTATCATATATTAATACGGCAAAAATATAAATATTATTTTATATATTGTACAATATATCACATTATAATATTCATATATTCTATCATATATGTTTTCACATATAAAGTTTTTTCATGCGGGATGTTTCATTCGCATAGTAAGCAATATTGTTTATTTGTGTCAAAAACATGTTTTAATTTTAAACTGATCTACTATTTAACACTGAAAGTCTTACGTAATACGAAAATTCAAATTATTGTTTATTAAGTGTTACTTTGAAATTAACACAAGCTTGTTGTTGAAAATTAAATTGATCGTCACAGAAGAATTATTAAAAAAATTAAAGTCAAATCGACATTTTATGGACATAAATTTAAATTAACTTAAAAATTTTAATTATGTTTTTGTGTAACTGTTGCGCGATTTATATTTTTTTAGCTCAAAAAAACTTTTTTCGATGAGGAAAAAATGATATCAATAAACCTTGTATAGAAAATTAATTAAATAAACTATTGTAAACATGAGGTAAACGCGTATAGGACGTGCACTTTTGGATTTTCAAAAATTTTTATGTACCTGAAAATCGAAACGTTTCTCGCGCAACAAAAATTAAAAAAATTCATGAAATTTGTCTTCAAAGGTGACTTGAGGAACAGTTGGGGGTGGCCTGCAATTTTCGGCTGACGTGCGAAACTTTTCAGAAGTGGAGATCCAGTAGATTTTTTAATTTTCATTTCGTTTTTTTATTTCCGTTCCGATCTTCAGATACATACATTTTTTAATAACTTTAAAGAGTAAAAATATTTTATGGTCGTAAAAATGAATAGAAATATATTGAGGAACTATATTTTTTTATTATGTAATTTTCATATATCTATATACACGGAAAAAATAAGTCTCGAAAATATTATACATACAAAAAAATGAATTATAAAAATTAACAATTGATTACTAAAAATTTAGAATGTGGTCACAATTTAATATCATTTCAAACAGTAATTTCGTGGTTTTATAGAATAAATTATAATAATCTTAATTTAATTATTGAAATTTAAAGTATATGGGTGATTTCGTTCTAACTGTGATTTTTTAGATTAAAAATTTTAAGATTTTGAAATCAAAAACTTTTTCAATTTTTTTATGCATATTATTTATTTATTTAACTGTAAAAAACTTCAAAGCGTCAAAAACGAGAAGCAAATTTCAAATTTTGCGTTCCACGGTACTGACTCATTTATCCACGGTACTGGCATAAAATAAATTCGGTAGAAATTGTTTGAGAAAATTATTAAATTAATTTATAAATTCTGTTGTAACACTTTTAAACTCTTTTTTTATAATTATTTAACACATTAATGATGATAAATCTCAAGGTAGATCGCGCTCGAGTCACACAAATTCAAATTCAAAAATTTGTTAAAATTTAAAGACAAAAGTTATTGAACCGGAATTCAATGTTAACTTAATACATTGAACAAAAAGTGTGTCAATTTTTTTCAGTTTGATCATAAACATTAGAATTTATAAAGTAATTAGTTTAAATCATTTATTGCGACAAAAAAAATTAACAATTTATAGGTAAATTCTAGAAATGGACGACGGAACTGACATTTAAGTGATAAATTGTAAGTTTTCTGTAAGTGGCAAGTTATATAATAGAAAAATAATGTTGAAATATGTATATAATTATCCAATTAACACAAACATTTGATTAATTAACGATTTCTGAAAACAACCAATACAGGAAATTGAATATCACAGTTAGAACGGAATCACCCATATGTGAATAAATCATGTTACAAGTAATAGAAATAACTGTTTGGTAGATAAAAAATTGAAATTATAATAATTTAACGTTTCAGCTTCAACATTCGATATTTGGAACATTAAAATTTACAGTAAAAAAGTAAAAAAACAATCAGTCAAATAAAATTTTCAATGTCGAACAATTGGTTTTATATACAACGTTCTGTAATTATTAGTGTCTTAAAATTGTAGACAGTATATCTTAAGCGCATCAGTTTTTATAGTTTGAAACAATAAAATTTTACTTGTGTTCGTGGACTTCCAATGTATGTGAAAGAATTAACTTAAAGTATTACTGATGCGACTATATCTACATGACAAGATGACGTATTTTATCATTTCAAACAATAAAATTTAAAGACCAAGAGTGGCTATTTTTTTTTTCATATCAATATATTTTAGAGAATCATTCTTATACTTTTTCGCTTTCAATATTATATTATTTATGAATTAATTTTTTTCCCATGTTATTTACTTGGGAAATGGAGAATTGCAAATGGGCACCTCTTAATGTCAATATTGAGAGCTCAAATTTTAATAGAATTTTTTTTTCATCATCTCAAACAATATTTTCACTGTAACTAAAGAAAAAAAATCGGTCTGTCAGTTGACCCTGCGGGCCAGCCCCAAAACTTCCCGCTGTTTCCGAGCTCGCTGAGCTCGAAAACATTATTGTGAATATATTTTCGAGCTCGCAATTACTTGTGTATGCCATTGTTTTGTAAAAAACCATTTTTTAGCATTTCTTTCTTCCACGATATCTCGCGAACGAATTAACCGATTTTGATGGTTGAGGTGGCAATCGACGCGTTTTATCAAGTTCTAAAGCTGGTCGAATTTTGAAATTGATTTATTCAGCCGTTTTTGAGAAATTTCAAAAAAACCAAGGAAAAAATTTTTTTTGAATTCTTTCGTCAACGGTTTCTCTTGAACGAATGAACCGATTTTGATGGTTGAGGTGGCATTCGACGCGGCTTATAGAGTTTTAGAGCTGATTAGATTTTGGAATAAATCCATCGAGCAAATTAAAAGTTATCCAAATAAAACATTTTCGAAAAAATTTTATTTTTGAAATATCTCTGAACGCACCCTACCGATTAAGTTCAAATTTATACGGCCTCAAGACATTAACAAGCCGCGTCGAATGACACCTCAACGATCAAAATCGGTTCATCCGTTCAAGAGTTATGAATATTTACATACATACATACGTACGTACGTACGTACACACATACATACACTCGGACATCATCGTGAAATTAGTCAGGATAGCTTCCTAGGACCTCGAAACGTCGACATCTGATGGAAATTCGATTTTCGTAAATCGGACCGAAACCAATAACTTCCCGAATTTTTGAAAATTTACAATTTTCTTAGCGGGAAGTTAAAAATAGTCACTTTTTTTGGCCCACCCTAATACTCAAATAATAAAAATTACTAAATATAAAGAAAAAAATAAGTTCTCAGGATAGTAAAAATTACACATTAGCAATGTAGCGTTTCAAATTAATAATATGACTTTAGTAGTTTCAACTTATATTTTTTAGTAAAGTTTCCTGTATTTCTTTCTCTGTGTATATGTATACAATACATGTTAAAAAGTTTTGTAACGAAATTAAGGTTGTTGACACAATCGCCCTTATAATCTTAATCACATTTTTGATAAATATCTCAAAAAGTTGCTTAATCACATGATAACACTGATTACTGTTTTCCACTGAATGTAAGTAACGAATCACTTTTCAATTAACTTATCTCGAAATATAAATGAAGAGGGGAATGATAAATAAAGTCAACAATTTTCGAAGTCAAAAAAACTAAACTATGTACTACAAACTAAAGTAACAAGTATACTAGTAAAGACTGAATGTTTTTAGTAGTTTTATTTTCTATCAACAGCCATTACAATCATAAAGCGAGAAGAAATAGTGCACAAATAGTTTAGAAAAGTTTTGATATCAATAGACAAAGTAATAAATCATAATTCAGTTGATTGCGGTACACATCTTATTATATTCGATAACTCGAAATACACTTATATCAATATAAATTCAACCGATTCCACGATAGGGGTCAGAGGTGGACAAAATCGGGCACTCTCAAATTTTATAAAATAATTTTGTTTTTTGAAATGTTTTTTAAACAATTCAAAATCACTTTTGTAAATATTTGAATTTTTTTTATTAAACTTTTTCAAAATCGAAAGTGTCAATCAAAAAACGTCAGGGACTTTTGTTTTATGTTAAAAACTATTTAAGTTTTTTTTTCTTTCCTTGTATCCAATAATTATGTGAAATATAATTTTTCATTATGTAAATTACTTATCAGAAAATTTAATTTACAAAAAAAAAAAAAAAAAAAAAACTAAAAAATGCACTTATAGAAAATTAAAAAAACTGTATGTGCAATTTTTTAAAAGATTTTTTTTTTTACAAAAAAATCTAAAAATTATTGGATGTCGATTAACTTCAGTGCCATTGTTTTCACATTTTTTAAAGGGTAATCCTGATTAAACAACTGAATTCGACCGGATTAAAAATTTTAATTCTGTTATATTCTGTCGAATTTCGCAAAACAGCATTTAACTGAATTGAAAATTTGAATTTGAATTAAACAGAATAAAACTGATTTAAAAATTTCAAATTCGTTTTATTTCACTTCAATTTGGATTCAGAACCAGAAATTGGAGAATTATTTTCGAATTATTCAGAATTAAACCGAATAGAATTATTTAAATTCGTTTTAATTTGGAAAAATTCTGGTTTTCCTGCCGAATTAGACAGAATTAATTTTTAAGTTAGGTACAGAATTTACAGAATTTATCTAAATTAAATAGAATTAAAATTTCAATTCGATCAGATTCAGTTCTTTAATCAGGGAATCTATTTTGCCCCACTTTGAATATCATAAAAAAAAAGTATTAAACGTAATTGAGTCCCCGAAAACTTAGTATTTCTTTAAGTACTCTGTTTTGTTCCTCCCCTCTCCTATAATTTAGAATTACACGTTATCTACTTTTATCAATTCCGAAAAAAAACCTTTACAATAATAATAGAATTGACGTAAGCAAAATTCACAGGAATGTTAATTTAATACTAATTAGTCTCAAAGGATTAATTTTAGTATTTGATGTTCGTACCCGGGTCAAAAAAAAATCTTAAATTTGACTTAATTTAACTTAATTTTCTTTGAAGTCGTCGATATGCCGACAACTGTATTCTACATTTTAACTTTTTTTGACTTAATATTGACTTTTTTTAACTTTTTTGACTTAGATTAGACTTTTTTTGACTTAAATTGTTTAGTTTCCTTTAATTTAACTTTTTTTGGCTTATATTATTTTATTGACTTAAATTTGACTTATTTTGTCTTAAAAAAACAACTTGTTATCGATTCGAAATCTAGTTCTATATTTGACTTAATTTTAACTTAAAAATTAAGTCAAATCGCATGTGGCTTTTATACTTATTTATTAATTGAACTAATCTAAAATTAAAACTCAATTTTAACTATAGCAAATTTTTTAAAAATTATTTTTGATTAAATTAAAATTACTATAAAAAAAATTTTTATTGCAATGATTTTTTTATATTCTGTTCCTGAAGAATTTGTATAAGCTCTTGTTTACAATATCATTCATTTTCATATTGATTAACCAATTCTGCAATAAACGTTTTATTACCTGTATTAATATAAAAACATACCGATAGTAAATTTTCGACAGGAATCGCAAATACATTTTCAGTTACAATGAATTCATATAAGTGTGATAGTTGGAGAAGTCTGACAGGCTCTTTGAAAGGTTTTGTTTGCAGAAGAGTTATTATTGCAAAATGATGGCCAACGCACTTACAATTACTAATTTTTTGACAATCGCATATTTTATCAATAATTTTTATAAAAGAATGAAGAAGACCAAAACGTTTTTCATTCAAGTATTTAAATGCTACATAAGAAGAATTATTTTTTAATGTTTCTTTATAATTTTTTGATATAAACAATATACCATTTAATAATAATCGAAAATATTCTAAACCATAAACACCTCGAATAATTATTACTGTCATTAATTATATGTTACTAATTGTAAGCATTTTTTAAAATTGCGTTGTAACTGTCTAATTTTGTTTTATTCTGACTTTAATGTAACTTTTTTTAACTTAAATCTAAGTAAAATGTATTAAAATCGACGCAATTCTGACTTGAATGTGACTTTTTTTGTCTTAAATCTAAAAGAAATAGAGTCAAACTGAACCAGTTTTGACTTAAACGTGACTTATTTTGTCTTAAATCGATCCTAACTAAGCCAGAAAAAGTTAAATCTAAGTCAAGTGTTATGGAAATTTTACACTGACTAAAAAAATAAACGTAGGTGAAATTTGAAGGATTTTGACTTAAATTTTAAGTCATAATTAAGATTTTTTTTCGACCCGGGTAAACATCAAAAATTGATATCAACAGATTGATAAATGAAAAGAATATTAAAACGAGTCAGTAATAATTCTAAAATTTTCACAGAGACTAGTAATTTTTCTATAACGAATTATAGCAATAAAGTGATCGTAAATAAACCTTAAGTCTTTCTTTTTTAGTTACAGAGGATTTTTCGAATAGAAGAAGAAGAAAATTGAATAAACGTCTTGTGGAAAAGAGGGAGAGATTTAATAAAAGGGAAGATACCTCAGTAAAATACAGAACGGGCATATAAGTTTCGTTCGGGCGTCGGGCCCTGAGTGGTTCCAATTGACTACAGACCAAGTTGGCTCTTATTGGCCAGACGGTTGATCCCCTGACTCCTGAGACACAAACGCTACGCCATTACAGCAACGGTTTCCGTCATCTTTGTCGTTGCTTAAATGATCGTCTTCATCAACTCTACAGCATTATAAATACATATATATATATATTCTCGTCTCTGTAAACCTTCATCGTCATCACCGCTATTGTTAATCCTCCACTGTCAACGCTACTGCTGACATTACTTGTGTTATTCAGTTTAAAACAGTTGATCGGATAACCTCGAGGGATAAAGTATCTCAGCTCTGATCTAGTACAACAAGTTTTTACGTTTTATTATAGAACGTGACGAAGAATATCAGAAATTAGACGTAGTCTAACGGCTCTTCCTGTCTTAAAATTGAATCTTCCGGTCACTTTTGTATGTCGTATTTTTGTTCTGTTTTGGTTAACGAGCTTAAACTCTTAAAAACTCTCTACTGACTTATTGTTTTTGGTGAAGAAATAAAAAGTATTGTGTTGGGGTTAAAATATTATCTTGGATTAAGAAGAAGATGACGTATTAGTGAAATAGAAGGGGTTAAAATATTATTTTGAAGTTGGCACGAGTCTGTGGATTTTTGAAATATATTAGGACTTATTATTTTATCATAATGGAAAAAAGAATTTTGAAAATGTTGTGACTAAGTATCAAGTTGCGAGGCCTTCGTCGCCATCCAAGACACTAATAAGTGTGTGATCAGTAGTATATAGAAAAAAAAAAAATTTACTTAGCAGTACGTTAAAGTAGGAAGATAAGTAAAGTAGCCACCGAAGAGGAATTAATTGTTAATGTGGAGGATGTGAAAATACTTGAAGTTATATTGAAACGTGTGTCCATTAAAGTTATTCAGAAGATCGAGTTGAAGAAGCAGCGACGTTGATTTAAAATAAATTTAAAATAGTGAGAAGATAAATGAAAAAAGTTTGACATAAAAAGAAGGAAAATATTGAATTGAAAATAAAAATTTGGATTTTTTGAAAAAGAAGATTATTTGTTGTAACAAAATGCGATTCGGTAGAGGCTCTGCAATGTTGTTCGATGCATTTGTTGTTTTTTCACGTGTTCTTTCGCTAAAATCCCGGGGCTGCGCACTACTGGAAACACACCGACAGCGCGAGACCACCGGTATCAAGAAATTGTACAATAGTTTCTTCGTAATGTTTTAAAGACTATTTTTAAAAAAAGTCTCGTACTTTTAACACTTGACTTTTTATTATTTTTACTGTTTATCGTCAGAATAAATTGGATAAATTTTTAGCGGAAGACTATTTAAATAGCAACTCAAAGATATTAGCAAGTGATGTCTTTATCTCTAATTAAGATATTTGAGTTTAGAGAGATAATTTTTTTAAACTGCATTCTGACTCAAGTTAACTCTAGAAGAAGCCTTTTTGCATTTTTATTAACAATCTTTAGATGCTTGATTGAGTTATAAACAGAAAGTTTATCACTTAGACTAGAAAAAATATTAATTTATAAAATTAAGTTGTTAAATTATGAGTTTAAATGGCCGACTTGTAAACTTTTTAAATTCAAGTTATTTAACAATAAATACATTGAGAAAATAAAAGTGCACCAAGCGCACAAACGACGCTCATGGGAGTATGGACTTTGGATTCTGCCCGATACTGATATTTTTTAATGCATTTTTTTTTAAATTTACTTTTTTAAAGTAACCATTTTTTAACACACAAATTTTCATTGCATCTTAAATAAATTAACTGTAAAAAATAAATTTAATTGAAATAAAAACGAAGTCAAGCTGAAAAAAACTAGGATTGTCGTAGAGGAGTGTCACTGTCCTAAATTTATTAAAATGGAGTTACAAGAGACGAGCTCAGATGCGCTGAATGAGTCGATGTGGCTGGACCAGCCGCCATCGCCATCCTACCAACAATTATCACCGACTGTGCAACAAAACGGACGCAACGTCATCGCTAATCAACAAGTACGTTCAATATCACAACCCACGCATTACATGATTGTTCCGATCCATTAATTTATAGTTAATTCTTAAAGGGAAACCCAAACAACACACAATTTATCTTAATAACTATCCTTGATATTATCCCGCAGATTTCCGTAGGTTATCAGGTACCGGATCCCAGCATTTTGTGGAACGAAAAACATGAATCGCCCCGAAATTCCCCTGATACGAATGAACATTCACATCACGATGAGACACGAGGCAACTCACAGGCCTCAACCTCTGGTTATCATTTTACGTCATCCCGAAAGCGACCTTGTGAACTCAATCAAATTCACGATTTGGATCGCAAGTACATTCGAAGAGATGGTAAATCACTTTTATCTTTCAGCTTTTTAAATATTTAAGACCTCACTGCATTATTTGATAATCAAGGTCGTAATTTACTGAAATGTAGTACAGTATTGTAGTTTAAGCTTTAGATTATAATGCTGGTATGGGTCAATTGGTTATTTCCTCAAGATGATCACGTGTTTTCAACATCCGAGCTCGTGCACAAACGTAAATTTATACGAGGGATAAATTATTTGCTTTCATACTAATAAAAATCCTTGTAATTCGTTCATTGTGTGTCGCTGCAATCTGCAGTAACTAAAATAATAATAATAATTGAAAAAATTTTTTTTTGCCGGTAATTCGTAGTAAGTTTATAAATGAGAGATTAATAATATTTGGAGTTTATAATTTTAATCGTGCACTTGTAATAATAACAATGATAATAATATTTAATAGTATATTACACATCTAGGGCAGTAAAGTAAGAAATGTCTCAGATCACATGTAATGGCCGAGGCGAAGCCGAGGTCAACAAACATGTGATTAATTAATGTAACGGGAGCTAAGTCTACCTCCGCGGACCGGAAGCCGATACCTCACCCTTTTGGACATACTCGCGAAAAACAAACATGTGATCTGAAGCTTTCTTATTTACTGTCCAAGGAATGCATACTATTTTTCTCCTCGACGGAGGCGGAAAGCGGCAACTCCATTTTGCACAGCGGGACGAAAGTTGACGCTTCCGCCCGAAGGGGAAAAAAAGTAATAGTACTCGTATATGTAGCAATTAATCAGTATACATTAGGGTGTCCGTTATTTACCAAATTAGATTTTTTTACTTGGGTATGATATAAATCATATATTTGTGATCCAAAAATAATAAAAAAAAAAATAATAAAGTTTATTCTAATGCCGTTTAACCCTGCCTAAGTAATGATACATTCTCATTTCAGAACAATGAGAAAAATGTAATTACTTGCTTAAAAATCAATGCACAGTAATTACTAATACATATTCTTGTAGGAAATTTCCCGTTCTTCAAAAAAGGTCTCTTATGTTTTTTTCGTAAATCCAACTGTTTAAGAGATATTGAAGGTCAAAGTTAGATTTGTTTAAAAAAATTTGCGTTTTTGTTTGAAATTTTATAACTCTCTAACACCTAGGCATAAAATTAAGCGCTGTAAACTTTCTTGTAGGAAATTTATTGCTCTTCAAAAAAGGTATCCAACACTTTTTCCCTAAATCCAACCATTTGAGTGATATCGAAGCTCAAAGTTGATAGATTCAAAAATGAATGTTTTTCGATTAAAATTCTATAACTCTCCAACAAACAAATATTTACGTAGGCTTTTAACAGCTTTTCGACGGAAATTTACCGCTCTATAAAAAAGGATTCTTTAATTAAAATATTTAAGCTTTAAGTTGAAAGAAAAGTTTCACAAACCAACACAAAATTTTGCTCTGATGATATAAAAATTTTCTTTTTTTTCGAGCTTAAATATCTCTTAAATGGTTGAGTTTATCGAAAAAATTAGAGAATCCTTTTTTGTAGAGCGGTAAATTTCCGTCGGAAAACTGTTAAAAGCCTACGTAAATATTTGTTTGCTGGAGAGTTATAGAATTTTAATCGAAAAACATTCATTTTTGAATCTATCAACTTTGAGCTTCGATATCACTCAAATGGTTGGATTTAGGGAAAAACTGTTGGATACCTTTTTTGAAGAGCAATAAATTTCCTACAAGAAAGTTTACAGCGCTTAATTTTATGCCTAGGTGTTAGAGAGTTATAAAATTTCAAACAAAAACGCAAATTTTTTTAAACAAATCTAACTTTGACCTTCAATATCTCTTAAACAGTTGGATTTACGAAAAAAACATAAGAGACCTTTTTTGAAGAGCGGGAAATTTCCTACAAGATTATGTATTAGTAATTACTGTGCACTCATTTTTAAGCAAGTAATTACATTTTTCTCATTGTATTGAAATGAGAATGTATCATTACTGAGGCAGGGTTAAACGGCATTAGAATAAACTTTATTATTTTTTTTTTTATTATTTTTGGATCACAAATATATGATTTATATCATACCCAAGTAAAAAAATCTAATTTGGTAAATAACGGACACCCTAGTATACATACGCTGAGAAAAAAAAATGTTATTTTGTCGAAAAAATATTATTACCCGGCCTAAGATTCGAACCTAGACCAATTACGCGAGACTTATGACCTACGCATGCTCACCCGCGGTGGCTTATTGGGAATCATGTTTTTAATAAACTAAAGTTATTTATCGATATTTGTCATCTTAAATATTAATTTGAACAACTAAATAATAAAATTTAAACATTTTATAGTTTATAGAAGTAGCTCTCGAAAAAATTAACATATTTTATATTTTTATCGATACCAATGAGAAATTTCATTTTGTTATAAAAACAAATTTTTTTCTTAGTGCAATAATTTTTTTCCAATTTTAAATTACGTCCTTCTTCAATTCTTTTTTTTTATTGAACCGAATAACCGCTTTATTGAAGTTTTTAATTGCAATAAATTTGAGGTGTCAACTAAATATTTGCTCCCAAGTAATTAATGCTTCTATAAATTTATTACTAAAGTGAAGAAATAGTTTTCTTAAAATCATTACTATCAATGTAATTTTTTAAAAAATGACTTATTTTGAGTATTTACGGAAACAAAAAAAAAAAATTCAATTTAATTTTTTTCTCTCAGTGTAGCAACTAACTAGTATACGTATCAATCACGCAACTGTGGTCTCGTTTCACTTAATGAATATTGTTGCTTTTATTACATATGATACGAGACAGCGCACTCTGTTAATTCTTACAGAGTAGTTTGTGCTTTACTCATGCGGGGATAAAACACCAGACGACCTTGTTGATACACTTGCTCTTGATTTCTCACACTGCGATTAATTCTCTTGTATCATCAACAAATAAATTCACTAGTTATTCAATTCATTAAAAATATGTTTCTAAATTAAAATTTAACAAAGCCTAGACTTTTATTGTTATTATCATTAGTATTATTTTTGTAAATCTCCAGGTTCTACTGGTAGTAATGTTTCGTTACACGCATGGTCTTCCCGGCAAGTGGACGAACTCGCCCAGCATTTGGTTGCTGATCTGGATGGTCCGCTATCTGCTATCACTACCAATGAACTTGTTAATGCTGTTGCGTCTTATAATATGAGGTGAGCTAAATTTACATTTTAAAAACTACTTTAAAAAAAGACACTAATAATTTATGAATTTTTATTATTAATTCTAAATAGTAGCAGTCGTAGACAAAAAACTAAAATTGCATAACGATAGCCGTGAATGCTAGTTAATACATAATATATGATAATAAATTAACCATAATAATAGATAGACTACTTGCGACATAAAAGTTCTGTATAAATCTGGTTTGCGTCGGTTATCCCGCTTCCTATACTATATCATATACTGACCGATTTTAGCATGTAGGCTGACATCGTGTTCTTCTTGTGAAAAGCGAGAGCTGTTGAATAATATATACAGTAAAAAATATTGTGTATCTGTGTTAAATTTTCTGTGTTAAATCAAGACTTTCCACTGTTAAAAGTTTTAAATCGATCTACTATTTGACACTTTGAAAGTGTCGCCCACGCTAAGAGAAAAAAAATTAAATTCCAGTGATTATTTTTCTTGTTGCCATAAATACTCAAAATCATTTTTTAAAAAATTAAATTGATAGTTCTGATTTCAAGAAAACTATTTCTTCAGTTTAGTAATAAATTTATAGAAGCGTTAATTACTTGGCAAGCAAATATTACGAAAATTTAGTTGATTCCTTCTCAAAGGCCATGGGACAATAAAAATACCCGGGTCAAAAATAAAATTTGATTTAGACTTGGTTTACCAAGTCGAAATTTTGAGCCGTTTTTCACAAGACAAACTCGACTTTTTTTACGGAGGTATGAAATATATTAAGTTTTCGCCTTGGTTTAGACTTAACTGGCTTACTTAGTCACGATTTAAGACGAAAAAGTTGAAATCAAGTCGAAATTCACTTGGTTTAGACTTATTCGACTTAAATTATGAGTCGAAAAAGTCAGAACTAAGGTGAAATAATTTTTATATATTAAGGCGAAAGTAAGGCGAATAAATGACTTTTTTTCGACTTGGTTTAGCAAGTCAAAAGTAATGTGAATGACTATCGTGCTCAAAGTAAAGACGAATAAGTTGAAACTAAGATGAAAAAAGTTCACAAAGTTGAAAAAAATTAAATTTAAGTCGAAAAAGTCGAGATCTTATCAAAAAATCGTCGGCAAATCGATAACTTCAAAAGAAAACAAGGCGAAGCAAGCCTGAATCAAGTTTTATTTTTGACCCGGGTACCGAATCGGCCCCAGAAAGGTATCGGGCTCATAATTTCAGGAAATTTCACTAGTACAGTAATCGCAAAAGTTCTGTATTTTATCATTTCGAGAGTTAAATCATAAAAAGAAATCGGTTTTTGAGCAATAAATCGGTTTAAAATTTTTTTCAATATGAAGTACGGTTTTAAAAAATTCCCAAAGCTCATAATTTCATCAACAATTGAATGAGGATTTAAAAAAAATAGTTTTATATTTTTATCATTAACATGGTTAAAAATTAAAATTAAGAAAATAACCTCGTTTTTTAAGGTAAGAACGAGGAACAGATATTGCTCATATTTTTTTTCTTAGAAGCTACTATCATGCCTCAAAACATATCCAGTATTTAGATCAATCGATTCACAAGGTGCTGAGAATAACAATTTTTACTGATTTTCAGTATTTTTCGATTTATTCAGAAACGGTAATAGATAAAGATCTGAAACTTGCAGCATCGAAGTATCTTATGAGTACCAACATTTCCTAAAATTATGAGCACGATACCTTTCTGAGGCCGATTCGGTATTCTTATCGTCCCATGGCCTTTATTGCAATTAAAAACTTCAATAAAGCAAATATTTGGTTAAATAAAAAAAAAGAATCGGAGAAAGTTGTAATTAAAAATTAGAAAAAAATTCTTGCACTAAGAAAACATTTGTTTTTAGAATAAAATGAAATTTCTCATTGTTATTGATAATAATATAAAATATGTTAATTTTTTTGAAAGCTACTTCTACAAACTATTAAATATTTAAATTTTATTATTTAGTTGTTCAAATTAATATTTAAGATGACAATCATCGATAAATTACTTCAGTTCATTAAAAATGTGACTTTCAATAAGCCACCGTGGCTGAGCATGCGTAGGTCATAAGTCTCGCGGAATTGGTCTGGGTTCGAATCTTAGGTCGGGTAAAATTATTTATTTATAAAAAAAATGTTTGTTAAGGTATAAAACTAATCTGAACATGAGATAAAACAGAGACATATGTAATAATATTTTTTGACAAAATAAAATTTTTTTTTTATTATGAAGCAAGTAAATAAAATACTTGAATAAATTAATAATTTTACTTGATTGACGAAAATAATTGCTTGGCTATTAAAGTAACTAAAATACTTAAATCTACTATTTTTTATTGAAAATATAAATTTTTTTCTCTCGCCATTGACATTTATTTATTAGGGTGTTACCCTAATTTTGTGTTAAAATTCCACCTCAAATAGTCTGTGTCCACCTTAAAAAATAACACAAATTTTGTGTGGACCGTTTTTAACACTGATTGCGTTAACTTTAACACAATATTTTTTAATGTGTACACACCTATATAAATGTATATGATACTGAAGTTAGCTAATGAGTGCTAATGTAGCTGGCAATTAGTGATTTTTGAAATTTTTGAATAAGTTATGATACTGAAAGTAGCTGGCAACTGAAGCTATTAGTTTTTTTAATTACCAAATTAATTGGCATCAAAAAAATAAACACAAGAAAATTTTTTTATATTTTTCACCTGCATTTTTGAAATTTTTGTCTTTCAATATTTATTTTGTTCAATTAAATGTTTAAATGTCTGCTACTTCCAGCATCATAATAAATAAATAAAATCCAAGTAAAATAAAACTCAAAATGGGTATTTATTTAATTTATTTTTTTGAAAATTTATCAATTGTCTCATATCCGCTATATTGACACTCATTTATAGTTAGCCGACGTCTAATAATTCTTGGATTTTTAAAAAAGTTAAATTATTAAAAAAAAAAGAACGTTTTTAAAAATTGTACCTATAGTTTTTTTAATTTTCTATATGTGCATATTTTTAGTTTCGGGGATTCTACGGTTTCCGTGGCACCGCTAAATGACCATGAATTATTAAAATTTTTCGATATCTCGCTTAGTTTTTGAGAAAAATGCAATTTTTTCAAAAAGACGAAATATTTCTTAGATTTTAATATTTTCATTTTTTTTCCGAAAAGTGCATTTGAAGAAGAAAATTTTGAAAAAAAAACGTCTGAATTAGTCCATTTTTGAAGAAGTTAAAGCTATTTGAAAAAAAGTCTTATTTCGTCGAGTTCTGTAAGAATCCGCGATCATTTGGTGGCGCCACAGAAACTGTATTCCCTTAGTTTCTTTTTTTTTGTGATTGATTTGATAATAAAAAAATCAGAATATTGTTAATTATCTATTAACTTCGTGATCATACACGTGATATAATTTTTAACTAATTACCACATAAATTTCGTTAATTATTATTATTATTATTAAAAGAACTATACAAAGAGATGTATGTTAAATCAAGGTAACTAAAAATGGCCGAAAGTTTAGCATTTAGCTTGTGCGTTTGCGCTATAAATACAGGGTTGTTTCAGCGAAGCTTTGTTGGGACTACCGTCACTGACAGTTTTCAAACAAGAAGCTCCTTCCCCGGAAAATCAGATCAACAACTCAAAGTGAGTGCATATTATTACTGCATCACTAAAGCTCTTCGCGCACTATCATATAGATTTCTTACTTATAAAATCTATCTATATTTAGTGACACATTCACCGATAAATTATTCTCGTTTGAAATGCTATCGCGTCATAGTAAAGCCGGACCTTGTTGGCCACCTGACGGAAGTTAAAATAAACACATGCAAAAATTACTATGGCCATATTTTGAGGTAACTCGTCTCTCCCCACTACCATTGGTTAGTTTTTCAATATTTGTATATGAAAATTTAGCAGAATATTCTTGGAATGATGTTTAATGATGTCACAAATTTTAAGAATTTTAATATAGACGGTACTCTAAAAAAAAAAAAAAGAAAATTGCATAAATATCCTCTTTTTTTTGTATCTCAGACTATTTTCCCCCTTTAATTAAAAAGTCAACGCCAATTCAAATTTTCCATTTAAAAAAAAAAATCATCTTCCGCCTCTTTATCTGTAAATGACTTTTAAATCAAACATCATAGTTCATTTTTTTGTCATAGTTTGATAACCTTTAAATCTTTGAAAACTACCGAAAAAAAATTTCTGTGCCTTTAACCTCAGATAACTTTTATATGATACGTCATAACGAAATTCCGTTATATGTATGTTGTCACTAGTTGAATAAGGTTTAAATAAAACTATTATGACTTCATCGACGAATGTGTCTTTTGTTTTGTATGAGGTTCCATAAGCACACGGAAAAAAAAATATTGCGCTCATCGCTCACCACCCTATCCAAAAATTCCCATAGAATCCACTCAACTGCGACAAAAACCGCATAGAAACCAATACAGTCTATAGGATTCTAGGGGAATTTTTGAATAGGGCACCCTGATTAAACAACTGAATTTGACCGAATTAAAAATTTTAATTCTGTTATATTCTGTCGAATTCTGCAAAACAGAATTCAACTGAATTAAAAATTTCAATTCTGTTATATTCTGTTAAATTCGGTAAGACCAAATTTAAAAGAATTAAAATTTTAATTCAGCCCAATTCTGTCGAATTCTGCAAAACAGAGTTCAACTGAATTAAAAATTTCAATTCGGTTATATTCTGTTAAATTCGGTAAGGCAGAATTTAAAAGAATTCAAGGATTATTTTTGAATTAAACAGAATTAAAACGATTTAAAAATTTTGAATTCGTTTTAATTCAGTTTAATTCGGAGTCAGAACCAGAAATTCGACGATTATTTTCAAAGTGAACAGAATTAAACCGATTTAAAAAGTTCCAATTCGTTCAAATTCAGTTTAATTCGGAGTCACAACAAAAAATTCGACGATTATTTTCAAATTAAACAGAATTAAACCGAATAAAATTATTTAAATTCGTTTAAATTTGGATAAATTCTGGTTTTCCTGCCGAATTAGACAGAATTTATTTTTTAGTTAGGTATCGAATTATGATTAAACAACTGAATTCGATCGAATTAAACAGAATTAAATTTTTAATTCTATTTAATTCACATAAATTCTGTTGATTCGGTACCTAACTTAAAAATTAATTCTGTCTAATTCAGCAGGAAAACCAGAATTTGTCCAAATTAAAACAAATTTAAATAATTCTATTCGGTTTAATTCTGATTAATTCGAAAATAATTCTCCTAGTTCTGGTTCTGAATCCGAATTATAACGAATTTGAAATTTTTAAATCGGTTTTATTCTGTTTAATTCAAATTAAAATTTTCAATTCAGTTGAATTCTGTTTTGCAGAATTCGACAGAATATAACAGAATTAAAATTTTTAATTCGGTCGAATTCAGTTGTTTAATCAGGGTGCCTACCAACTTCAGGATCATTAATTTTCACATGAGTTTATTTAAATATCCGTCAGATGGCCAACATGATCCGGCTTTACTATAACGCAATAGCGTTTCGAACAAGAATAATTTATCCGTGTGAATTATTGCAAGTAATAGCATGACTTTCCGATACTTGAGCAATTTGCGTTAACAAAACATTCTTTCAACTAAATACTTCTTCCTAAGCACTTAAATTACTGCAACAATTATTTTATTTGCATAAAAAGTATTCTGTGCGGTGTTGAACCAGTTCAAACTCAACATTACAGTGACGTTTATCGTAATATTGAAAGAAAAAAAATATCAAACGTTATCTCAATACTCTTGCTACAGACTCTTGCGTGTCATGATTCTTTAATTGTGTTAGCTTCCGAATAAATAACAGTGGTAATTAATTGCGTGAATTTATCTGTGATAACTATTCAATTGTATAAAATTTATAATGAAAAATTCAAACTTCAGCGATTCTTCATCTTCTTCTTCATTTTCATCATTTTACAATCTACTGTACTATAAATTAATATGCATACTTTATTTATAAATTAATGATTTTTCATTTAAGGTAAAAGACCCTAAACCCGATCAGCGCAATTAGTCGCTTTCTTTAAATGATTAATGCGTTTTTTTAATTTATGTTAAAAAAATGATCAGTGATAAGTAATTATTTGTGAATCTGAATATATTATGAGAATATGACGCATCAAAGTGTTTCATAATTTATAATAAATTTAAATTGAGTGAATGTTTACAAAATCGCGCTCAGCCGGCCATTTTTTTGCTTCAACGTTCGTTCGTTAAATTCAATTTAGGTTACGTTCAATTGTTTAATAATTGTTATAATTACTATAGTGACTGTGGGTGCATTCAACAACTTTTTTAGAAAATTGGTAACAATTAATTATCAAGATTATTTTTGAAATTAAAATTTTAATCAACACTGAGAAAAAAAAAATTTCAAGTAATTGTTTTTCTTATTTTCATAAATATTCAAAATAAGTAATTTTTTCTAAAATTGAATTAATAATTCTTATTTTAAGAAAATTATTTCTTCAGTTTAGTATTAAATTTCTAGAAGCATTAATTACTTAAGCCAAGCAAATATTTCGACAATTTAGTTGATACCTTCTAAAATTTATTACAATTAAAACCGTCAATAAAGCGAATATTTGGTTAAATAAAAATAAAAAATTGAAGAAAGATATAGAAAAAATTAGAAAAAAATTCTTGCACTAATAAAAACATTTATATTTATAACAAAATGAAATTTCTCATCGGTTTTGATAAAAATATAAATTATATTAATTTTTTCGAGAGCTACTTCTATAAACTATTAAATATTCAAATTTTATTATTTAGTTGTTCAAATTAATATTTAAGATGACAATTATCGATAAATAACTTCAGTTTATTAAAAACGTGACTTCCAATAAGCCACCGTGGCTGAGCTACAGCGCAGGTCATTAGTCGCGTGACCGGTCTAGGTTCGAATCTTAGGCACGGTAAAATTATTTATTTATAAAAAAATGTTTGTTAAGGTACAAAACTATAATCTGAAGAACATTAGATAAAAAAAGAACACGCCTAATAATATTTTCTTGACAAAATCAAATTTTTTATGTTAGTATTCAACGAATAAGTAAAATACTTGAATAAAGTAATAATTTTACTTGATTGAAGAAAATAATTGCTTGGCTATCAAAGTAACTAAAATACTTAAATCTACTATTTTTTATTGAAAATATAAATTTTTTCTCTCAGTGTTAAAACTAAACCCATATAAAAATTTTTTTCAATTTTTGCGCAAGTCTGCTCTGAAGACCGATAGGTCCTAGGGTCTTTTTATACGTATGTGTCTTGCTGCAGATACTTGTGGCCAGATTTCAATAGCAAGTCTAGCGCAAGCATTACACAAGAAATTCGTGCCAGATTATAACTCAATTCTGGAGAAAGACTCTAGTTGAAATTAGTTGCGCATGGCTTGCTCAAGATTTGTTCAAGGCTTATAATTGACCTTGAGCCTTGAGTAAGTCTTGAATAAGCCATGCGTAAGTGCCTACACGGAAAAAAAATTCTACCAAAATTTACGATGTTAACATCGTAATCTCGGACTAGACTTTTATTAACGTCAATTTTTAAATGTTTTATTTCAAAATTTATTATGTGGGTTATATTTTTTACTATTTAACATCGTAATTTTAACAAAGACTTTTAGGATTAAAAATTACTGCAAAAATTACAATTTAACATCGTAAAAAAAAATAAATAAAAATTACACTTTAAAAACTATATTTATTCGTACATTTACTATTTCTATTTACTTTTTAACAAAATAAATATTACAGTGCTGCCTCTGTTAAAATACGATGGAAGCAATAAAAAATACGATGTTACATCGTACTTTTTAAATAGTAACTGGGTCCTCCGCATGTCGTTTATATGGATCTTAAAAATAACTTATAGTGTAGGCCCTTCAGTGGCCGAGTGGTCCAAGGCGTCGGACACTTCGCACTCGAAAGGACTCGGGTTCGAATCCAACTGCCGAACGATTATTATTTTAATCTTTTATTTAAAATTTCTCTTCAAATTTTACGATGTTACATCGTAATTTATATTAAAGAGCTTAAGACTTCGTATTATTTGTCTAAAGGAATATTTCTTAAATGAAATTTCCAACCCTACATCGTAAAAATTACGATGTGAAAAGTCTAGTCCACCAATACAATAATTAATAGGACAAATTACGATGTTAGCATTGTAAATTTAACTAGAATTTTTTTTCCGTGTACTGTAAGTAACTGTTGCAAGAAATGCGTCAGAAACTTTTAAACTGCACCGTATCTAAGATATCTTCAATGTTCTTATGTACAATGCCTTGAGCAAGTCATGCACAAGTCTTGATGACGATTTCTTGTTACATAATCTTGCGCAAGATCCATACGTAGAAAAAGACACTAGCAGCTAGAGGTCTTTCTCAAGATACTTACTGCAGAATTTGCTCAATAACGTGTTACTAGGGAAAAAAAATGGTTTTTCATTTCATTGAGTTTATATTCAGTGGTTTAATTTTACCCCAATGAAAAGTAAGCGGGTAATGGATCTTTTACCTTAAACTGTACTATAATTTGTTAACAATTAAAATTTTTACAATTATAGTTTGAATCATGTATCGCAGAGAAATATTAATGGTCCCTATCAAAGCAACGGGAATATTGGTCTTCTAGTTGAGCCGGATAGTAATAACAGCGGGAACAATATTGCAAACAATAATGTTTCTACTACAACAACAACAATAACAACAACGACGATAACACCGAATAATACTGGTAATAGAAACAATAATAATCATAATAATAATATTGCGCCAGGGTATAATCATTGTAATGGCAACAATGGAAGAGAGCAAGTCACTAATTTTCATTCTTTATTGTATTCAAATAAAGAAGATTTTTCAAATAGTCCGTCCGCGGGAAATCATGTATCGTCATCACAGCAAGAATATGAATTTAATGGAGATAATCGGTAATTTTAATAAATTAATGAACTTATTTATTTGTTTATTTATTTATCTACACATAAAAAAAAATTATTTGTAAAGATTTCAATATGTGTTGGGCGCAGCAACGAGTATGGCAATTAAATTAACTGAAGAAACATTGACTTATCTTAATCAAGGACAACCTTATGAATTGAAACTGAAAAAACTTGGCGATTTATCAGCATACCGTGGAAGAACACTCAAGGTAACGTTTAAATTTTAATTTGTTTGCTTTGCTCTCTAAACATGAATTAGTGGAAATTTCATTAATTACGTTAGTGAAGCAGTATTCACTTCATAATAAGTGTATTTAAATAACAAATTAGTGAATTGTCACCAATAAATTTAGTACTATAATTTTCACTAGCAAATTAGTGATTTTCACTACTGAACTAGCGATATTTTCATAATTTCTACAAGTGAAACTGTTATTCACTTCTTAATTTATGAATTTCGGAATTTCACTAGTAACGTTAACTATCAAATAAATAAATATTTTACTAGATATAAATATAATTAATAATTACCCGCATGGAAAAGCTATATATTGTTAGTAGTATATAAAAAAATATATGGTGAATATGTGATAAATATATAGCGGCAAAAATATCTATATTGAAAAATATATGTTTTTTACATATATTGGATTATATATTTATCATAATATATTTACTTGTATATAATGTTTTGTATTTTTCTATATATATAATCTCATATAATGCTCAATATATTCTTATCATATATGGATAGTATATATATAATTTATAAGTATAATATAATAAACTTGATATATATATCCATATATTTTGACTCATATAATTAGTGGTATATGGTCTCTATATAATTGATTATATATGAAAGAATTTATATAATTAAATATATGGTTCGCGGTATATTGGAATTATATTTTTCCAGTATATGAAAACTTATATTTTTCGCAATATATTGAAAATTTTATTTTTTAATATACTTTTTCAATTTCTACACAATTCCACAAAAAAAAGTCAAATTTATTATTTTTTCTCCTTTTTTTCATTGACCTTATATTTACTGGCAATAACCTAAGAAAAGTAAAAAAAGTGCCATATATTTTACAATATATTGGAAACCATATATTTTGCAATATATTGGAAAACATATATAAAAAATATAAAAAATACTATATATTAATTAATATACTACTTTCAATATAATATATCAATATAAAAAAAATATTTTAAAATATATATGTAAAACATACATAAAAAGTCATATATTGATAAATATATTGATAATATATTCTAGCAATATATTTTTTTTCAATATATTATCATATATTAATACGGCAAAAATATAAATATTATTTTATATATTGTACAATATATCACATTATAATATTCATATATTCTATCATATATGTTTTCACATGTAAAGTTTTTTCATGCGGGTATGGTGCTATTTTTAAAAATTTTAATAAAAAACTTTCAAAATAAAAAAAAATATAAGTACAGAACAATAATATATTTATATGAAGAGTACGTCAATCATAACATCACGGATTTTTTATTTCTTCATCAGTTATTGTTTGGTATCATAACGAATATACTATTTACACTCACGCGATCACATACGTAGGCCAGCGCAGTGGATAGCATCAAAGACTTTGAATCGGAAGGATGCAGGTTCGAGCCCAGCAGTCACCGGGATTTTTTCATCAATCAAAATCATGTATACTTCCTCTAAGTAATGATTCTAATACATTAATCACATTTCGGATCTAATTACAAGTGTCTTACATTTTTTTTCGCAATATAATATTTTTTTTCATCGATGAAATCAGTGGATTCCCATATTCACTTTTCAATTTAGTGGATTCTCATATTCACTTATCAAATCAGTGAATTCCAATATTCACATATTCATTTAGTGAATATTCACTAATTCTGCGTGGTACGATTGTAGCATTGACAATTAGTGAATATTCACTTAAAATTAGTGAAAAATCACTAATTCATATTTAGAGAGTGGAAATTTTATTTAAATAAATAGCTTGAGTTAATTGGTAACCGTATTCATTGTTTTTTTGTTTAGTCAACAATAAAAATATGCTTTCACGAACGAAGATTGCAATACACCGAACGGGAACGAATGTTAGCTTGGCAAGATGCTAGACCTGGTGAGCGTTTGCTAGAAGTTGATGAACCTTTGAGTTATGGTATGATAGCAGTCACACAAAGTTCTTTGCCAATAAATACTGTCGAAATCACATGGGATCCAACTAAAGAAGCTAATGTTTATATTAAGGTAAATTAATATTCATAAATGATTCTTTATTTATTCAATGCGACCTTTTCTTATCAAAAAAATCCATGTGGAATTTCATGGGAACCCATAAGAATCCATACAGAAAAATATGGATTTACGGGAGAATCGATAGGAATTAATGTAGGAGTAGAAAACTCATAGGAAACTTTCGGTACCTGAATTCCCGTATAGGAACTTGGATTTATGGATTTCTTTGTGGGAAATTCATACAAGGCTCTGGGTTTCTATATAAGTAATTTCTATAGAATTGTATTTAATATAAAATTAAAGTCGATTAAGCGCATAGTAATAACAAGCAACCTGTAGTCACTACGTGACTGCCCAAATATCACTACTAAATTTATAAAATTCGCAGAAATAAAGGATTTCTTGCCGCAAAAAAATTTTAATTTGCACTAATAAATTTTATGCATTATCAATTAAATACAAAAATTGTCTTGGGGCGAGAAAAGATTTTTTTGGTCAAGAAATAATTCCTTGCACCAAGTAATTTTTTCTAGTTCTAAATAAATTTTTGTTTTCAATTCACAATGCAAAAAATTTATTGGGGTAAGTAAAAATTTTCTTTAGGCGAGTAAAGATTTTTTGTGTCAATGAATCCTTTTTTTTCTATGCGCACTTTTTTGGCTTTGAGAATTTTCCTAAAACCAAAAGGGAGCATAAAAATCTGTCATTTTGGAATAAGTAACGCGATATAAATAATATAGGTATATATTCAGTGACATTCAGTCATATTTAGTGACGGAATAATTAAAGTATTAATTTATTTAAAGAAAATAAATACGATCGTCTTTTTTCCCGCGTAATTTAAATGTAATTTGAATGATATAGATAAATCTATTTATCTCAATACTTGGCAATTAAAAAGAGTTTAAAGTATGAAAAGGCATAAATTCAAGTCAATACCTATCTAATGATACCGATTTCAATAACATTGACTAATTCTATCATATAGATATGGCGGGAACAAAATTTTCCTTATTCTCTTAATAATATAGATAAGACTAAGAATACGTATGGATATATTACTTTATTTACTTAGATTTTTAATGCCAAGACATAAGCCGAATGGCAACAATGTTACATAAGATAAGGTAAAAGCCCCTGTACCTGCTCAGTACCATTAGTCGCTCACTTTAACTGTTCAAGGCGTTTTTTTATAATTTTTATAAAAAAAAATCCCAACTAAAAATATTATTATTGATAAATAATTATTTGTGAATCTAAATATATTAAAAGATGATGTATCAAATTATTTTATAACAGATTATAAATTTAAATTAAATGACTGTTTTCAAAATCGCGCTCAGTCGGGCATTTTTTACTTTAACGTTCATTCGTTAGATTGAATTTAGATTACGTCAAATTTTTTAAGAATTGTTATAACTATATCTTATTAAATACATTTTTAAAATTCATGAAATTTTATATTATGAAAGAATAAAGTAGTATAATTTATAAATTATTTGTCCAAATCAATAAATTTATCATAGTTTAATTGATATTGTCTTTGAACGACTATAAGGCCATGTATTGGTCGAGTAATGGGACATCACAACTTTTAGTGAGCGACTATGGGTACACTCAAGGACCTTTTTTAAAAAATTAATGATAATTAATTATCAACATTATTCTTCAAACTTAAATTTTATTCTAATACTCGAAACTTCAAAAATAACTATAAAAAAAATATGGTTTTTCATTTTATTTATTAATTTATACTGAGTGATTTAATCTCACTCCAATGAAAAGTGAGCGGGTATAGCTTTTACCTTATATATAACATAAGTGCTACATAATCGTTATCAAATCGAATAATTGAAGTACACTACCCGTGTAAAAAAAATTCGTCCCAAAATGATTCCAAAAAAGTTCCGCATGTGGAACTTCTAAACATAAGACAGATTAGAACTTTGAATAGAACTTTTTTGGAACATTAGTAATTTGGATGGAAAAATAAAAAAGTCTTTATGAGCGAATTTAGAGTAAAAAAAATACGTTCTTGGAAATTTTTTGGAATTTTATATGGATATTTTAAAAAAGTTCCATAATCACCACTTTTGACTTTTTTGGAAGCTAAAAAAAGACGTTCCAAAAACATTCAAAAATGGTCTAAAACTCGTTACTTTACAACCTATTATAGAACTAAAATAGACGTTCCAAAAACATTCCAAACAAGTTCCGAATCACCACTTTTTACTTTTTTATGAACTAAAAAAGGCCTTCCAAAAACTTTTCGAAATCACTTCTTTTGCATCTTTTGTAGAATAACGATGTTCTAGAAACATGCCAAAATAGTTCAAAAATCACTACTTATAAATTTTTTATAGAACTAAAAAAAACGTCCATAAAAAATTCCAAAAAAGTTCCACGAACGTCCTTTTTTGACTCTAAATTTGCTCATAAAAACTTTTTTTTTACCATCAAAATTACTAACGTTTCAAAAAAGTTCCATTCGAAGTTCTATTCTGTCTCATGTTTAGAAGTTCCACTTGCGGAACTTTTTTGGAATCTTTTTGGGACGAATTTTTTTTACATGGGTAATTTATAGCTAATTTATTACTATCGTCTAGCTCAAGTTTTAATAGAAAATCAAAAATATTATTTTTAAAAACTTCTAAACTGCTCGAATTTGAAATATCAACCGGTAGGTCTCTCCAAAGTCGTATCGAAGAAACAACAAATGAGCGCTCATAAAAAATAGTAGCGAAGTTTGGTAGTTTAAAGTTTTGACTGTTATTTTTCATGGCTAGCCTATCAGATCTTCTGATTTCAGAATCCTCTTCGCGTTCGCACTTATGTGCAATAATTCAATTGAATATAATTATTTAATTTAAAAATGATTGTTTTATCAACAGATAAACTGTATCAGCACTGAATTTACGGCTAAAAAACACGGAGGTGAGAAAGGTGTACCCTTTCGAATCCAAGTAGAAACAACTTTATGCAATGATTTCCGACTGCATGCAGCCTCCTGCCAAATTAAGGTTTTCAAATTAAAAGGAGCTGATCGTAAGCACAAACAAGATCATGAAAAAATACGACGGAAATCCCCGGAAAAACAAGACTTATACCAGCCAAGCTGTGAATGTACTGTTCTTAGTGAAGTAAGTGAACCATTAAATATATATAGTTTTAGTTTTTTATTTATTTACTGTATAAGTATGAAATGTTCGATTGCCTGCTCTGGGCTACCCATACGAAAATATTTATAACCGAAAATGTAGTCAAATATGTATCCATGATTATAACTTGGATATATCCTAGATTATATGACATTTTGCCGCAAGATTATAACCGTGAGATATAATTTAGAATTATAATCAAGATTACAATAATCATATTCTAATTTCAAAATTGTAATTATAACTCTAAATTATAATTTAAATTCTAAATTTTCAAATACAATTTTAAAGTCTAATCGAGGTATAAATATATAATTATATATAACTTTATTAAGTTACATATACAATAACAGCCATGAAAAAAATAAAAAAAAAAAATCTCGCCGAGTCATGGGCTCGAACCCAAACTCTTCTGATTCGAAGTCGGATATATTAACAACTGTGCTGAATGAACCACTTGAAAGTAGAAGTTAATTGTATTTATTTGGATACAAATCAACTTTAGAAAATTGAAGACATCTATAAATGATTGATTCTATTATTTGTATTGTATTCAATTATGTTATTGTTTATAGGGTAAAGAGACCAATAGTGGTATACCCACTAATAGCGGGGCAATAATTCCTTCTTTTGGCAAATTAAAAAAAAAAATGAGAAGTTAAAATCTTTTAAACTTCACTAAAACTTTTTTAATTTTATATCTGAGTTTTTTATAACATAATTAATCGTTGGAACTTCAAAATTTTTTAGCTGTCATCCCGCTTTGGGTTTTGTTAGTCTATTTCCAAGAATTAAAAAAAAAGTTTTTCTTTATAACATTTATGAATGCGGTAATGAATCAAAAAATTTTATAGACTTTGTTTTCTAAATCATTTTGCAGTTTTTATGAATAGGCTTACGTTGTTTGGTTGTATCTAAATTATTTCACAAAATATTGTGATTCAAACACCCGCACAGCTTGATATTCACTCAGAAATTGCGATTCGATAAAATTTTTTAGAACTGAGTTGTATAAAATTTTATATAATTATATAAAATTTTTTCGAGCGAATGTAAAAATATGTATGATTATATTTAAAATAACAGAATTATGTATATTTATATAAAAATATATGATTATATACAGTTATATAAGACTATATATAAATTTAAATAATTATGTATATTTATATATAATTAAAGATAAAAAGTTTAAAATAATGAGATATAATCATGTATAATTATACAAAATTATATAATTATATATGATTATATATTATTATATATAATTTTTTCTTCCCGGGAACTTCAAAGATATATTTTAGGGTGTAATTTATTATAATTTTGGTTATAACTTCGGATGTATCTAAGGATATAACTTAAAAGATATATTTTAGGATATAGTTTACTATAATTTCGGTTAGAATTTGCGGATATATCTGGGAATATAACCCTAAAAATATATTTTAAGGTATAATCTATTATAATTCTCGTTATAATTTGCGGATATATGTAAGGATGTAACTCTGACGATACATTTTGGGGTATAATTTATTATAATTCTCGTTAGAATTTTGGATATATCTAAGGATATAACTCAAAAGATATATTTCGGGATATAGTTTATTATAATTCCAGTTATAATTTGCGGATATATCTGAGAATATAACTCTAGAAATATATTTTTGGATATAGCTTATTATAATTTCGGTTATAATTTCGTATATATCTAAGGGTACACCTTTAAAGATATATTTTAGGGTGTAATTTATTATAATTTTGGTTATAACTTCGGATGCATCTAAGGATATAACTTAAAACATATATTTTAGGATATAGTTGACTATAATTTCGGTTAGAATTTGCGGATATATATAAGGATGTAACTCTGAAGATACATTTTGGGGTATAATTTATTATAATTCTCGCTAGAATTTTGGATATATCTAAGGATATAACTCAAAAGATATATTTTGGGATATAGTTTATTATAATTCCAGTTATAATTTGCGGATATATCTGAGAATATAACTTTAGAAATATATTTTTGGATATAGTTTATTATAATTTCGGTTATAATTTCGTATATATCTAAGGGTACACCTTTAAAGATATATTTTAGGGTATAATTTATTATAATTCCGGTTATAATTTGCGAATATATCAGCGAATGTAACCTTAAAAATATATTTTGGATTATAATGTATTATAAAGTTGCTTATAAGTTGTGGATATAATTTTGTGGATATATTCCGACAATATATTTCAAATTATAATAATTATAACCGATTATATTTTAGGTTATAAATTTTTTCGTATGGGTACTCAGAGCCAACCCGAAAAAATTTCTAAAATTAAAGAGATTTTCCTAACACTACATATTTACCGTAAAATGTCGTATCTTACCGTAATTTACGGTAAAAATGTCGCATTTTACGGTAATTCTTCTGAACACCGTAAATTGCGGTAAATTACGGTAGATTACCGTAGATTCCCTAGTAGAAACGTAATCAAGTATCTGGCCAGTAACTGGCTAGTTTAACTAGACTTAAGCTAGGAACTGGCTAGTATAATATCCAGTAATTGTCTAGTAACTGGCCAGTTTTACTAGATAGCAAATAAAACATGGCGACTCTTGTTGATCTTGTGGTTATCGAGTATTAAATATTGATTTTATTACAATTAAAAATTATCATAATAACAACAACAACATCTGGAATTTTTTCTATTTCAAATGATACACTGCATTTATTTAGAAATGTTTTTGCACACATTGGCAAATCTGGGATAACTCCTCGTAAAATTTTTAATAATTCGTCTAGATGACAATCTGGAGTATTTGTTTTGATTGCCCACAACCGTAATTCGTTTATTGTGTCGATTTTTTTAACTTCATCCATTTTTTAAAATATATTACCGATTATTTTTATTTTGAAAGACACAATTTTTATTTTTTGTTCCCTCGCGGTTTTGGAAATACCGAAATAATACCGGAATTATACGGTATAAATACTGCATAAATATGGTATTATTCAAGTTATTTTGGCCAGTTTTTTTGCCGCATTACTACCAAAAATTTACGAAAAAAATTCAGAATATTTACGGTAATAAAACAGAAAAAATACGGTATTTTAACAGCATTAAAACCGTAATTATACAGCATATTTTCGGCATTTTTGCAGCATTAAAACGTTCTACCCGGAACAAAAATTATATATAATTATATAAAATTTTATTTAATTATATATAATTATATATAACATTATAAAGTTATATGTACAATAACTGTCATGAAAAAAAAAAAAAAACCCGCCAACCCGTGGGCTCGATCCCGAGTCCTAATGATTCAAAGCCTGATCTGTTAAGCATTATGCCAAATCGCTTATTCGAAAGTTGATACTAATTGTATTCACATCTTTACAAACAAACTTAAGAAAATTGAAAACCTCAATTTTCCCGGATTCTCATTTTCACTTACATTCTTTTGTTTCAATAAGAAATGTGTGAACTAATAGAATAAAATATAAAATTTTACACTTTGCACATTTTCGATGATTTTAACCGCAGAAGCAAATATAAAATAAAACCAAATTTTTTACAATTTTTCATTATATCAGGATAAATCTGGCAAAATTGCAGGATATCTACGGTATAATTACCGAAAAAATACGATTTTATTATTATAAAATTATCGCATTATTGCGGTATTTATATAGCATTTTTTCGGTAAAAATTCGGCATTTTTATAGTTTTTTTACGGCATTTTTTTGGTAAAAGTTCGGCATTTTTATAGTAATTTTACTATAATAATCTGGTAACTCTACAGTATAAGTGCAGCAAAAAAACTGGCCAATATAACCATATTATTACCAAATTATTACGGTAAATTTACGGCATGTGTATAAATGCCGAAAATTTACGGCATTTTTACGGCATTCGCAAAACCGCGAGGGTTAATTATTTGTATTGTTTCTTGATGTTTACTAAATATTATTCAACTTACAGGTTAAAGTGAAAAAATAAACATACACATACACTAGTATAAGTAGAACATCAGTGTGACCAATGTTTACGATTCAGTTATAGGTGGCGCAACTTCCAGTTTTTACCTAGTTTCACTAGCCAGTTACTGGATAAGATTGCTGGCCAGTTACTAGATATGAACGCTAGCCAGATACTAGACTTAATCGAGTAAAAAATTGAACATTTCTACTAGGGTTGCGGTAACTTACCGTAAATTAGCGTGCTTTACGGCAACTGCCACGATTGTACCGTAAATTTGCTGTAAAATATGGTATTTTACAGTAATTTACGACAATCTACCGTAATTTGCTGTAAATTACGGTAATTCTTCCGAATGCCGTAAATTGCGGTAATTTACCGCAATTCAGATCTGCTAGGGCGCTTAGGTTAAAAAAATTTTTTTTAGATAACGACGACCTGATCATTGTGACAAATTATGATATTTTCGACCATTAAAAAAAAAGGGAACAAAACCTTATTCGTCACTAAATTTACCGAGTAAAATAAACAATAATTTTTAAATTGACGTTGGATTCTTTCGGTATTAATTGGCTCTGCTCCAAGCAGCCTAGGGCAAGCAGCCGAACGCGCCTTTACATACTTTTTTCAAATTTCAGATACCACTCAATTTATTACCGCCAACAAATTCTGGATTAAACAATCAACTGAATTCCACTGACCCAAACAATACAACGTAAGTAATTTCATTTAAAATTTTTTTTTTAAATGATGATCAATATTTGCTAATATGCTCACCCTAGCGAATTTGATGATATCAAAAACCCAAGTCACACATGCTTAAATTCAACATGATGATTTAACAGGGTGACTACAAAGAAATGATTTCAAAGTTTCCTAATACTTCCCAGTTTTCCAGTAAAATTTTTTACATTTTTCCGATTCAAAAATTTTATTCGTATCAATGATATTCAAAAATTTTATTATATTTTTATTGTCAATAATTAAATTTGACGATTAATTCATGCGAGAAACCAAAAAAAAGTCAATAAAATAAATTAATATAGCTTACTTTTGATTATTCGATGTTAAATATATGTAAGTTACTTCATTAAATAAGAAATTTTATGGTTCAAATAAATTCAAAATACACTAGTTACTAAAATTAAGGGATATTAAAAAAACTACGCCGACGAACGCAAAACAAGCCACCATAGATGGTGAAGACCTCTCTACGCAATTAAATATTCCGGCAATAGATTTTAAAAGAGCTGTAAAAAAACACATTCTAGCAAAATGAAACTTAATTTGGACAGCAGTAGACACGAAACTCAGCAAAATCCGGAAAGATATTTGGGAAATTGCCCCACAATTCAAACTGAGAACTGACCAATGTCTGTTTACAAGACTGCGAATAAGTCATACAGCACTCTCCCACGGACATACACTGATAGAAAATTTATATTGACTCAAGAAATATTTTCTTGAGCCAAGAATTTATTTCTGAAGAAAACCAATTGTCTTGCTTCAAGAAATTCTTGTCTTGATTTAGATTTTCTTGGCTCTATAGATTTTGTATCTTCGATGGATAACTCTCGTGTCTTGATCCGAAACTATATTATCTTCAATCGATACTATCGAATTCTTCAAGCAAGACCACTTGTCTTCAACTAAAAATGTCGTATTATTATTTTAAGAACTTTAAATTTTTGGTTCAAGTAATAATTCCTTGATAGAAGATGTTTTTTAAGTAATGAAAAAAAAAATTTTTTCAAAAATAAATTTCTACTTTAACATATCTGAAGTAAATGAATGTAGTCCTAAAAAATCACTTTAAAACTTTTTATTTTTAAAATAAAAAAAAAAGTTTTTCTTCAAGCTGAGTAAATTGATATCTTGATTTAAAAACCGCGCCATTCTCGAAATGAGTCGGTAATGTCTTAAACCTAGATTTTGCCTATCTTAATCCAAGAGCAAGAAATTCTTGAACGAAATATGTCAGAATTTTGTTTCAAAACAAAAAAGGCTTCATCGAAAAATCAAATTCTCAAACAAAGAATTTTTTTTCTCTATCCGAGAATTTCAATTTTTTGGTTCAAGGACTTATTTCTTGAATTAAAACAATTAAAAATTTTGAAACAAGAACCACATTTTGAAGAAAAAATTTTTCTTGAATCAAGATAGTTTTTTTATCAGTATATCATCAGTAAATCTGATCCTCAAAAATGTCCAGACTGTAACGAGATCCTAACCGTTGAAAATGTAATCAAGTGCCCCAAACTGCGAACTATAAAGGTAAACTTAAAACTACCAACCAATTTACTAGAAATCTTCGACAACGTAAAACACCTGGACGCAATCGAGGAGATACTCATTAACTTCAATCTACAAAATTCTGTATAACAACCTTTGTAATTACCCTGATTCAAATATCGCAGCCATTTATGTTGTTGTTCTTTCCGTTCTGTTTTATATTATAGTTTTAACCCATGTATTGATTGTAACTGTTAATGTAGTCGCTAAGGATCAAAGGTTAATGCGACTCTAAATAAATATTCAAAAAAAAAAACTACGAATTTTTAAGTGATTTTCAACAGGCTGTAACTCGCAGGAAAATGGTCGCGTACGACAAAAACAAAAAAGGCAAATTATAGCTTTAAGTGTCTAGTTTTCTGATCTGGTCTTGGAATTTTTTTTATTATCCACGGTTCCGAAGTAATAAAAAAATCAATGATAATTATCGAAAAACAATTAATGAAGCCCGTCGACCGTTTTTAAGACGAGCAAAAATTTGAAAATTTGTTTTGCGATGGTTTTCTTAGGAGCGCTTGAAGCTAAAATTTTCTTTTTTTGTTATCTTTGTACGAACATTTTCCTTGGAGTTACAGCCTATTGGCAATCACTTCAAAATTTTGGGTTTTTTTAATATCCCTCAATTTTTGTGACTAGTGAATTAGTGAAAAAATTTTTAAATTTTGAACTGTTGCAATTAAATTCCCGGATTCTTTTCGAAACTCTCCGACATGTCCATGATATTTCACGATTGCATCAAATTCCCTGATAATTCCCGATATTCCCGGTTTTCCCGATTTATGGCCGCCCTATTTGTGTATGAATTTGAAAGAGATGTCGAAATCTTATTCATTTTCCACTATACCGAAAATTTACCCAAAAGAAACTTAAACTGCTAAAAAAAAAAAATTCGCTAGGGCAGCAAAAGTTTCCTTCAATTTGGTAACAAACTGTTGCTAAAAATGAAATATTCCATTTTTTGACTACACTATGGATCAATTTTCAACTACAAGTCGTAAATCTGCACCCGTGTTTTGAAGTTAAATTGACAGAAATTGTTGCTGAAAGTTGGCGTCGACTAATTAAACATCAACTCTGTGTAGTCAAGTTGACGTTGAATTCTGGCCGTAGGTTTTTGTCAATTTGCAGTCAAGATCGCTTAGGGTAGTGACGTAAATAAATCTGTTATTGATATCACTACTTCAAGATAACTGTTTGTTTGCTTGTTTTGTTTTTACAGAATATTTATTTAAATTAATACTAATTTTTTAAATTAAATTATTATGTTTACAAATTCTTCAAGTAGACTTTTAACGAAAGAAAAATTATTTATGATCACTAATTCTTTAATTTAAAATTTCATGATGCTAAAAGTAGCAGACATTAAAAAATTTATTTTAAACTTTTAAGAAAATATTTTAAAAAATGCATTTCAAAAACTTAAAAAAATCTTACTGTGTGTAATTTTTGCCTTAATTTCGAATGATTGGTTAGAATGTTTGGTATTAGGGCGAAAATATTGGTCTTATAAAAAAATTTTTGAAACAAAAGTTGTAAGAAATTTAATTTTCGAAACAAAATGTCTCTTATGATTTTTTCATACGACCAATACTTTCACCATAATTCCAAAATTAAGATTCATAATGAATGATTCAAATTTTTGATCATTATGAAAATCTTAATTTTGAAATTACGGTGAAAATATTGGTCCTAAGAAAAAATTATAAGAGACGTTTTTTTTACAAAACTAAATTTTGAACAACTTTTATCTAAAAAATTTTTTTATACGACCAATATTTTCACCGCAATTTCAAAATTAAGATTCATAATGAATGATTCAAATTTTTGATGATTATGAAAATCTCAATTTTGAAATTACGGTGAAAATATTGGTCCAAAGAAAAAATTATAAGAGACGTTTTTTTTTACAAAACTAAATTTTGAACAACTTTTATCTGAAAAATTTTTTTATACGACCAATATTTTCACCGCAATTCCAAAATTAAGATTCATAATGAATGATTCAAATTTTTGATAATTATGAAAATCTTAATTTTGACATTACGGTGAAAATATTGGTCCTAAGAAAAAATTATAAGAGACATTTTTTTCATAAAATTAAATTTTCTACAACTCTTGTTTAAAAAATTTTTTTATACGACCAATACTTCCGCCGCAATATCAAAAATTTGACGTCAATTATTAATTTTTATTTTTGAATCAAAGCAAAAATTCCCGCTCTAATTATGATAAATGACTTGGTAATTAAATAAACTGCAATCCTCACATGTTATTTACTTTTAACGTCTAGTAATACAATTTCAACAACAAATATTAAATTACAAATTTAAACATTGAAACAGTATTGCACTAAAAGCGTAACGGTAACCCATTTTCCCCGGGATAAATATTCGAAGCCTAAAATGAAAAGTTTAGCGTTTTTTAAAACATTAACAGAAGGCAGAAAATTTCGTATTCTCAGAAGTTCTAATTTGTCTCCGAGAAAACTCGTTTTGAAATTCCCCTTTACTGTACGAGTCCAGCAAAAATAGATCCATTTATTTCTCATGAGTGTGAGAAAGAGGTCCGGGTCTGTTCGGAAAGATAATTCTCTTGTAAGTAAAAAATAAGTATTAATTACAAAAAGAGAGAGAATGAAAAAAACTAGACATCGCTTTGTCAGGACAGGACTATGCCACGGGTCCTTTTTTTAAAACATCTTATCGGGATGCTCTTTAGTCTAATGGGGGTCGGTTGCATGGGGGTGGTATTACACCCCGCATGAAAAAACTTTATATGTGAAAACATATATGATAGAATATATGAATATTATAATGTGATATATTGTACAATATATAAAATAATATTTATATTTTTGCCGTATTAATATATGATAATATATTGAAAAAAAATATATTGCTAGAATATATTATCAATATATTTATCAATATATGACTTTTTATGTATGTTTTATATATATATTTAAATATATCTTTTTTATATTGACATATTATATTGAAAGTAGTATATTAATTAATATATAGTATTTTTTATATTTTTTATATATGTTTTCCAATATATTGCGAAATATATGGTTTCCAATATATTGTAAAATATATCGCACTTTTTTTACTTTTCTTAGGTTATTGCCAGTAAATGTAAGGTCAATGAAAAGAAGGAGAAAAAATAATAAATTTGACTTTTTTTTGTGGAATTGTGTAGAAATTGCAAAAGTAAATTAAAAAATAAAATTTTAAATATATTGCGAAAAATCTAAGTTTTGATATACTGGAAAAATATAATTCCAATATACCGCGAACCATATATTTAATCATATAAATTCTTTCATATATAATCAATTATATAGAGACCATATACCACTAATTATATGAGTCAAAATATATGGATATATATATCAAGTTTATTATATTATACTTATAAATTATATATATACTATCCATATATGATAAGAATATATTGAGCATTATATGAGATAATATCTATAGAAAAATACAAAACATTATATACAAGTAAATATATTATGATAAATATATAATCCAATATATGTAAAAAACATATATTTTTCAATATAGATATTTTTGCCGCCATATATTTATCACATATTCACCATATATTTTTTATATACTTTTAACAATATATAGCTTTTCCATGCGGGACCAGAGTCCTCTAACCCAAGTCTACACTTAGGGGCCTTAGTTGAATTTAAATCTTTAAATTTACTGCAAGATCACCCGCATAAATATAAAGTCGTGATCGAATAGAAAAAATAATATTTTATTCAATGGAAAAAAAGCCGATTTAAAGACTCAACTGTCGTTTAAATTAATAAATTAAAAGTATTTCGTGACAATATTAATTTAAGTAAAGAACTAGATGAAATATTAGACTAAAAAATAACTTTGTCATGTCAACTTATATGAGGATGTTAGAAGTGTTTTAAGTCGAGTGTTTAAATTAATGACGTAAACACACGAGCAGACTCACACACATGTGTAGAGTTTTAAAGGGCTATAAGTGAATCCGCGTTGCATCAGTGTTGTAAAGTTTCCTCTGCTGCTAATTCGTGTTTCGCACATGTAGATTCTGCGATATCCGCATGTAGGAATAGAATTGGAGCAGCGGAGAGAAGAGAAGAGGAATGAAAAGAGATGAGATGAGATGAGAAGGGATGAGTTACTTTTTAAAATATATTAGAGAGAGGGTTCCTCGGTCGTATAATGGACATTATGTTAGAGAGAGGGAATATAAGCATTCATTCGCGAATCAGTTTAATACTGTGTTAGATAAGACCGGTATTTGCTGGTGAGTTATAATGTACATAAATACATCCACGACACAGGCATGCTTTGACTCAAACTGGCTTGAACCGGTTAAACCCAGGAATATTCTAGTACACAACTAAACCGAGAACCGACATCAGTGTAATGTGTTTTACATCAGTGTCGTAAACGCTGTATTGCGTTCCGTTGACAAACTTCGCTGGCCAACGCCCGGTAGTATTGTGATTTCCGATTAATAACTTTAATTTCGTGATCAATAAATTTGAATTTAACTTAAACTCGACTTTACTTGAGCTCTGTTCAGTTGTAATATATTTTGATCTGCGCAAGAATCGACTACGTAGCGTTGGCAGTGTCGGTAGTTAAGTGTCATACCATTGATTCAAACTGCCCATCGAGCACAGGACAGTCAACGTTCATTGTTGCCTATACCCAGCTTGAGACAGAGACAGAGGCTCAATAATAAAGAACGATATTCGGTGTCACCAGAAAAAGTCTACCAGCTTTAAAGAGGTCGTTAACGCGGTCCATTTTTACTAATATCGCAGTTTACTTTTTTATTTCGTAATTTTGAGCCGTTTTGAAATAAGTTATCTTTAATTGTTATCAAGTTTCATTGATAACCAAAACCTTTAAACGGCGCAGTCATGATTTACCGTTAGTGTTTCATTTTATGATTCACGTGAATCGATACTCGAAGCGGTTAATTTAAACTATTGCTGATAATTTTTTGTGGTACTTTTTGTTGCCGACTTTTCAGTTCAAATTCAAAAGATCGTATCGGTCGTATTTAAATCGATTTTACAATAAATATATGTGGGAATGATCACTTTGGTTGGACCGGTCTTTTACCTCGTGGTGCAACAACGTTTGCTCTTTAAGCTAATAAACGATATTGCAATAAATAAATTGTGTATTGTTAAATATTTTATTGGACTGTCTGATTCATCGATGGAAATGTTCTTCATAAATTATTGCCGCAGTAAATTATTTGATATTAACTTCGATTGCGAACCGGTAAAAATGTTCCTCGGTAAGGCAGAACGATTTCTAAGATGACGAGCAGCTTGATCATCGGTATCCCGATGCCAAATAAAAGACTTTTGTCTTTGTAATTGAAAAAAAAATATTATTTTAATAATACGTTTCTCCGATAAAACGTCATATATTTTTTTGACTTGCATGGAAATAAAGTTTGTTAACATGTCTGATAATTTACCAATTTTGGTTTTTGTGGGTAGAAATTCACTTGCTATGTTACTAGTGTATGCACTTGAGCGCGAAATAAGAGTCGGCCAGAATGGTGGAGTAAAAGTTAAAATAATTGCAAGATTATTACATGCGCATGTTGCCAATGCTATTGTCGACAGAACGTACAATACTTCCCGACGTGATAACTTTAAACCTGTCAATTCAATTAGTAGAAAACGACACGGTGTTAAAAGAATTAATGACGATAGAAGAAATCGCGATAACATACATCGCAGAAGTGCGTTTACAAGAGTTATTCCATGGGAGCAAACTTTTGAGTAAGAAACTTTCTTTAGTTTATTTTTAATTCATAAATTTTACACGGAACGAAAATTATAGCAGCGGTTCCCATAATTTTGTGAAATTTTTTCCTGTACCATCATAGCAATTACGACCATAAATTATAGAAGCGGTTCCTATAATTATAGGAATGTTTCCCATAATTATAGGAATAGTTCCTATAATTATGGGAATGATACCCATAACACTATAGGAATGGTTCCTATAATTTATAGAAATACTTTCTATAATATTATAAGAACCATTCCCATAATATTATGGGAATGGTTCCTAGAATAGTATGGGAACTATTCCCATAATATTATGGGAATGATTCCCATAATGAAATTGGAATGGTTCGTATACCATTATGGGAATCATTCCCATAATATTATGGGAATAGTTCCCATACTATTATAGGAACCATTCCTATAATATTATGGGAATGGTTCCCATATTATCATGAAAAAATTAATTTAAAGAAGTGTGGTAATCACTTCTACAATACACAGAAATATTATTAAACATAAAAACAAAAATTCAAACATTGAAAAAAAAAATCGTATTTGGCAAAAAAACATTAAAATTTTTAACAAGAATTTTTGTCAGCACAAAACATTCAAGAAAATTCAAATTTTGGGAAATTTCTACACTATTGTGCAAAAAAAAATTTTATGATATTATAGGGATGGTTCCGATAACATTATGGGAATAGTTCCCATAATATTATGGGAATAGTTCCCATAATATTATAGGAATAGTTCCTATACCAATATGGGAACTATTCCCATACCATTATGGGAATGGTTCCCATAATGATATGGAAATGGTTCCCATAATATTATGGGAACTATTCCCATAATGGTATGGGAACGATTCCCATATCATTATGGGAACAATTCCCATATAATTATGGGAACAATTCCCATATAATTATGGGAACCATTCTCATACTATTATGGGGATGGTTCCTATAATATATGGGAACCATCCCTATAGTAGTATAGGCACTATTCCAATACCATTATGGGAACCATTCCCATAATGCATAGCAAAACTTCCCATAATTTTCTTTCCGTGTAGTATTTAATTTAAATTTACAGTCGACTACCCGCCATAAGGTTGTAGAGGAAATTTTTTGAAATTTCAGTCTCCCCCCCCCCTAACGTGAGTTTTGTTCTTGAGAACCCGTTATAAGCCTGTTTTATTTTATATGATTACAAACGTTATATTTACGTTTTGTTACGTACACGGAGAAAAGTTTATGGTAACAATTACAATATATTATGAAAATGGTTCCATATACACTAATCGAAAAAATTAAAGGATCAAAAAAAAATTCCAAATTTTTGGGCGATTTTCAACAGGCCCTAACTTTGAGATAAATAGTCGTACACGAAATAAAAAAAAAGGAAATTGTAGCTCCAAGTGTCTACTTTTTGAATTGAACCTTCAAATTTTTTAGCGTCAGCGGTTTTAGAGTAATCTTAGAAAAACCAGCGACAAAAAAATTTTCAAATTTAACAAATTTTTTTTTTTTGGTCTTCGGGTGTGAAAAAAATTTTTTTTGCTTAACAACTATGAGGATCGGATACCTTTATTATTCAGCTTTAATTTCTTTTTTTATGGACCTTGATACGTCCACTTCTCGCCGAGATATCGGTCTTCAAATGGAAAAGGATCCTTTTGTCTTTGATTATCTGTATCTCCGAAACCAATGATCGCACAAAAAGTTAATGGTGGATTTTAAAAACTTGAATAAATTCCCTTCAACGATTAGCCATTGCTTTTTCGAAAAAAAAATTTTTTCCTATCGTCACATGAATTTAAAAATGCAACAAAAAAGGGGCTTTTTGTGGTTTATTGGAAAATCAAGCGCTGAAACGAAAATATTGTGGAAATCGATAATGTTAACTGTGCATTTTACAGTTCAATATGTCCACAAAAATCCTACAAAGAGCTAGATCAAACCAACCAGCCGTTTATTTGTTTCACTCGATCAAATTTTTGAAAAAATAGAAGGATCACGTTTTTTGCTCTGAAAAGCTCATAATCTTTAACAAGATGAAAACAAACATTTTTTCTGAGCTTTGTCCACAATTTTATTGCAGACAGTGCTTAAATTTCCAAAAAAAAAAAAAGTTTTTTTTTCAAAACAAAATTTTCAAAAAAAAAAAATTTTTCAAAAAATTTTTTTTTGGAATAACTTTAGGAAATTTACAAAACCAACCGTCATTTGGAATTTTTTTTTGATCCTTTAATTTTTTCCATTAGTGTATTATGGAAATTGTTTTTTTTAAATATCGATTATAGGAACGGCCCCCATACAAATTATGGTAATTACCCGGGAAAAAATGATTTTGCCTAATTATATATAATTATATATGGTATTATATATACTTATATATGGTTATATATAGGCCTATATATAAGTATATATAGCCTTATATATAATTAGACCTAATTATACCGGGAAAAAAATGATTTTGCCTAATTATATATAGAATATATATGGTTATATATAGACCTATGTATAAGTATATATAGTCTTATATATAATTAGACCTAATTATACCGGGAAAAAAATGATTTTGCCTAATTATATATGATTATATATAGAATATATATGGTTATATATAGACCTATATATAAGTATATATAGCCTTATATATAATTAGACCTAATTATACCGGAAAAAAAATGATTTTGCCTAATTATATATGATTATATATAGAATATATATGGTTATATATAGACCTATATATAAGTATATATAGCCTTATATATAATTAGATCTAATTATATCCCGGGACAAAATGATTTTGCCTAATTATATATGATTGTATATGGAATATATATAATAGTATATACCCATATATAGTTGTACATGGGTCTATATATGATTAGATCTGATTAGACCTGACCTATATAGACCCATATATAGTAATTTTTATTATATTTTAGATCTTTAAATCTATATATAATCAAATATAAATTAATTATTTATATATATATATATATATATATATATATATATATATATATATATATATATATATATATATATAAGTTAATATTTTATTTATAGAATATATTTAATATTTAGTTTTTCTTATTTAATATATTAGATGCTCTATGGTCTTTATTGATATTTCATAATCAGTACTCGTTAAATGCATTATAGTTTTAGGTGTATATTTACAGAAATAATGATTACAATTTTACTATAAATTATAATTTTAAAATATTTACGAAGCGTTACATTATATTTTTCAGTCTGTTAAAAAAGTAATAAACTTATGTATAATTAAACGTATAATTAAAAAAAAAACTTCCCTCTGAATACTTCAATATTAATCGTACATGAACATACGTAATTGTATATAAATTACACATAATCATATATATGATGAAACCCGCCTAATTTTCGGATCTAATTATATATAAAATATGATATATATGTATTATACATAATCATATCTAATTATATATGAGTATATATAACTTATATATGATTATATATAATTAGACCTGGCCAATTTTCAGATCTAATTATATATAACGTATTATATATAATCATATATAACCTATATATAATTATATATAAATTATATATAATTAGACCTGGCCAATTTTTAGATCTAATTATATATAAGGTCTTATATATAATTATATATAATTAGGCAAAATCATTTTTTCCCGGGTAACCATTCCCATGTATACAGTTTTCATTCCTCTACGATATGGAAGTAGTTCCTATATATGGAGAAAATATTTTTGTTTGAAATGCTATGGTGTCATAGTGAAGCCAAACGTTGTTAGCCACCTGTTGGCGATTTAAATAAACACATGAAAAAATTACTATGGCCATAATAAATGCTAGGATAGGCCATGGAAATTTATTGAAAATAAAATAAATTTAATTTTTTTTGTTAAAAGTTTTGCGACTAGAAAAGTGTATTTACTCAAGAATAATATCTTTAAGACTAACTCATTTTTAAAAACTATTTTACAGTGAAGCCTAACAACCTCTTCTTCTTAAAAACAAACAAAAAATATATATATTTTTATTTTATTGCAAAACACATTGCCTTACAATTATACAGCACTTGGGCCTCATGATGACCAAGATGTCCTTTGACCGACCCAAGTACTTACTCTCTAAAACTAAATTAGTGAAAAACCACTAATTACTTGTGAATATTCACTAATCTAAATTGTCCAAAGTATACGACTATGAATTAGTGACTATTCACTTTTTGAATTAGTAAAAAAAACAACATATAGAATTAGTGAAAATTTCACTGATTGAATTAGTCAAAAATGTACTAATTCACTTGTTGACGAGGATTTATTTGGAAAAATATTGTATCGTTGCTAATAATATTGTATCAAAATATTATTATTATTATTTGTAATTGATTATAAAATTTTTTTAGCAACTTGATCGACTAAATTAACAATTAAAATTACTTTCATACGGTAAATATTTATATCATAATTATAACTCATAACCTGATTCTATTGTCAATGATGGTTTTGATTCAGGTTCGGTAAAAAAAGTTGGAGTAAAAATATAAAGCTATTAAAAAATAACAAGATGTATTATTTAGCAACTAAATTAGGTTTTATTTAATTAACTTACTTGAATTAATACTGTTCAGTTGTATTTAAAAATTATCGTAATTAATTTTGCCCTGAATTTGATAATTCAACGATAGAATAAAAAGTCCTTAAGCGAGGCGCCACTAGTAATCATTGTAGAATCCGGGGAATCACTAATGAATTAGTGAATCTAATTCAAAATCACTAATTTTGTAGTGAATTTTAAGATCACTATTTCAATTAGTGAAATTTTCACTTATTTAGTTTTAGAGAGTAAGATCATAAAAATCCAGTTCAAACTGGTTTACTTTTCCTCCAAGTGAAAATATACATTTAATATTATTTTTAAAGAGAATAATACATTCACTGAAAATAAGAAGAAAATATTAGATTAATTTTTGTACTTAATTATTCAGGGAACACGGAAAAAGGTTGCTCAAAATTTGAATAGTTTGTAGGTTATTTAGGACTTAAAATTAGTATGTTCGATACTAATATCAAACCAGGATCATTATATATATTACAGAATGGCTATTATTTATATTAAAATTTGAAAATTTGTAATTTCATATATTAAAATTAATATGAAAAAGAATCGATAAATTGTTATCTACAGTTATTACTATTCAAATAAACATAGAAAAATTTAAAAAATGAGAAACCGAAAAATTAGTTAACGTACATATTATTATACACGGAGAAAAAAATATAGTAAATTTTACTAAAAAATATGAGAATAATTACTAAATTTGGATAGTTATCTTGAAACGCTTATCATTTATATGAAAAATTCATAGAGAGATTAGCATATTTTACAAGTCGTTTAGTAAATTTTACTATCCCGTTTAGTAAATTTTACTATATTAGAATGGAAAAAAATTAAATTAAAGTTTTAATAGTTTTTCAACTTTTTATTATTATTGATTATTATTATTATTATTGATTATTATTATTATTATTTCTGTCATCTGTATTGGTGTTGGTGTGGATTTTTGTTTTTTAAAAAATCACTTGAGACAACCGAGATTCGAACCCTGATCTCCCGCGCGCGAGTCCTTTCCTATGTCTGACGGCCCGATCTCTCCTTTGAACAAAAGTTTCAGGACTTGTAATACATCTTTGTATATGCTATCCCCACCAACTTTTAATTTTATCTATACATAGTAGAATTTACTATACAGATAGTAAAAAAATATAATCGTCTTAGCAAAAAATACATTGCGTATAGTAATTTTTAATATTTTGTATAGTAACAAATCCTATATTGTATTAGAAAATTTACTTTCTTAAATTTGTATTTATTAATAATAATATTTATAGTAAAATTTACTATACAAATAGTAAAAAATATATTCGTCTTAGCAAAAAATACATTACGTATAGTAATTTTTAATATCTTATTATGTGATTATTACTAACTAGTAAATTTTACGAAACGTTTAGTAATAATTACAATACAGAATGTATTTTTTCATATCTGTTAGTAAATTTTACTATAGGATTGTAATTTTTACTATACTTTTTTCTCCGTGTATAAAGATCTAGTATACTAATTTTTAATTTTATTATTTACCACACAGAAAAAAAAAAATTCTCGACTGAAGGTAAATATTCTTGATTCAAAAATATTTTTTTGGAGACCTAAATTTTCTCAGATAAATTAGAAATTTTCTCCGACCAAGACGAATTTTTTTTAACCAAGACAAATTCTCTTGGCTCAAGAAAATCTTGACTTGGTTCCCGAAAACGTTTGTCTTCAAAAATATTTTCTTGATTCAAGATAACTTTTTTTTCTGTGCACTTATTCGATTTATGTATATACGAAATTAATTTATAATAACGAATAAATAACATTTTATATTAATTATTAGTCGATGGGATAGAATTTATAATATAAGAGTTAAAAATTTTCGGTATTTTTATGAGCAAAAAATCAGTATCTAGTATACTAATTTCTCATTTTATTATTTACCATTTCGATTTGTGTATATTGTAAATTAATTAATAATGATGAATAAATGATATTTTAAGCTAATAATTGATCAGTGATATCGAATTTATAAAATAAAAATTAGTAACTTTCGCAATTTTCGACTGGAAAAATCAGTATCTAAGATAGCAATTCTTAATTTAACCAATGATTACCCGAGTCAAAATATTAGACGTAAGTTGAACGTTCTTAACGTTTTAAACGTAAATTGAACATTCTTAACGTTTTAAACGTGAATTGAACGTTTTTAACGTTTTGAAAGTAAATTGAATAATTTTTTTGTATTTTGGTTCGTAAAAAATTGGTAATTTCATGAGTTATGATTTTAGTTTTTTGGAATGCTTATATTTTCTTATTGTAAGTCTAAATAGGTTTTAGTTACGTTTTCGATTTATGATACTGCAATCTACGTTTTGAATGAGTTGAAAGCTGTCAAATTTAGTTTTTAATGTCCAAAACGTTCAATTTACACGTAAAAAAAATTCCAGTTAAATTTACAATGCTAACATCGTAATTTGTCCTATTAATTATTGTATTAGTGGACTAGACTTTTCACATCGTAATTTTTACGATGTAGGGTTGGAATTTTTATTTAGGAAATAATACTTCAGACAAATAATACGAAGTCTTAAGCTCTTTAATATAAATTACGATGTAACATCGTAAAATTTGAAGAGAAATTTTAAATAAAAGATTAAAATAATTATTGTTCGGCAGTTGGATTCGAACCCGAGTCCCTTCGAGTGCAAAGTGTCCGACGCCTTAGACCACTCGGCTACTGAAGGGCCTACACTATATGATGTTTTTAAGATCCATATAAACGACTTGCGGAGGACCCAGTTAATATTTAAAAAGTACGATGTAACATCGTACTTTTTATAGCTTCCATCGTATTATAACAGAGGCAGCACTGTAATATTTATTTTGTTAAAAAGTAAATAGAAATATTAAATGTACGATTAAATATAGTTTTTAAAGTGTAATTTTTATTTATTTTTTTTTACGATGTTAAATTGTAATTTTTGCAGTAATTTTTAATCCTAAAAGTCTTTGTTAAAATTAAGAAGTTAAATAGTAAAAAATATAACCCACATAATAAATTTTGAAATAAAACATTTAAAAATTGACATTAATAAAAGTCTAGTCCAAGATTACGATGTTAACATCGTAAATTTTGGTAGAATTTTCTTTCCGTGTACGATCAAAACGTTAAAAACGTTGAATTTACGTTTAAAACTTTAAGAACGTTCAATTTACGTCTAATATTTCGACTCGGGTACTTTTTAATAGATGTATGCCATAAATTAATTAACTTTCACTAATAAGTCACGTATTTATATACCTAAAAGTAATAATAATTACTTACTTTTCGAAATAATTGATAGTAGTTTTCAGGAATCTACAAAAGTTAGTAAACTACTTTGCATTAAGTACATAATAGTACCAATTATTAATAACAGATTCCACTTTTTACTATTATTTATTAATTTTTAATATTCTCGTTTTTCCGTGAAATCAACAGTAAAATTTACAACGATTACATCACAAATTACTGTAACCATTGTAAATTTCACTATGGCCGTAGTAATTTTTTGGTTTTTATTTTAATTTCCGTCAGGTGGTCAACAGGATCCGGTTTCACTATGACACCATAACATTTCAAACAAGAATAAGTTCTCTTAACCCTGATTAAAAACTCCGATTGAAACCGCTGATTTCCGATTGAATCCGATTGGTTCCGATTAAAATCCGATAGACTTTCAATCGGAATTAATTGGTTTCAATCGGAGTTTTTAATCAGGGAAGAGTTCATTTGTGAGGAAAACTTAAACAAAATTATCTACAAGCCTCCATAATTAAAAAATTATCGTTTTTATTATTAAATAAATAAAAACTGTCAATCGTTCATGATATTAAATTATATGGGATAATAATAATTGTATTCCATTATATGTTTAGTTTAACCCGAAGTTTAAGAAGTGCCGGCGGTGCATCGCCTTCAGACTCTGGACAAGATGATATCAGTGAAGGATCACCACAAAATATGCCAACAGCACCATCGCCAGCACTCATTCTTCCAGATCTAACACCAATCAATGATACGACAGTCGGTGGAGTGTTTGAGCTTCCGGAAAATGCAAACCCGATGCAAACAGCAGCCTGGTTGCGTGCCAATGGTTTGCAAAAACTTGAGGCCACGTTCAAAACACGTTCAGCCCGTGATTTGCGATCGCTAACTCGAAGAGATCTAATCGAAATATGCGGCTTAGTTGATGGCATCCTCCTTTACAACCGAGTTCAATTACCTCAACGGAAGCTATACTTTTCAATGGATAGTGATGGCATGGACGATTGGAAAATTATTTATTTGCGCAATTTGACGAGTGAAGCTCTCACTCTTGAAATTATTAAGAAATTTAATATTTCCTATGAACGTTTACATTCCGTTTGGGTTCAAGGACCACATAATATAAGGATTGTGATGTCTAATGAAGATGTGGAACATATGGAAGATAGAGAGTTATACTTGATCGAAATTATAAAAGGTTAAGGTTTTTTTTATTTTATTTAATATCCGGAGAAGTTATTCTCGTTTGTAATCTTATGGTGTCATAGTAAAACCCGAGCATGTTTGCCACTTGACGAAAATTTGAATAAAAACACGAAAAAATTCATATGGCCATAGCAAAATTTCCATGTGTTGGTTTCAATTTCTACGGGTGGCCAACATGGTCCCTCTTTACTATGATACCACAATTACAATATATTATGGGGATTAGGGTGGCGCAAAAAAACCAACTATTTTTTTTTTTTTTCGATCTCGCATGAAAATTTGTTGGTTTACGATGTTTTGAGAAGCCTCTCCAAAAATCAGCTTGATAAAAAATTTTCAAGAGGTCGCTCACGAATTTTGAAAATATCAAAAATGATTGGAATTCGAATTTTTATTTCTAAATTTTTTTCTTTCTCGTGGCAGCAATAGTTTATATTTGTGAAATCATGACTACGCTGAGAATTTGAGCCCAAAATTTAAATATTTAAACCTCGCTCAAGAATTTTGAATGTTTCCGAGTGCTGTCTTTTGGACATTTTTGAGCGACCCTTAAATATTAATAATAAAGCTTCTCGATTTTTTCACCATCAATTTGTATCATAATGAATAAAAATACAACCCGAGAAATAGAAATAATAAGTTATTTACATACTTTTTTATTTTTTAATTCAATTTGTAGGTTTTTTCGCTTATTCAAAACTTACAAAATTTTATTGTTTGAGACTGTCCTATATATTTTTGGTTATGCAAAAGTTATATTTAAGTGAAATGACAATAATTGAGTTATAAAAAAATATAAAAACTAATTCAAACTATTAGTTACATATTATTAGTTAATATTCAAAATTCTTGAGCTTCGTTCAAATATTTAAATTTTGGGCTGAAATTTTCAGCATAGTCATGATTTTACAGATATAAAATATTGCTGCCACGAGAAAGAAAAAAATTTAGAAATAAAAAACCGAATTTCGATCATTTTTGATATTTTCAAAATTCGTGAGCGACCTCTTGAAAATTTTTTATCGAGCTGATTTTTGGAGAGGCTTGTTAAAACATCGTAAACCAACAAATGTTCATACGAGATCGAAAAAAAAAATAGTCGGTTTTTTTGCGCCACCCTAATGAGGATGATTCCCATAATGCATGATAACCGGTTTTTTTGAAATGTTGATTATAGGAACGGCACTCATATATATTATAGTTATCATTACCATAACATTATGGTAATGGTAACTATAATACTATGGTAATGGTTACTATAATACTATGGTAATCATTACCATAATTCTTTTACATGCGATATGGGAACTGTTACCATAATGATGGAAATTGTTCCCATACTTATGGGAACTTTTCCCAGAAAGTATGGGCCTATATCCCATAATTCCAAGTAATCATTACCATAACGGTATGAGATGATATTTCATAAACGTACTAGGAACGGTTACCACACTGATAGAAAATTTATATTGACTCAAGAAATATTTTCTTGAGCCAAGAATTTATTTCTGAAGAAAACTAATTGTCTTGCTTCAAGAAATTCTTGTCTTGATTTAGATTTTCTTGGCTCTATAGATTTTGTATCTTCGATGGATAACTCTCGTGTCTTGACCCGAAACTATATTATCTTCAATCGATACTATCGAATTCTTCAAGCAAGACCACTTGTCTTCAACTAAAAATGTCGTATTATTATTTAAAGAACTTTAAATTTTTGGTTCAAGTAATAATTCCTTGATAGAAGATGTTTTTAAAGTAATGAAAAAAAAAATTTTTTTTAAAATAAATTTCTACTTTAATATATCTGAAGTAAATGAATGTAGTCCTAAAAAATCACTTTAAAACTTTTTATTTTTAAAATAAAAAAAAAGTTTTTTTTCAAGCTGAGTAAATTGATATCTTGATTTAAAAACCGCGCCATTCTCGAAACGAGTCGGTAATGTCTTAAACCTAGATTTTGCCTATCTTAATCCAAGAGCAAGAAATTCTTGAACGAAATATGTCAGAATTTTGTTTCAAAACAAAAAAGGCTTCATCGAAAAATCAAATTCTCAAACAAAGAATTTTTTTTCTCTATCCGAGAATTTTAATTTTTTGATTCAAGGACTTATTTCTTGAATTAAAACAATTAAAAATTTCGAAACAAGAACCACATTTTGAAGAAAAAATTTTTCTTGAATCAAGATAGTTTTTCTATCAGTGCATAAATTTCTCTCCATGTGACTCTCAACGGTCACACTTGTGACTCAAATTATATAACTCACAATATGACTCTTGAGGGTTACTATCATCACGAGTACTTATTTCTTATTAATGTTTTTCATTTCATTACAGATTCGCCTAATGACAACAACTATAAACTATTATTGAAGCCCTTCAATCCTGAAGATGACGTTAAAAAAAACGCACGAGTTGTCTGAGCGAAATTTAATAATTTTTTATATCGATATAATATTTGAATATTTTTTATAACACAATTTAATAATAAATTGTGATATGGTTCCGACTAATCTAGTAAATTTGTTAAGATCACTTCAGTTGAAATGACGAAACTCGGAACAAATTTGTTTTCTTCTTTTCGATTGAAAAAAAATTTATTGTATTTTATAAGAAAGTGTCTTAGGAAATCTGAATTACGATATTTGCCGTAAATTACCGCAACGGTATTAGAAAAAATTACAGCACTTTTACCGAAATTTGCGGCATTTTTACCATAAATTTGCAGTATGTCGTAACCGTAAAAAAAAAAAAATGCCGAAAATTCCGATAAAATTTCCGCGTTTTACTGTAATTTTATGGAAAATTTACGGCCAATGACAGTAATTATTGTAATGTACCGTAATTTGGATCTGTCGTGTTTTTTTTCATGTTTATTTCTAATCAGATAATTTCAAGTGGTTCGATTTTATGATAATTTCAATACAAAATAGTAGTTTATCTATCGAGTGCGATCGTGTTTAAGACGCGAGTGTGAAAATTGGTGCCCGAGCCGAAGGCGAGGGTACCAACACACGAGCGTCTTAGACTCGATTGTACTAGATAAATACATTAGTTCTTGTGACAGATATTTGAAATTTACTACATTTAGTGCCTATAAATCGCAGGTTATAAATCCGTGTTAATTTATTTGGTAAGATTGTTTTGAGTATTTGTTGAAAATTAGAGAGAAGTCGGTAAGTGGACGAATTAAAATGATGATAAATTTTGTCACAAGATGGCTCGTTAAGTTACTTCGATATTTTTTGGTCGTTTGCTATCGCACATGTAACCAAAAAATATTTTTTGATCCGATGATGACGTCACTATTAGAACGATTAGGTATCTTTTTTACCAGCTGTATCTTATCTAATATTTTTAGCTGCCGGCTACAGGCGCTAAATGTCGTAGATTTCAAGTGTCTGTCACAAAAACCGTCTTTTAGTCTTCTAATTTTGAAATTGTTACGAATCGGGCGAATTTAATAAATACTGAGCTCGTAAACTTGATAAAAATTGAGACCTAATTTTAATTAACAAACAATTAGGGTTATTTGTACAATTAGATCTCTTACCATGACTTTTTTTTTTCTTTGTATTTTGAATTCTCGTTTTTTTCGGTTCCAATGAATTTTATTTCAATTTCAATTATTTGAAAATTGAATTATACGAAATTGTATCTTGTTAATTGCATGCCAATTCATCTATTATTATAATTTCTGTGGATTTCGTTAATAATGATGTTAGCTAAGTAATTAAGTAAATTTATGTTATGACAATTACTTTTAAATTGTCTATTAAATAAGCTAGTGCTGATAAAAATGAACTGTCAATTTATTTAGCGTTTAAAATACTAACATACATCAAAGTTATATTGACAATATTATGTATTATTGATATGTTATATCTAAAGTTAAATAAATATGAAAAATATCACGTGATGAATGTAATTATGACTCACAATATGATGCTTTAAATTTTCTGCTTAGGTAAACAATAGCGATGATTTTATAATTATTTTCGTATTTATATCTTATATTTTTTCTCAATCACGTGATATTTTTTTAGGAAAATACTATTAAGTGAAAAAAACTGATATATATTTTATAATATCTTTAGATACAACTTTCTGTTTATCTTTAAGTAAAATTCTACTGTAATGTAAAAATAAAATATCATATCTTTCAACTATAATTTGTACTTTTAATTTAAATATTTTTTATTTTGAGAATCATTTAATAATAATAATTAATAATGATAATAATTTTGAAAACAATTGCGATACAGAAGGACAAAACTAGATTAAATCGTGGACTTGTAATAATTTTATTTATATATAGAAAAAACTTACAAAAAATATTTTAAGTTCCAGAATTGATTATGTTCTGTTTACTATTTAATTAGTGTCTTTTGTTTAAAAATTTCCGCAGCTAATAATAATTTGACAGCTGTATTTTTTATTTGTCTTGATAGAATATTTATAATATTTTATTGAAGTATAAAATTGCTATTAAAATCTCAAGAAAGTTTTCTTGAAGGGGGGGGGGGGGGGGTTTAAATTATTTAAAAAAAAAATTTTTTTTTATTTTTTTTTCTGAATGAGCAATATGTCAAGAATATTGTGTACAAATTTTAAATCAATCCGAGTAAAACTAACGGAGTTACGGCGTTTCAAATGACCGGCCGGTATACCTGATTTTTATACCTGCCCGACCTGCCCCTACATACCCCTAGTAGAAATCAGCTGCAATTTTCTTTGTTCTTCCGAATCCCTTTCTCCGGCTGTGTGTCTTTCAAAGGATGTAAACTGATGACTCAATATAAGTATAAAAATTCATATTCTTTTATTGATAGTTTATTTCAAATTTTCACGAATAAAAAACTTTAAATGGATTTTCCCGAAAACGTTATTTTTAAAGTCCGTGAACATCATAACTCAAAATGTACTGAACCGATCCTTTTAAAAATTTGAACATTACTTCTTCACATAAATCAACAGGTAACTACGAAGAGTTTTTTTTTGTTTTTCATTTTTTTCTATTTTTTAATAACAAATTAACCGCGATTTTTTGAGCTAAAATCGCGATTTTCACTTCCAAGTGCTGCAAAAAATCGAAAAAAAAAAAAAAAAAAAAAAAAACTCTTCGTGGTTACCTCGAGAAATACATCAACTTTAAAATGCATGTCAATTTTTTTTTTTCCGATGATCCGGTAACGAGTTATGATGTTCACCGCAAAACGACTTTTTTTCGAGGCGCCTCCGGAGATTCAACGTCACCAGCTTATTAATCAATATTTTTCGTTGAAAATTTTTTTCTGATATTCTTTAAAAGTTGTACAATAATATGTGATTAAGTCTAATGAAATTATATTACTCATCTCGCCGGAAAAAAATCACAAAAATATGCTTTTTTTTCGCCTTTAAAACCCTACCCCCCCCCCCCCTTAAGTAACTGGACAGAGTCGAAAAATATTCTGGTGTTAAAAACCATCAACACATTCCTCTGTGACATTGCATTCCGAAATAGCAACAGCACGTTACAAATATCATAAAAATTTAAATAAACCTGTACATCTTGATGCCCTCGTATCACTTTCCATGAGCAGTAATTTTAATTGAACTTGATTGATTCTTATTATTTTCAGTAAATTATGTAGCGATTAATAGAATAGTGATTGATTTTCTCCATAAATGGAAGTATTAATATTTTTTTTTAATTATTGTGTGAATTTAAATTAATAGCTTATATATAACGCTTTCAATACAGCAAATGACTCATTTTCGCAGAATCTTTGAGTTGCTCAGGATAACTTATTTTTTAGTGCCAAGTTTTTCAGCAATTATTCTTTAAATTGAAATTTTCTTTTATACTGAATGTAAACTTATTATAGTGAATTTTTTGATTTATAAAAATATCAAACAGATGATGATAAGGAACTGAATGAGTTGGAGGTAGAAGAATCAAGAGGGAAAATAGTTGATATTTCTCAGAATCGATGCTCCAAGAAAATCTCAGTTACTAGAACAGCACTATCAAAAGAAAAGGAAGAAGATACTGATAAACTCTTTTTAAATAATGTCTGTTGAGCCAATTTATTAAATAAAATGATCATTAGTTGCCCCGGGTCAAAAAATTAGATCTGTTTTAAAATAAATGATAAATTCAAATATTTTTCCTTTAATTCAAGTTTATAAATCGTATTTATTTTATATAAGAATTTAATCTGTTTTTGCCCGTACTATTCCTTATCCAGGCTAATATCAGACTTATTTTCGTATGATATTTAGTCTGTTTTAAATCGGGTTTAGACTAAAAACAGACTTTATTTTCTATAATATTTAGTCTGTGTTCAATTGTTTTTAAGGACAAATACAGGACTTTTTATAAATATAAATAATAATAATAATAATAATCTAGATTTATTAATGTATTTTAATTTTCTTGGTATTTAAAACATGCTAATGCGCTTCTATAATAAGATGTCACAGAGAGAAAATGTTGGCTCGAAACCTACCAATTTTTACAATGCTGTCGACTAAACTTGAAACAGGGAGTAAAGCATCCAAAAAATTATCGTGCTCTTACAAAAAATGATTATACTGTATCACATTACTTATTACGCGCAAGAAACTCATCGATGAGCTTCAATATCAATTACTTCCATACATTATAATAATTTTGATGCAGCATAATAATTTTTTATAAGAGCATAGTAATTTTTTGGATACTTTACTTTCTGTTTCAAGTTTGGTCAACAGCATCATAAAAATTGGTAGATTTCGAGCCAACATTTTTCTCCGTGGCACAAGAATTTTGATGTTTTCTTATGCCAAAATATTTTCAATTTTATCCAGTTAATAAGAGAAAATTCTTGACATTTTAAGAGTTGTTTTATCACTTTTATTCAATGATATAAATATTCAATGAAGACAACTAAAAAATTAAGCTGTCAAATTTTCATTAACTGCCGACATTTTTAAACAAAAGATAGTAAATAAATAGTAAATAAAACATAATCAATTCTGCAACTTAATATTTTTTCATAAATATTGCCCATAAATAAAAATTTTATAAGTCCATGATTTAATCTAGTTTTGTCCTTGTAAATTTTCAGAACTAAAATTTTTTAAAGTTCACGAATTAATCTTATTTAGTCTGCTCGTAACGCGTTTGTTTTTTAAAGTAGCAGGTCGAAAACAGCTTAAAATTTTCATAAAAGATCAAAATCAGATCAAATAGTCCAATCAGACTAAAATCCGGTCAAATTTTTCAGTCCGGGTAGATCAAAAACAGATTAAAATTTTTATCGAAGTTCAATAACAGACCAAGTAGTCCAAATACAGTCCAGTTAGACTAAAATCAGATCAAATTTTTCGACCCGGGCATTTAGTGAATATTCACTAATTCTGCGTAGTACGATTGTAGCATTGACAATTAGTGAATATTCACTTGAAATTAGTGAAAAATCACTAATTCATATTTAGAGAGCATACAGATTTTTTGACAGGGACAAATTAATAATTATTTTAGACTTTTATAATAGTTTATTATTTTTATTTACATAATCATGATCAGCATACAAATTGTGCCATACAAACTAATCTCTAAGTGTCAGAATTTGTTGACCGTGATAACAATAGCCAGTGTTCAACTCTCTAAATGTTGATCCTTTTAGGAGGTGAACATTCACTGGCGTAGGGACTGGCTGGACCTGCCAGACCATCTCATAGAGCCTTCAGTACATACAGTATTTATGTTATCTACGTATACTCTAGGGGATGTGCGGGGTCTGACGAGGGCTAATGGCGAGAAGACATTCGCCAGTACAAATCGTGGGTGGAAACCGGTCGTGATCACAGGCCTTAGGTCCACTGCCGTAATTAGAAATAATTAATTTATTACTTTACGCGTCGAGTAATTGACGGACAAGTAATTTTATAAATGCTTAAATAAAAATGAATCGAGAAACAAGTGCAATTTTATAGCATTTTACCATCACATTGTGACTCGCAGAATGTATAAAGATAAAAAGTTTTACTTAAAATATATAAAGAGTTTTTTAGTTTGAATTTACCACTTAAATTAATTTTTATTTTAATTAATGTTGTACATTTTTTTTTTCACTATGTCCCGATTCCTAATCCATTAGGTAGCCTATGGCCGTTATTATTACTGACATTCAATTGCCTACTTGCCATGCCACCTCCACATGAGCTACTCCAGTCAGCAGTAGGCAACGGGGTTCGATAAAATTTCGATGATGTCTTGTTGAATATAGGCAACAGCTCGTTCGCTTCATTCGATAATGCCTAAAAAATAAACAAACAAAAAGAAAGAACAAAATTTGTCAAATCAATTTAGGACCATTATTACAAATGGATCGTCCGCCAAATTTGAAATTTAAAAAAATTCTAGTTGAATTCAACTAAATACAATCTAAGGGCGTTCCCAAAAAAAATAACATCTCTTCCAATACTGAAAATTAAAAAAAGTTGGGAAATTCTAACGTGCGTAGCTCAATCGCTAATTTTGTTTTTAATCATTACTTTAATTTTTTTTTTTTTAATTATGAATTTTTATTCAACTTTTATTGATAACTTTTTAAATTAGGAAATGAGTTGTACACTAGGGTGTTTCAGAAAAAAAAAATTTTTTTTTGGTATTCAAAAATTGAAAGTATAACTAAAAATTAAAATTTTGGTACCATTCCGAGCTCTTAATAATGATATTGAGGTTTGCCTCAATCCATTTTTCTATTTTCCATTTAAATAACACGGGAAAAGAAAATTTTTATTTTTAGAATTTTCTAGCTCATGAACCAATCAACGGATTTTTATGCACAACAAATGTTTTTGTAGGAAATTGAACGCTGTACAAAAAAAGTCTGTTATCATTTTTTGATAAATCCCACTGTTCAAAAGTTATTTAAATTTCAAGTCAAATTTATAGTAAATTTTGAGATTTTTTAAATTTTCCGGCGAAACTATCAGTCTTATCAAAAAATATCATAGGAACTTTTTTGTAGATAATTTTATTCTTTACAAATTATTACGAATAAAATTTTTCGAAATTCTGCGTTGTTTTCTAGTTATATCCATTTCAATGTCAAGCTCTTAAAAATAAAAAATTTCTCATTAATTTTAAGAGCTTGACATTGAAATGAAAATAAATTGAAAACAATGCGGAATTTCGAAAAATTTTATTCGTAATAATTTGTAAGGAATGAAATTACCTACAAAAAAGTTTCTATGACATTTTGTAATAAGACTGATAGTTTCGCTGGAAAAGTGAAAAGATCTCAAAATTTACTATAAATTTGACTTGAGGCTAAATAATTTTTGAACAGTGGGATTTATCAAAAAATGATAAGAGACTTTTTTTGTAGAGCGTTCAATTTCCTACAAAAACATTTGTCGTGCATAAAAATCTGTTGATTGGTTTATGAGCTGGAAAATTCTAAAAAAAAAAATTTTTTTTTCCCGTGTTATTTAAATGGAAAATAGAAAAATGGATTGAGGCAAAGCTTAATATCATTATTAAGAGCTCGGAATGGTACCAAAATTTTAATTTTTAGTTATACTTTCAATTTTTGGATACCATAAAAAAAAAATGTTTTTTTTTTTAAACACCCTATTGTACACATTTGGATTTTCTAACTTTTTATTTGATACCGTCTAAGAAAATTTATAGAAAATCAGAACTTAGCGCCGTCTTAGAAAATCTATAGAAAATCTTAAATTCAACATTTTCTTTTTGATTCAAGATCTACGGTCGGTAAGTAAGAAAATTTATCTGTGTCATCAGGATCTGGGTGCCCGGGAAAAAATGTTCAGACATGATCATGCCTGTTCATTAGGGCGTTGAAAAAAAAACAAAAATTTTTTTTTTTCTCGGAACCAGACTCAAAAGTTTCGTTTAGATGCCAAAATAGGCCTCTGGAAATATGAGTCCTTAATATTAATATTAAGGTTCTCCACATCGCACTTTTCGATTTCCTATAACACAGGAAAAAAATTTTTTTTTCTTCTGATTTTTGAAACTAATGAACCGTAAATTACATTGTAATGTCTATTAACTATTTTTGTAGAGAATTGAACGCTCTACAAAAAAAGTCTCTTATCATTTTTTGATAAATCCATCTGTTCGAAAGTTATTGGAGCTGGAAGTCAAATCTATAATAAATTTCAAGATCTTTTTACTTTTCCAGCAAAACTATCAGACTTATCAAAAAATGTCATAGGACCTTTTTTGTTGACAATTTTATTCGCAACAAATTATTTTCAATAAAGTTCATTCGAATTCCGCATCGTTTTCTAGTTATTTTCATTTTAACGTTAAGTTCTCGAAATCGATTAGAAAACTATTATTTTTATGATCTTGGCATTAAAATGAAAATAACTAGAAAACAATGCGGAATTCGAATGAACTTTATTGAAAATAATTTGTAGGGAATAAAATTGTCTACAAAAAAGATGCTATGACATTCTTTGATAAGTCTGATAGTTTTGCTGGAAAAGTAAAAAGATCTTGAAATTTATTATAGATTTGACTTCCAGCTCCAATAACTTTCGAACAGATGGATTTATCAAAAAATGATAAGAGACTTTTTTTGTAGAGCGTTCAATTCTCTACAAAAATAGTTAATGAACATTACAATGTAATTTACCGTTCATTAGTTTCAAAAATCAGAAGAAAAAAAAATTTTTCTCTTGTGTTATTCTTATGGGAAATCAAAAAGTTCGATGCGGACAACTTTGATATTAATATTAAGGGTTCATATTCTCAGAGGCTTATTTTGGCATCTAAACGAAACTTTTGAGACTGGTTCCGAGAAAAAAAAAATTTTTGTTTTTTTTTAAACGCCCTACTGTTCATGTATGATCAGGCCTGAAATTGAACATGATCATGTCTGTTCATGTCTGAAGCATGAAATACATTCAGGCCTGATGATTCATGCCTGTTCATTAGGGTGAGCCAAAAAAAACAACCTATCGAATTTACGTCTTAAAAAGGACCTATATATCGAGAAAAAAATTCTCCCATTGGGCAAAATTTTTAGCTCAATTTTAAAAGGTGTCGGTGGCCATTTGAAATTTCCCATTTAAATAACATGCAAAAAAATTTCTATTGATTAAAAATATTATAACTTTTGAACCGTGTGAGACAAAAATTCGGCTCTAGAATATTCTTGTATGGCATTAAATTTCTTTAAAAAAAGTCCTGGGAGTCGAATTTGTAAACTTGATATTTCGTATACTAACAGGCGATCAAAGTCTAGAGTAAACAGAATCATACAAATTTAAGGCTTTATTTAAATTTTCCAATAACTTTTCTTTTATTGTGATCGATAACAAAATATTATTTGTTACAACGTGGATATTGTTGGTGATTTCATTGCACTACATGTAGAACAAATTTTCTCGTAGTATTGATATTTTTAATAATAAAGCCTTAAATTTGTATGATTCTGTTTACTCTAGACTTTGATAGCCTGTTAGTATACGAAATATCAAGTTTACAAATTCGACTCCCAGGACTTTTTTTAAAGAAATTTAATGCCGTACAAGAATATTCTACACTGATAGAAAATTTATATTGACTCAAGAAATATTTTCTTGAGCCAAGAATTTATTTCTGAAGAAAACCAATTGTCTTGCTTCAAGAAATTCTTGTCTTGATTTAGATTTTCTTGGCTCTATAGATTTTGTATCTTCGATGGATAACTCTCGTGTCTTGACCCGAAACTATATTATCTTCAATCGATACTATCGAATTCTTCAAGCAAGACCACTTGTCTTCAACTAAAAATGTCGTATTATTATTTTAAGAACTTTAAATTTTTGGTTCAAGTAATAATTCCTTGATAGAAGATATTTTTAAAGTAATGAAAAAAAAAATTTTTTTTAAAATAAATTTCTACTTTAACATATCTAAAGTAAATGAATGTAGTCCTAAAAAATCACTTTAAAACTTTTTATTTTTAAAATAAAAAAAAAAGTTTTTTTTCAAGCTGAGTAAATTGATATCTTGATTTAAAAACCGCGCCATTCTCGAAACGAGTCGGTAATGTCTTAAACCTACATTTGGCCTATCTTAATCCATGAGCAAGAAATTCTTGAACGAAATATGTCAGAATTTTGTTTCAAAACAAAAAAGGCTTCATCGAAAAATCAAATTCTCAAACAAAGAATTTTTATTCTCTATCCGAGAATTTCAATTTTTTGGTTCAAGGACTTATTTCTTGAATTAAAACAATTAAAAATTTTGAAACTAGAACCACATTTTGAATAAAAAATTTTTCTTGAATCAAGATAGTTTTTCTATCAGTGTAGAGCCGAATTTTTATCTCACACGATTCAAAAGTTATAATATTTTTAATCAAAAAAAATTTTTTTGCATGTTATTTAAATAGGAAATTTCAAATGGCTACCGACACCTTTTAAAATTGAGCGAAAAATTTTACCCAATGGGAGAATTTTCTTTCTCCATATATAGGTCCTTTTTAAGACATAAATTCGATAGCTTGGTTTTTTTGGCTCACCCTACTGTTCATGTCTGATCAGGTCTGAACATTTTTTCCCGGGTGATTGATTATCTGTATAATCGGGAAATACCTTAAGATAAATTACTGCATCAGTTCCATATCCCTCACAGCTGAGAAGTATAAGATCACCATGAAAATATCTGGCATATAATCGTGATAATGGAAGACCGTAGCCATATCCAGCTAATGGAACCGTATGCGCATCAGATTTGCTTGGCTGTGGAGCTGTACTGTACATGTATTTAAAGAGCTGATCCATCTGCGAACGTGGTATTCCACCACCACGATCTGACATCTTAAATAATTTAAGAGACGTGATTGTTAAAGTAGACGTGTTAATATATAACAAACAACGTCGTTCACACCTTCACGCAAATATCCTCTTTTCCACGCACAATATTAACTTCTATTGGTGGATAGTTATCCGCGCGACCATCGTAATATTCCATTATTGCTCTCATACTGTTTTTGAAAAGTTCAAATAGCATATGGTACAAATGACTGGGAACGTAAATTATTTTAATTATTTCACCATTTTCGAGATCTGGAAAAAAAATATAATATCGGAATAAACTTAATAACTAATTAGCGATAGTAAAAAATAAAAGTCATTTAAATAACTTGCCATTATGCTGTTTAAGAATCAGCTCTGGACTCGCTAAATAATATTGATCACAAAGAAATCGTGCATTTTCATACGCGTCTTTGATAACACTTACTACGTCACAAGAAGGATCGATGCAACCGACTCGTCGATGATCATTCAATACTCCACCAAAAAGCAACGCTAAAATTTACAAGGATAAATAAAATTCAATATTCATACGACTGTTGTTTTATTACTTAAGGGGGGGTAGGGTTTTAAAATTATTTTTTTTTTTATTTTTTTTCTGAATGAACAATATGTCGAGAATATTGTGTACAAATTTTAAATGAATCCGAGTAAAACTAACGGAGTTACAGCGTTTCAAATGACCGGCCGATATACCTGATTTTTATACCTGCCCGACCTGCCCTTACATACCCCTAGTAGAAATCAGCTGCAATTTTCTTTGTTCTTCCGAATCCCTTTCTCCGGCTGTGTGTCTTTCAAAGGATGTAAACTGATAACTCAATATAAGTATAAAAATTCATATTCTTTGATTGATAGTTTATTTCAAATTTTCACGAATAAAAAACTTTAAATGGATTTTCCCGAAAACGTTATTTTTAAAGTCCGTGAACATCATAACTCAAAATGTACTGAACCGATCTTTTTGAAAATTTGAACATTACTTCTTCACATAAATCAATAGGTAACTACGAAGAGTTTTTTTTTGTTTTTCATTTTTTTCTATTTTTTAATAACAAATTAACCGCGAGTTTTTGAGCTAAAATCGCGTTTTTCACTTCCAAGTGCTGCAAAAAATCGAAAAAAAAAAAAAAAAAAAACTTTTCGTGGTTACCTCGAGAAATACATCAACTTTAAAATGCATATCAATTTTTTTTTTCCGATGATCCGGTAACGAGTTATGATGTTCACCGCAAAACGACTTTTTTTCGAGGTGCCTCCGGAGATTCAACGTCACCAGCTTATTAATTAATATTTTTCGTTGAAAACTTTTTCTGATATTCTTTAAAAGTTGTACAATAATATGTGATTAAGTTTAATGAAATTAAATTACTCATCTCGCCGGGAAAAAATCATAAAAATATGCTTTTTTTTCGCCCTCAAAACCCTACCCCCCCCCCCCCCTCCTTAAGCATCGTTCCAAGAATATTCTGCTAAATTTTCATAAAAAAATATTGAAAAATAAGCCAGTGGTAGAGGGGAGAGACGAGTCACCTCAAAAAAAGGCTCCATGCCGTAGGCAGGATACTCATGACTACCCTTGATTAAAAATATTAATTGAAAAGTATTGAAAAAGATGAGAATTGAATTCTTTTGAATAATTTCTATACCCAAAGGTTTTCATTTGGATATAAAATTAATACTTTTCAATCCCAAAATAATATATGATCCTGAAGTTAGCAGACAATTAAAAATTTTTGAATTTTTTTTTTCAACAGATCAATTACAAAAAAAAAAAAACTAAAAATATGCACATGTAGAAAATTTAAAAAACTGCAAGTGCAATTTTTTTTTCATAATTTATCGTTTTGAAAATAATCAAAAAATTATTAGACGTCGGCTAACTTCAGTATTATAATAATATAAGAATTTCTAAACTTCTGAGGAATTGGAAAAGATTCAAATGAATTGATATTTTTAATTTTTCTGAATACTTTTCAATACCAAAAAAGTTTCGAATTTTAGAGTCACGTATGGGATTGAAAAGAATTGAAATTTTTGAATTTTTTTGAATCCTTCTCAACACCAAAATAGTCCGATATTTCGGATCGAGTGTAGGATTGAAAAAAATTCAAATGAATTATAATTTTTGAATCTTTTTGAATCCTTCTCAATACCAAAATAATTCCATATTAGAAGGTATTGAAATGATGAAAGATTGAATTCTTTTCAATACTTTTGAATTTCATTTTAAGAATTACAAAGTATTCAAATGATCAAAATTTCAATTCCATTCAATATTTTCCGAAACCTCCGTGGGATTGAAAAGAATTGAAATAATTTTTAATCTTTTTCAATCAATATTTTTAATCAGAGATACTTCATCTGAAATCAAAAAACCGAAAGATTTCTTTAGTACATAAGTTTATTTTAGATTTGAACAAAGGATTTTTTTTTCACTAACTACATTTTTTAATTAAATGAAAGGAGCAATTTTTGGAAAAAATCAGAGTTTTTTTATTGCATCTTTACCCAAAATTCAAAAATGAATATTTTGTTTATTCCTTCGTTCAAATCCAAGATAAACTTATGTACTAAAGAAATTTTTTTGGTTTTTTGAATCCAAATTTAGCAGTGATCCTGCCTACGGCATGAGCCTTTTTTTGAGGTGACTCGTCTCTCCCCACTACCACTGACTTACTTTTCAATATTTTTTCATGAAAATTTAACAGAATATTCTTGACATGATGCTTAATAATGGCACAAATATTAATGATTTTAATTAACAAGGTACTCTGAAAAAAAAATAACAAATCACAAAAATATGCTCATTTTTTGTGTCAGACCCTTTTTCCTCCTTAACGTTACAGTCGAAATCCATTAACTCCGACAGTTAGTCTACGAAGGAGCGGAAATTTCGACTTATCGAATGCCCCTTCTCCTTTAAAGATTAAACCACGCGCATGCGCTCTAACATCTACAAGTATAATAGATATATAAATATTAGGGTGGCCCAAAAAAACCGACTATTTTTTTTTTTCGAGTCTCTAATGAAAATTTGTTAGTTTAAGATGTTTTAAGAAGCCTCTCCAAAAATCAGCTCGATTAAAAATTTTCAAGAGGTCGCTCACGAATTTTGAAAATATCAAAAATTATTGGAATTCGGATTTTTTGTATCTGAATTTTTTCTTCCTCGTGGCAGCAATATTTTATATCTGTAAAATTATGACTATGCTGAAAATTTCAGCCCAATATTTAAATATTTAAACGGCGCTCAAGAATTTTGAATATTAACTGATAATATGTAACTAATACTTTGAATTAGTTTTTGTATTTTTTTATAACTCAATTACTGTCATTTCACTTAAATATAACTTTTGCATAACCGAAAATATACAGGACAGTCTTAAACAATAAAATTGGGTAAGTTTTGAATAAGCAAAAAAACCTAAAAATTGAATTAAAAAATAAAAAAGTATGTAAATAACTTATTATTTATATTTCTCGGGTTGTATTTTTATTCATTATGATACAAATTGATGGTAAAAAAATTGAGAAGGTTTATTATCAATATTTAAGGGTCGCTCGAAAACGTCCAAGGGACAGTACTCGGAAACATTCAAAATTCTTGAGCGACGTTTAAATATTTTTATTTTGAGCTGAAATTTTCAGAGTAGTCATGATTTCATAAATATAAACTATCAAAAATATAAAATATAGCTGTCACGAGAAAGAAGAAATTAAGAACAAAAAAATCCAAATTTCGATCATTTTTGATATTTTCAAAATTCGTGAGCGACTTCTTGAAAATTTTTAATCGAGCTTATTTTTGGAGTGGCCTCTTAAAACATCTTAAACCAACAAATTTTCATTAGAGACTCGAAAAAAAAAAATAGTCGGTTTTTTTGGGCCACCCTTATAAATATACACAGACACATAGAAATGTATCACAGGTGGGAAACAGCGTAGCTCGTAGTGGGGGTCAAGACTGAGAGGACACTCCGGGTTAATGGACTTCGACTGTGTATAAAATATTTAAAATAAATAATACTCACTATGTTGATTTATAAGCATTCTTATTGAAACTCTTGACATGAAAAATCTGTCTAAGAAGTATTGAATATTGCTTTCCATTTGCACATCGACATCATGAGACTCTTTCAGCTCAAGAATACCTTTTGCCATTACTTCTACCGTATCTGAATGACGATTTCGTATTTTGATAAGTGCTTGACAAAATCTATTGAAATTATGTATTTACATATACATACATTTTAGGGTAGGCCAAAAAATCAATTATTTTTATTTTTTTTTTTAAGACTGTGGAAGTATTGTTGTAATGACGAGAAAAAATCCTGTCAAATTTTGGCTCTTAATATTAATTTTAACAACTGCCTTATCGCAATTTTATATTTTTCATTCAAATAATATGGGAATTGTGTAACTAGGAAATTGAACGTTTTATAAAAAAATGAATCTTAACATTTTGATAAATTTAATTCTTCAAAGCTATGAAGGGTTCAAGTTTAATTCATAGTAAATGTCAATATTATGTAGCTTTTCCGACGATACGATCAATTTTTTGACAAAATATCATAAGAATTTTTTGTAGATAATTTTATTTTCCTTAAATTATCTCTTACGAAGTTTTCGAAATTTTGAGATATTCTATAGTTATTTGCGTTTAAACGCCGAATTACTTAAGAAATCGTGTTGCGACTGATTTTGGTTGATTAGAAAATTAAAAATGACAGATTTTTTAACTAGAAGCGATTTCTTCATCAATCTTGAGTAAAATAAAATCCCATTCTTATTTAAGAAAAAATTGACAATTAATCGTATTTACTTTCCCTGATTAAAAATACTCATTGAAAGTTTTGAAAATTATTTCAATTCTTTTTAATCCATACGGAGATTTTGAAAAATATCAAATGGAATTGAAATTTTGATCATTTGGATATTTTCTATTTTTTGTAATGGAATTCAAAAGTATTGAAAAGAATTCAATCTTTTATCATTTCAATACCTTCCAATTCCAAACTATTTTGCTATTGGAAAAGATTTAGAAAGATTTGAAAATGTCAATTCATTTTAATTTATTTCAATTCAAGTCATAACTCGAAATATGGAACTATTTTAGTATTGAGAAAGATTCAGAAAAATTGGAAAATTCTCAATTTCTTTTAATTCTTTTCGATCCTACACTCGACCCAAAATATGGAAGTATTTTGATATTGAGAAGGATTCAGAAAGATTGGAAAATGTCAATTCATTTTAATTTATTTGATCTCAAGTCATAATTGGAAATATGGAACTATTTTGGTATTGAGGAAAGTTTAGAAAGATTGAAAACTGTCAATTTATTCGAATTTTTTTCCATGCTACTCGTAACCCTAAAATTCGAAATTATTTTGTTATTGACGAGGATTCAGAAAGATTAAAAATATCAATTTATTCGAATCTTTGTCAATTCTTTGACAGTTTAGAAATTCTATATTATTTTTAGATTCAATACAATTGAAAAGTATTAATTTTATGTCCAGATGAAAACCTCGTGGAATAGGATTTATTCAAAAGATGTCAATTCTCATCTTTTTCAATACTTTTCGATAAGTATTTTTAATCAGGGTTTGCTCAGAAAACTATGTCAAAAATTTTGTTAAATATTCCGGCGAAAAAATAAAATTAATTGTCAATTTTCTTTTAAAGAACAGGGTTTCATTTTACTCAAAATTGATGAAGAAATCGCTTCTAGTTAAAAAATCTGTCATTTTTAATTTTCTAATCAACCAAAATCAGTCGGAACACGACTTCTTAAGTAATTCTGCGTTTAAATGCAAATAACTATAGAACATCTCAAAATTTCGAAAACTTCGTGAGAGATAATTTAAGGGAAATAAAATTATCTACAAAAAAAAGTCCTATTACAATTTGTCAAAAAATTGATAATATCGTCGGAAAAGCTAAATAATATTGAAATTTACTATGAATTAAATTTGAACCCTTCATAGCTTTGAAGAATCAAATTTACCAAAATGTTAAGAGACTTTTTTTATAGAACGTTTTATTTCCCGCATGAAAAAACTTTATATGTGAAAACATATATGATAGAATATATGAATATTATAATGTGATATATTGTACGATATATAAAATAATATTTATATTTTTGCCGTATTAATATATGATAATATATTGAAAAAATATATTGCTAGAATATATTATCAATATATTTATCAATATATGACTTTTTATGTATGCTTTACATATATATTTTAATATATTTTGTTTATATTGATATATTATATTGAAAGTAGTATATAAATTAATATATAGTATTTTTTATATTTTTTATATATGTTTTCAAATATATTGCAAAATATATGGTTTCCAATATATTGTAAAATATATGGCACTTTTTTTACTTTTTTTAGGTTATTGCCAGTAAATATAAGGTCAATGAAAAGAATGAGAAAAAATAATAAATTTGACTTTTTTTTGTGGAATTGTGTAGAAATTGAAAAAGTATATTAAATAATAAAATTTTCAATATATTGCGAAAAATATAAGTTTTGATATACTGGAAAAATATAATTCCAATATACCGCGAAGCATATATTTAATCATATAAATTCTTTCATATATAATCAATTATATAGAGACCATATACCACTAATTATATGAGTCGAAATATATGGATATATATATATATCAAGTTTATTATATTATACTTATAAATTATATATATACTATCCATATATGATAAGAATATATTGAGCATTATATGAGATAATATATATAGAAAAATATAAAACATTATATACAAGTAAATATATTATGATAAATATATAATCCAATATATGTAAAAAACATATATTTTTCAATATAGATATTTTTGCCGCTATATATTTATCACATATTCACCATATATTTTTTACATACTTTTAACAATATATAGCTTTTCCATGCGGGTTCCTACAATAAAAAGCTTGGTAATTTTAATCCATCGATTCGTTAACGAGTTACAAAATTCTAAAGTTAAAAATTTACTATGATTTTTTCTCGTCATTTTCAACAATACTTCCATAGTAATTTAAAAAAATAAAAATAGTTATTTTTGTGGCCCGCCCTAAAATATATCTGTACATATAGTGATTTATTATTAAAAAAAAAAAAAAAAAACATCCATACTTATCCAACGTTGTTTCATTAACTTCAGCTTTTTCAAAATGAAGTATTTCTTCAAATGACGTAACATACAAATTATTAACAATCCCAAGGCTTGGCATTCTCAATAAATGCTCAGGTAGTAAATGAATTTCTTTCATAATATTTGCGAGTCGTACTGGAAGTTCTTTTCTTAAAAATATAAAAGATTTTCTCTCGCAAGCACTTAAGCCTAAAAGAAAAGATTAAAAATTATTTAAAAATTGATTAGACAGTTTACATTATGATAAAAAATAATTATAATAATTATCAGAATTAGCGATAAGATTATTTTTATTTAGGTTGTTTTTGTTTTAATTTTATTAACATGCACACTAATGTGCTCATAAATATGACCGTTTAAAACAATAACAGCTATAGATATTTTTACTGTTGCATAATTTTCCCTTGGATAAAAATTATGCAAACAAAGACCGGATGCATAACTTTTCTCACATAATTACTTAATTAAACTATTTTTGTTTAATTGATACTAAATATCAAATATCATAAGTCATTTTTTAAATATGTACATATGTATATTTGTTTCAACAATTTAAAGAAGAAATTCTATATGATGTGTACACAGCAGATAAAGCCGTCAATCTACAGTATGTGTAATTACTCATATCATTGGATATAGTCTCTTTTATTACTCTTCAGTGACCTCGATTTAGTAAATTAAAGTAAATGCGTCAATGAAAACTTTTTAAACGTCAAAGAAAAAAATATGAGACAATAAATCACCTTGTTTTGAAAGTGAATAATCTTTCTAAAGTACGGATAATAATAAATTTTTTTTTTTAAATTTAAAAATACTTGGATATTTTGTAAACTTCTACATTACTATTTTTTTAAAAATCTACTAATTTCAAAAATCTATTGCGTGTTATTTTTTATAGATACAAAAAAAATGTTCTGTACTTTTTTATGTGAATTTTTTTTCTCTAAAAGTTTTGTTTGAAAGTTTTTTACGAATTTTTTTTTGTTCATGAAATATTTGCGAAAAATCTATTTTTGGGAGTTTTTATTTTTTTTATCAACCCCGGGGATGACTTTAACCGAATTTGCACCAACTTTCGAGAATGTTTCCTATTTTGACTGGACTACATAAATTTTTTTCCAAATTTGATTTCGGTGGAAGAATAATTTAATTATAGACTAAGACCGACTTTTTTTTCAAATGATTTTTAAACTTCTGAAAGTACAAAGAAGAAAACAATTGACTTTTGTGCACAGAAAAAATAGTATATTACACACCTAGGGAGGAAAGTTGGACATTTTAACTCGCGTGTGTAATTGCCTACACGCGGATTAGGACATCTTACCTTCTTCCGTGGTGTGTTTAGAGTCATGTGGGACAAGTGTGCGCTAACCTATGCATTTCAGTCCGGAATGAATGGGTTTGCGCACACTTGCCCCATATGACTCTACGATTTTTCACCAGACCTGCACATGAAAGTTAAAATTTTTGCTTCTGTGGGAAAAATGGCGCATACTCTCACTTTTGTGATATGTTTTTTCACGTAAAAAAAGACTTTCTTCCCTCTAAACAGGGCAGGAATTTACTTTCAGCGCAGGTATGGTGAAAAGTTATCTTGAGTCGAGAAAATATTTTGGAAGATAAACGTTTTCGGGAACCAAGTCAAAATTTTCTTGAGCCAAGAGAATTCGTCTTGTTCAGAGAAGATTTCTATATTATCCGAGAAAATTGAGGTTGTCAAAAAAATTTTCTTGAATCAAAAATATTTACGTTCAGTCGAAAATTTTTCGCACACCTCGAACGCAAAGCGAAGAGGTAGTGCTCTACTGTCGCAAAACGTCAAAGCAGGGTTATCGTTAAAACGCGTTTTCATTTGTTTCTCTATTCGCACTCAAGTGGATAAACGGTACTATCTTTGTTGCACTTGTACAGTAAATGGAAACTTTGTCCAAGCTTTTCTCGTAAACAAATGGAAGTTGTTAAAAAATTGAAGTGCACTTCGCTAGTTCATAGAGTAAAGCATCGGGTTTGTGTCTTCATTTAGCGTTTAGGGTTTTTATTTCAGAGAAAAGCTTGGACAAAATTATCTGAAAACGGTTCTTAACTTAATTTTTTTTTCTGTGTAGTCGATATTGTTTTATATAAAAGTTTATAGTATTATATTATATTTTAATAATAGACTTAAACAAGAAATTATAATGAGTAATTATTGTTGTAAATAGATAGTAAATAGTTTCAACATATATTGGTTGTATTTTTTTTTTCTTTTTTTTTTTTTTTTTTTTCATTCAGAATTGAAACATTCGTTTTTAAATTACATAAGAGAATGCGTAGACTTAAGAGTCTACTGTTGTTGACGAGCAAGACGAGAATTTTATATCCCGTAGTCGATGACGATCTTCTGGGCTCATGATCGCTTTAGTCACTCGAATTGTTTATCAAACAATTCGGGTGGTCCATCTCGATAGGTCGCAGGGATTGCGCAATCGTTCTTTGTTTCGGTGTTGGGTTCCACGAAAATTAATTCATAATTATTTTTATTTAATTTCTCTCGAAAAAATGTCACTTGACTTAATGCTATAACTGTATGTTTTTATATCTCAGAATCGTTATATCTCAGAAACGGTGGCTCGTAAGAAAAAAAGTATTGATACATTTTTTATAGATAATTTTATGATCTACAATTTTTGTCTGAGGTACTTTTATGATAAAACTTACCGTTTTGTTGAAAATCGCGAAAAACTCATTTTTTTTACCTTTGACCTTGAATAAAATTTTTTTCCTTACAGGGGAATGATGGGGAACTTCTAGACATTGTTTATAATTATATTTTGAACAATTTCACTGAAATTCAGCTTGTTGGAACTTTATGTAACTTCACTCTCATTTTTTGGTCTAAATTGACCGGACTATTTAGACTTATTTTTGTAAATTCTTTTTGACTCCATTAAAAGTGATAAATTTACTGTTTTTTTTTTTTTAGTGCAAAATACGATCAGAAAAATTTGATTTTGAACTATTTCTCAATTTTTTAGTGACAATATTTTTAAGTATGAAGTCGATTACTGATTTTTTCTTTGAATTTTCAAAAGTTTAAAAAAATGTTGATAAAAAGTTAATCGTTGTGACACGTTTTGAAGTTTAGACTAGCCAACGCTTTTTCAAGGACTTTTTTTCTTACACGGGAAGTTAAGACATTTTAGTCATTATCAACAATATGTGAAATGTCACGATTCAACGATATAAATATTGATAGATCAGTTCAAAGTATGCGATTATTCATTGTTATTAATCAGAGTAGACATTAATCTAGACTGAAATAAAAAAAATTATATTCAAGTCTTAGTTATTTTTCTTGCTTCCATAAATACTCAAAATAAGTCATTTTTTTCTAAAATTAAATTGATAGGGTTCCATGACAACTGATCCCCGACAAGTGATCACATGACAATTGATCCAGCGGACAACTGATCCCACAGACAACTTGGGATCAATATAAGATATTTGTTTAATTATAAGATATTTCATATCATATTAATTATAGATCTTCAAATAAATTATTTTTTATTATTATTGTGAAAATAAAAAATCAACTGTCGATGGGATCAGATGTCGGTGGGATCATTTTGTAGGGATCACTTGTCGTAGTATAAAATTGTTGGGATCAGTTGACGGCACACCATTTCTTAATCGCCCTTCTGATGGAAGTTTAACATTGCAAATCGTTTCGAATCGTTTTTTTTTAATCAGGCCTCATAAAGCAAGCAAATATTTATTTAATTTAATTGACTCCATTTAAAACTCATTACAATTAAAAACTTCAAAAAAATTAAAGCAAATATTTGGTTAAATAAAAAAATAGAATTGAAGAAAGATATAGAAAAAAATTCTTGCACTAATAAAAAAATTTGTTTTTATAACAAAATGAAATTTCTCATTAGAATTGATAAAAATATAAAATATATTAATTTTTTCGAGAGCTACTTCTATAAGCTATTAAATATTTAAATTTTATTATTTAGTTGTTTAAATTAATATTTAAGATGACAAACATCGATGAATAACTCAACAGTTTATAAAAAACATGATTCCCGATAAGCCACCGCGGCTGAGCATGCGTAGGTCATAAGTCGCGCGGAATTGGTCTAGGTTCGAATCTTAAGTCGGGTAAAATTATTTATTTATAAAAAAAATGTTTGTTGAGGTATAAAACTGATCTGAACAACATCAGATAAAAAAGAGACATATGCAATTATATTTTTTTGCCAAAATCAAAATTTCTTTTTTAGTTATTAGTATTAAGCAAATAAATAAAATACTTGAATACAGTAATTATTTAAGTAAAATTTAATTTTTATAATTGAACAAAAATATTTTTGAAAGATTTTGGTGTGCAAATTTCGAACGTTTTTCTATAAGAATTTTATTACTTTATTTAATAGAAATAAATTTTTTTAGTGTCTGCTACTTTCAGTATCATATACAGGAAAAAAAGAATTCTTGACTGGAAGTAAATATTCTTGATTCAAGAAATTTTTTTTGAAAACCTCAATTTTTTGGATAAAGTAGAAATCTTCTTTGACTAAAACGAATTTTCTCTAACTAAGAAAAATTCTCTAGGCTCAAGAAAATCTTGACTTGGTTTCCAAAAACGATTGTCTTTCAAAATATTTTCTTGACTCAGGGGAACTTTTTTTTCTGTGTATTAATTTACTTCATTGAAGAAAATAATTGCTTAGCAACTGTATTTAAGTACTCAGAAAAAAGGAATTTTTTATTCCAAGAAATATTTTGCATTATCAATTGAATATAAAAATTTTCTTGGGACTAGAAAAAATTTCTTTGTGCAAGAATTTTTTTCTTGCCCCAAAAAATTTTTCTTTTCAATTTATAATGCAAAAATTTTCTTAAGGCGAGTAAAAATTTTTTCTGCCAAGAAATTACTTTTTTCCGTGTAACTAAACCCTGGTGGAAACTTTTCGGAATTTTCTCTGAAAAATTCAGCTCTAAAGTTCTGCGGACTTTTTCAAAGTTCTAAAGACTTTTTCAGAGTTTTTCAGAGACAAGTCCGAAAAATTTCCACCAGGGAAATACTTAAATCAATCATTTTTTCTTGAAAATATATATGTTTTTTTCTCAATAATGGTTGTATCGAAAACTACTCAAAATACTGTTGATAAATAAAACATATGCAAGTGATGTAGACAGAACAGAAAAAGATTTCGACAAATCAATTCTTCTGAGGCCTACGTGACAACTGAAACATCTGTGGCTTAATGACTTTTTTTTTACCGTTCATTGAAACTAGTCTGCGTCATTTACTATTTTGTATTTTTCAATTTAACAGCAAACTTTTTTTTTTAAACTAATTCAATTTTTTTTTAACATTTTATTAAAAATAAAATATTATTTTTTTAACGTAAGCAAAAAAAAATTTTCCGCAGTAAAATATTTTTAAAAATTATTTAACATTTAAAAATTTTTAGTATTTAAAAACTTACCAAAGTCAATAAATTGTTTTATTGAAAGCGGTGATGGATTGAATTGAGAATAAAAGTCTAACATTTTTGTAATATTTCCTAAGCACCGACGAGTGAGCTTCATTGTAATAATTATTGTTCATAAACAACGACAATAATATTTTTAAATAAATTTAATAAGAATATTTTATTTATATTTTATCTTTATGTTGCAATTTATTCACATCAAAATTCCCTACGTCTTTTATCGTATTATCAACTGAACGTTCTAAATCGAAGGATTAAATCTACACGTACATTCAACTTTTCATATATTTGTTTATTTATTTATTTATTTATTTTAAAACCACGCGAAAGTAAATACTCCGATGACTTTTCATAGAATATCGATCACGAGAATTAAATTTATTATATACATTAATATATGATGTAAATATATATAACTGGACATAACAAACTCAGCTATTGAGTCCTGTTATACACACGAACACGATATGGGACACGGGACTATACTTTATACTATCGAGTGATTTCGATTATTTCCGACTCGATTCGTTTTTTTTTTGTCACAAGAATAAAAAAAAAATGGGGACTCGAAACTAGTCTCTACTGTCTTGTAAGCCACCTACTGCGGTTTGAGTAGCGCGCTCTGTTGACAGATGACTGTAGTAACAACGAAATGAATGATACTGAAGTTAGCAGACGTCTAATAATTTTTTGATTTTATTTTAGACGATAAATTATAAAAAAAAAAGGAATTTTTAAAAATTGCACCTGTAGTTTCTCAAATTTTCTACATGTGCATATTTTTATTTTTTATTTTTTTGTGATTGATTTGTAGAAAAAAAACCCAAAAATTTTTAATTGTCTGCTAACTTTATTGTCATACGAAATGATCTTGGAGTTATCAGGCAATTAAAAATTTTTGAATTTTTTTTTGACAAATCGATTAGAACAAAAAAAAAAAATAAAAATATGCACATGTAAAAAATTTGAAAAACTATAGGTGCAATTTTTTCAAATATTTTTTTTTTTATAATTTATTGTTTAAAAAAAATTTTTAAATTATTAGACGTCGGCTAACTTCAGTATCAAAAAACGAACGAGTATGAATGTAGCAGATATGAGACAATTTATAAATTTTGAAAATAAACAAACTGTTTTTTTTTAATGTAATGAAATTTTTAAAAAAGCGCGGGATATTTTAATTATTTGAATTGTTATCGTATTTACATTTTATTTATTTATTTAAAAATTGAAAAACTGCCAATTTTCAGATACGGAACTCAAAAACGAGCAAGTGTGACTGTTGCAGATATGAGACAATTTATAAATTTCAAATAAACAAACTGTTTTTTAATGTAATGAAATTTTTAAAAAAGCGCGGGATATTTTAATTGTTTGAATACGCGTTTTTGAATTATTATCTTATTTACATTTTATTTATTTATTTATTTAAAAATTTGAAAACTGCCAATTTTCAGTTACGGAACTCAAAAACGCTAATGAACAAATTAATTTATCACAATAATAAAATTTAAAAAAACGCGCGTACTAATTTTTCAATTATCTGGATTTAAATTTTTAAATTTTTATTCAATAAATATTTATAACAATTCCTTTCTAAACAAATGAATGAAAATTGCTTTTTTTTCACCGTCTAAACCAGAATGATCTCTTAAATAATAATTGTTGTAACTTTTGATAAATTCAAAATAATATTTAAATTATATTTGATCAATATTCGTAGCGCGGAAATAAAATTTAAAAGTTAAAATTTTTTTTGAGTCGCCACTGGCATTTAAAAAATGTTGAATTTGCTTCTAGTATCATCCAAATTTTGTTTTTAAATTTGAATACAAATTAGTGTTGAACACTGGGAGACAAAATAACTTTTAGTAAATACTGTTTTTTTTTTTCTTGAATTAAATTTTGTATTGTGCGGACCGTTTATAACACGTGAGTGTGAATGTAGCAGACATCAGACAAATTTAAAATTATTAATAAATCAAGTAAATAATTAAGAAAATATTTTTAAAAAATGCGCATTTAAAACATTTTTAAACTAATAAGTGAATTTTTTACAAATACTATTTTTTAAATTATTTACTCGATTTATTCATAATTTTAAATTTGTCTGATGTCTGCTGCATTCACCCTCGTTTATAATGAATGATCCTGAAGTTAGCAGACAATGCAAAATTTTTGGATTTTTTTTTTAACAATTAAATTTGAAGAAAAAAAAAAACTAAAAATATGCACATGTAGAAAATTTAAAAAACTATAGGTGCAATTTTTTCATATATTTTTTTTCTTCTGGTTTATCGTCTAAAAAAGAAATCAAAAAATGATTAGACGTCTGCTAACTTCAGTATCATTATAATGATCCTGAAGTTAGCAGACAATTAAAATTTTTTGGTTTTTTTTGTCAACAAGTCCATTACAAAAATACAAAAACGAAAAATATGCACATGTAGAAAATTTTAAAAATTACAGGTGCAAATTTTTCAAATATTTTTTTTTTCATAATTTATTGCTTAAAAAAATCAAAAAATTATTAGACGTCGGCTAACTTCAGTATCATCGTTTGTACCATACAGATTATGTTGATTTAAACGCAATATTTTTTACTATGAGCGCTTATATAATTAAATATAAATGATCAAACTCTACATTCATGATTAATTTTCGTATTGACCGCCATTTTTAAACCTTTGAAAAGTCTGTTACTTAACCGGTTAAAGTGGTAACCTAAAAAATAAAGAGTGGTCATTTTACTTTACTGATTCGCCAATGAAAGCAACGTCAGGTGAGCCTGAGAAAATGGCTCATGTTGTGAACTAGTACTACGCACGACGTCTGCTCTATATAAAAGATATTAATTTCCCAAGGAATTATTAATTTTTTTTAATTTTATAATGAGACATTGTTGTTTTATGTCGTGATTTATTTAACTCGCTCGGTAAGTCTATATATATAATTCTATCAAAATATGCTTTGCTGTATAGATATATTTTTTTTTTTATTATAAGTATAAATGGACAACGTGTATAAAAAAATTTGTTTCAATTTTAAAAAAGGGAATTCAAAAATTTTTTTTAAAAATCGTAATTTAAATTGCAGTATAGAATATAAATATTTTTCTGTTAAAATTTAAATTTTTCGATCTGTTAAATTATTTTGAAAAGTCGACGGCTAAAAAATTGTTTTTAGAAAGAGAAAGTGAATTTACATTGAGCAATAAATTCAAATAGTGAAGAAATTTTAAAATAGTGCAGTAAACAAAAACACAGTTGTCATATTAAATGCATGACCTCTATTGATAAATAATAAGGATTTGTAGCATTGAATTGTTTATATTCTGTATATATATTTATTGTATACAATGAAGTTGTCTTAAACTTATGAATTAAACTAATTAATATTAATTAGTTATTGATCTAATAACAACTGAGTATTTTTGTTATAAATCTTGATATATTTTTTATTACGTTCTTAAAAAATTGATAATTTTTGAAAAAATTCTGGCCGGACGTAAAAATTTTCTACTTTCTATTTATCATGTGGTAATTAAATGTTATGCATTTGTGTAAAAAATAAAAACATATGCCCGAGAATGACAGATGGCTCTTGCCACGTGTTTGGTTTAAAGAATTTTTACTTGTTCGGTTTTCCGTAAAAATATAAACATTCTAGCGATTAAGGATCGAACGCATATTTTTTAGTTATTTTTCATTTCTTATTTCCCGCTTGAAAAAATTTATGATGCTGAAATTGGCCGACGTCAAATAAATTTTGGATTTTTTTAAAAATTATCAACTTGAATAAAAAAAAAATTTTTTAAAATTGCACTTATAGTTTTTTTAATTTTCTACATGTGCATATTTTTAGTTTTTTTTTTCTTCAAATTTAGTTGTTCAAAAAAAAAAATTCAAAAATTTTTAATTGTCTGCTAACTTCAGGATCGTAAAAATTTTATATATCAAAAAATATATGAATATTATAATGTGATATATTGCACAATATATAAAGTAATATTTTTGCGGTATTAATATATGATAATATATTGAAAAAAAATATATTGCTACAATATATTAATTATATATGTATCAATATAACTTTGTTTATGTATGTTTAGCATATATATCTCGGTATATTTTATTATATACTGATATATTGTATTGAAAGTAGTATATTTATTAATATACAGCATGATTTATATTTTTTATATAAGTTTTCTAGTATATTGCAAAATATATGGAACTCCATATATTTTTCGTACTATGGTATGTTACATAATAAAAACCATACATTTTAGTTTGTAATTTTACAGTAACATACAGACAATATATCACTAATTATATAGGTCAAAATATATATAAATTTTATTATATTATACTTTATAAATTACATATATACCATCCATATATGACAAAAATATATTGAGCATTAAATGATATAATATATATAGAGAAATATAAAACATTATATAAATAGAAATATATTATTAAAAATATATAATCCAATATATGTAAAAAACATATATTCATAAATGTATATATTTTTGCCGCCATATATTTATCACATATTCACCATATATATTCTTATATATTTTTAACAATATATAGCTTTTCCATGCGGGTTTATACACAGAAAAGAGGATTTTTTGCTCAAAAAATATTTTGCACTATGAAATAAAAAAATTTTTAAGACTAGACTTGGCGCGAGAAATTTTTTCTTGGCTCAGGAAATTTCTGTCTCATCCCAAGAAAATTTTTTGTGTTTAATTCACGATGCAAAACATTTTTTGGAGCAAGTAACAATTTTTTGCGTAAGAACTCATTTTTTTCTGTGTATATTTTCAATTTTTTACAGTAATAGATCTTGAGAATAAAGTATTTAAAATTTTAGCTATCAGATGTTAAAATAAAATATTTCGTATATGCAGAGAATTTTATATTAGTAACAATTACCCGAAAGTTTTAGGCATCGGTGTGACAACTCGATATTCTTGAAAATTATACTAAGGTAAGGGACCCAGTTTCTGACCTATTTAGAGTGCCGGTTGAAGTTATACTATAATAATTAATGTAAGATTTAACTTAATGTGAAAAACGAGCCACCTGTAGTCACTGAGTGACTGCCCGAATATTACTACTAAATTTATAAAATACGCAGAAAAAAAGGATTTCTTGCCGTAATAAAATTTTAATTTGCACCAAGAAATTTTATGCATTATCAATTAAATACAAAAATTGTCTTGGGGCGAGAAAAGATTTTTTTGGTCAAGAAATAATTCCTTGCGCCAAGTAATTTTTTCTAGTTCTAAATAAATTTTTGTTTTCAATTCTCAATGCAAAAAATTTCTTGGAGTAAGTAAAAATTTTCTTTAGGGGGGTAAAGATTTTTTGTGTCAATGAATCCTTTTTTTTTCTATGCACACTTTTTTGGCTTTGAGCAGCTTCCAAAAACCAAAAGGGAGCATAAAAATCTGTGATTTTGGAATAAGTAACACGAAATAAATAATATAGCTATATTTTCAGTGACATTCAGTCATATTTAGTGACGGAATAATTAAAGTATTAATTTATTTAAAGAAAATAAATACGATCGTCTTTTTTCTCGCGTAATTTAAATGTAATTCGAATGATATAGATAAATCTATTTATCTCAATACTTGACAATTAAAAAGAGTTTAAACTATGGAAAGGCACAAATTCAAGTCAAGACCTATCTAATGATAGCAATTTAAATAACATTAACCAATTCTATCATATAGACATGCCGGGAACAAAATTTTCCTTATTCTCTTAATAATATAAATAATAATTTTATCGACTAGTTTAGGGATTTTCAAATAAAGACATGCGCGTAAAATGATTATTTGAATTTAATTAATAATCTAAATTAACGTTTTAAAAATTGACATTCAGAAACCCAGTTTCTGACCCTCAGAATTCTTCAGGTCGTAGTTTCTGACCCTTACAGTGGCCTAGTTTCTGATCCTCAAATTACATAAACCATGATTAGGTTATGAAGTATTGACTAGGTTTTAGTAAACTAAAATTCTTATTTAGATAAATAAATTAAATATTTATTATAACAAAAACATAATTTTTCAATATTTACAATATAAATAATTAAAGTCCCTTTAGCTAGCGCCTGTTCTCATTATTTTTCATCGTAGCTCGTTGTCTTTTTTCATAAACTCCTAAATAAAAAAACAGAAAAAAATTAATTTTGTCATAATAAAAATATTATTCAACTAAAAGAGCCATAACAATTTAATTACTATCGAAATTGACATTATTTTTACGATAATTGTAGCACTCCAAGAATATGTACTTTCAAGATCTAATTATGATCTTTTATTTATGAAAATGGATATTAAATGTTAATTTATCACTGTATTGTGAATTATAGTAGCAAATAATTTAAGAAAATTATAAGATTGCTATTTTTACATTTTATAGACATGTAATTAAACAGATAACTTCGCTCGCAGTAAGTTATAATTTTAGGGTCAATGACTCCACCATACCTTTAAAATTGAGCCTAGTTATTGGGCCTCAAATTTCAACGACAAAACTCATTTTAATATGTTTTATAAATGTATTAAAATAAATTTCAATTAAATTTTGATCTATCCATCTATTTTTAGTTGAATTTTTTTACTTACGTGATAACTAGTGTACAGATTCAATCGTCGTACCTCCTAATGTAAACTGTTTAGACTCTACTTAAAAAATGACTTCCTCAGCCGCTTATGGTTAAAATATTTGTTTTTATTCAGTTAATATTTTGTATGTTTTTTAAATTGCCATTAATTAGGCTCAGAATAAATTACTATTAATTAAGAAAAAATTGATTTTCTTTTTAAAGTTATAGTTTTTTAAGTAAGTATGAAAAAAGTTGAAAAAGTCAGAAACTGGGTCAGGGTCAACAACTGGGTCTTTTACCTTATTTTTTCCAGTGATTTTTAATAAAATATTATCGAAATGTACGCGGCGAAATTATTCTCGATTGAAATGCTATCGCGTCATAGTAAAGCCGGAACATGTTGGCCACCTGACGGAAGTTAAAATAAACACATGCAAAAATTACTATTGCCATAGTAAGACGGCTGAGGCAGCCGTTCGGCACGCGCGTGGCTCGGGCGATCACCGAAGTTAAGTAGCATCGAGCATGATCACTACTTGGCTGGGTGACCGTTTAGCCACGCGTCGGGTTCGAACGAAGGTCTCTGATCGTTAGGCGCGGGATGAAGATCCAGTGGTCGGTAAAATGGGAATTTTATCGATCACTGGAGCTTCACCCAAACTAAATCTGTATTGGCTAGGTTTTCTCTGTGGTTTTCCTAGCCACTGCACCTCCATTGCACAAGGGAGCTTGTAGGGCATCACCGTAATGATGCAGTACAGTATAAGCACAAGTCGGGCCACATCCGCACAATAAGGAAGCAGTTTGCGATTTGAAGGCAAAAATGTAAAAAGATACTCCTGTATTCTATACATTGAAATAAAGAAAAATAAAATAAATATTATTGCCATAGTAAAGTTTAAAATGGTTACAGTAATTTGGGATGAATTCCGTATCAGTTTGACTTTGGCCATAGTAATTTATGCCATAGGCCATAGTTGTTTATTTAAAATTCCGTCAGATGGCAAACATGGTCCGGCTTTACTATACTATTACAGTATTTTAAACAAGAATAATTTCTCCATGGACTTTAAAGAATGACTATTTTTTGTAGAACACAGTAATATTTCTGACTTATCAAAAAATTTATTACTTAATTTTAATATTTACAATAAAAAATAACTGGATCCAATAGAAAATTTATTAATTTAAATTCAAAAATTCCATCTCTGGAACTTTGTACTACGCATCATAGTAATTTTATAAAAAATTGTATAAATTCGAGTTTGTTCGGAAATATTTGGCTCTTTTCGTTCATTCTAGTACTTATAGGTTAGATTGAATTACGTGGCGTGATGAAGCGTAAGCGATATGTATTTCAATGCTTATAAAATTTTTGATAAATTGAGTAGACTGTTTTTATTATTGCTACTGCTGATTTATTTGACTAAATAAATTATAATGGGAGGGGGAGGGAGGTATCGCTTACTGTGACAAAATGTGATAAGGAAGGTCGGGGTCGATAAAAAATCGTCTTATTCGAAGCTCATCAGACAATTTTTCAAACTTTTCTCTCGGTTTTTTAAAATTTTATTTTTTTGTTACGATAGAAAGTCATTTGTTTCATATTTGTAAATATATAAATTTATTATAAAATATGGAAATTTGTGTACTATTAAATACCATATATCATCTACAGAGTGGGGGGATTATCTTTTACCTCCCAATATTGATAGCGGGGGTCGCAGAAAATGTGACATTACGTGACGGAGTGGAGGGGGGGGGGATTCTGTTCTATGTATTCCAAAAATTTCTAGGGAATCGGTAATTTTTACCATAATTTCATAGTGCCTTCATGCTACTATTACTATAGTAATTTTTCTATAAATCTTTGACGTAAAAAATATCGTATAATTCTCTGAGTGTTTAATAACTTTGATGACTATTATTCCCTATTCAAAAGTTCCCGTTTGAATAGATTCTATGGGAACTTGCAGAAATGTTTTATTGAAAACTCTCTTTGATCTCATGAAAACAGTCGAATTCCTCATCGAATTCAATTGTTTTTCACCATACCCGCAGCGAAAGTTTAAATTCCTGCCTTGTTTAGAAGGAAGAAAGTTATTCTTTTCTCTCAGAGTCCAATTTATTACAATTGGAGACATCTAAACTATACATACTAGTAATTATTTTACATCCAATGTAGTAAAATCTACCTCACTGAGTGGTTGAAGTGACCACACGAATAGTAATCATTACATATAGAGTAGTTGATAGGACCCCAAGTGTGGACGGAGAAATTATTCTTGTTTTAAATGCTATGGTGTCACTTTTTTTTAAGGTGTGTATATATTATTAGGCCTCGGGTAATCCCATATCCGGCCACTTAGTCAAATACAGTTTTCATATCAAATTCAAATTCATTTTTTAACCAGTCAAATTCCTAAGTCGACGACAGGATGAATCCCAGGTTCGAAAGACCTCACAACTTTTTTGTGAAAAATTTTTTCGGCAATTGTTGGGATTCGAACCCACGCCTGGCCAGTGAACAAGTTCGAGAGATCTAGGTCTTACGCCTTAGAGCGCTCGGTCATGATCACCGGTTCTAGGGTGTCATAATAATACTGGACCATGTTGGCCACCTAGCGGAAATTGAAATAAATTCATGCAAAAATTACTATGGTCATAGTAGTTTTTCCATGCGTTGATTTCAATTTCTTTTAGGTGGCCGACATGGTCCGGCATTACTATGACACCATCGCATTTTGAACAAAAATAATTTCTCCGTGTGGTTGTCGATACTAAAGATTTTTTTACTCTAGTCGATTAGTAAATATAACTATAGCCCTGCTGTTGTAAATACGATATATTGTCATTCAGTTTATCACAAACGGAAGTCAAACGAACACACAATATAGTTAAATTCATACTAGTTCATTGGAATAACTGTTACTCCATCATTTTTTTTCGTGGACGTCCCAATTCGCGTGTTTGCCACCCTCGCCTTTAATTCGGGTAGGCAATTATACACGCGACTTGGAATGTCCTACTTTTCCCCCCTAGGTGTGTAATTTACTATTATTAAAAAACAACCGTAGTTTTGAATCTAAATTATAGTGCAACAAATGAGGCATTGGATCATAGATCAAAACATTATATTTTCTAATCCTGATGAAATCATTGTTCGTTTTGGGTTTTATGAAAATAATTTAAGTTATTTAGTAAACTAAATACAGTGCAACCTTGATATAACGAAACTAAAGGGAAATAGAAATTATTCGTTATATCGAGTTATTCGTAATAGTAAGGTTTGTTATATATAGGTTATATTAAACTCGATTCGTTATAACAAGGTAAACAAATTTCCACTAATAAATAACAACTCATTTAAATCAAAACACAGAATTATTTATTTGAAAACGTTTAAATCAGTTTCTGGTCAAAATAGAAATCGTTATCAATATATAAGCATAGAATATTAACATAGAATGTAATAAGGAATAATGATAGCTTAATCTTCATTTTTCGTTTCTTTACTCGAAAAAAAGTCATAAATTGTTGTCTGCTTGCCAATGTTAGTTATCATATCATTTTCCGTTTTTCTGCAACACTCAAAGAACACCTTTTCCGTTTTTCAGCCATTGCTACGTTGAAACTACTAACAATTACTAACAGCAGTGTTTACATTAAATTTCATCAAACAGCAATGACTATCTTATGAAGAATTAAACGTGTCAGCACTCATTAAGACATTAGTTATTGTGGAATTAAGTGGGGATAATTTGTAAGATACCTTATGTAGAGGTTATAGGCTAGAAAATTCGTTATATAAAGGTCAATAATAGTTTCTATCTATATTCTGCAATGATTGAACTTTCGTTATAGTGAGGTTGTTTGAAAAATTTATTCGTAATGTAAAGGTATATTTTACATAGACCCTTATGGGCAGTTCTGGGGGATTTTTAAAAATTCGTTAAATCGAGGAATTCGTTATATTGAGGCTCGTTATATTAAGGTTACACTGTAGTCGATAAACTTTATAGAACGTGTGTAGTTCTTAAGGATTGGAAAATAGTTTTACTTTGAATATTAAATGGAAGCGAACTTTACTAATTACGTTTATTACATTTAAGTAGTTTAGCTGATAATGTCATTACCTACTTATGATCCAGGACACAAAACCACCTCTACCTTACAACTTTAGTATGTCCGAATAGCGGAAAACATTCTGCTTATATATTACGTGCTCTGAAAACAGAATAAGTGTTTTATAAACCAACAAATAAAATAAACATTCCATTGATACATCAGAGCATAATAATATACCGAGTTCTAGTTTTATTCCAGAGATCATTAAACTCGAAGAGTATTTAATTTTTTTTTCCACATTAAAGTTCGGACTAGATGATGAACAAAAAAAAGAAAAAGGGAATCTAAAAGCGTGGATTAAAAAATTATTAATAAATCTTTCACTCACAGATTCGTTTCGCGCAGTGAACCTGCTATTATTTTTTGCATCAATGTACATTGAGATATAATGAAAGTATTTAGAAAAGTATGTACTGTCTACAATTAACAAAAGTGAAAATAATCAGAGATACATCGATCATTTTAATTGATAAATAAAAACACATACGATTTATATATACTTTTTATATTTTTATCTTACGGAAGAGGAGTGGCTTGGACACGCGGACGCACCTCTGACGAGTATAATCACACACATACTTAGTTTAACTATAAACAAGAGTTTCTTTAGGATGGAGAGGGATATGAGATGACACTGAAGCGCATAGATGCGAAAAGAGAATAGTCCTTGATACAGCTAGTTAGTAGTAACGGTAATCTTTGATTATTTGCTTCGATAAATTCCTATGTTAGTCATAGTTTTTGTACTTGAAAAAGTAGTTAAGGTGTTGTGCTAATAAGGTATGAAATTTGGTGTTAAAAAGTGCCAATGAAAAAACGCGATTATTAAACTATTTTCGAGATGTTTACTGCATGTTTAAGATATTATTTAAGCATGAGAATAAATCATCATTCGATACTTTGGTGACGTTTCTGAAGGAATTATTGTCACACTAAATTAAGAGACGTGTTTATTTTTAAACATTAAAAGTACGCAGTAAAAAATATTGAGTATCTGTGTTAAATTTTTTGTGTTAAATCAACACATTTCACTGTCTGACTCGGAAATTTTAAATCGATCTACTATTCAACACTTTAGAGTGTTAACGAGTACAAATATTCAAATTATTATTTATTAGGTGTTACTTTAAAATTAACACTAAATTTATGTTGAAAACTCAATCGAATAAATTTAATTTCAAAATTTTGATTATTAATATATTAAATTTAGCATTTTTCTAAAACTGGAATGTTTATCATATTTTCAAAAAAATTAAGTTATAATTTTGAGTTCTTTTATGTAATGCAAAAATTATTTTTTCGCTGAATAAAAATGTGTTTTTGATTTTTTAAAAGCAATTAATTGATTTACATTCCATAACTGGTATGAAATATCACGCGATTTTTTTTTTAAATCTTGATTAATAAAAACATTGTTTATTATCGAAAAATAGGTGAATGTTGAATTAGTAGTTTATCTATCGAGATTATCTATCGTCTTAGACTCGATTGTACTAGATAAATACATTAGTTTTTGTGACAGATATTTGAAATTTACTACATTTAGTGCCTATAAATGGCAGGTTATAAATCCGCGTTTATTTATTTGGTAAGATTGTTTTTAGTATTTGTTGAAAATTAGAGAGAAGTCGGTAAGTGAACGAATTAAAATGATGATAAATTTTGTCACAAGATGGCTCGTTAAGTTACTTCGATATTTTTTGGTCGTTTGCTATCGCACATGTAACCAAAATAGCTATTTTCGATACGTAGGATTAAAAAGAGGGTTTGCGGCATGCTTGGATTGGCGACACAAGTCTTGGGTTATGCCGCATTCTCAACGAGAACGAGTACATACATCTTTCTCGCACGAGCGAAGCGAGTGCGAGAGAGATGTAGGTACGAGTTCTCGTTGTGAATGTAACATATCCCTAGACGAGTGTTGACAATACATGCATACCGTATCCCTCTTTTTAATTTTATGTATCGAACAATATTTTTTATAATGACTGCCTTTAAAGTTTAATTGAGAGGAATTCAATCATTCAAAAAATAAAAAATTACCTCCTGAATATAAATAATTGTACAGGTGTAAATAATAACAATCTATTAATGTTTTATTTTGTAATTGAACTCTTAATTTCTGTTTTAATTTTAATTTTCTTTTGAATTACATTAATCTAAAAATTTTTTAGTATTATTTTTCCGTAAGAATAATTAGTACATATAATATTTATTTATTATCAAAGTTGAAATTGACGGTACAATTGTGGAACGAGAAATTCATATTTTTAGAAGGCATGGTAATTGTTGATGAAATATCAAGATTCTTATGTACAGTAGTATTTTGTACTTGAGACACTACAGCAGATAAATTATCTTTAACTAATTCATTTTGGTTAATATCTTCAGTAATTTCAATATTAGCTTCACTCGTTTCAATAGTCTGATTTTCTTTATTCAAAATTATATTTTTTTTTATTTTACTGGCGATTTCTTTTTTGTTTCCTACCGAATCATCGATGTATCCTTCAGCAACATTACTAGATTTCCATCCTCCGTGACGTTTTAACGTTAGCAAATCAGCGCCTGCATCAGCTAGTAATGTTGCTGAAGTACGTCGTAATGAGTGACCTGTATATAATTCCGGTTCAGGTAGTTTTAAATACTCAGCAATTATTTTCGGAATAGAACCAATTTTGTTTATTCCCATCGGCTGTTGTTGGCATTTACCATTGGCGTATTTTAAAAAAAAACGATCAATCTTTGTTTCTTTTGGGCGTGTTGACATATATTTTTTTACCACTTCATTAAATGTATCGATAATAGTAAATGACCTGGCAACGTTAGTTTTAGTTTTAGGTAATTGGACAAGTATAGTAGATTCGTCAACAATTTTTATATTATTAGTAGTCATACTCGATAATTCACCGCGCCTGCACGCCCCACTTACGCCAAAAATTAAAATAGCCTAAAAATAATAGTTAATTTTTTAATTCACAGATTATAAGTGAGAATTTAAATTATTATAAACTTACTTTTAAAGCAAGATATATTTCATCAGGAGCTTCATTTAAGAATTTTTCTACTTCATTTGATGTTAGAGTTTTAGCTTTCTTAGGTTTATATCCAATCGATTTGTTTTTTAAAAAAGCTGTGACTTTCCCATAATTTTTTATGTCCACATTATGATTTAATAAAATTGTCGTTTTTATCATCGAAAACTGTGACCATAATGTCGATGGTGATAATGTTTCAGACAGGTGATTTAAATAGGCTAATATTACAGTCTCGGAGAACGATTCTGTCTTATTTAATTTACGCCAATCTAAAAACTTATCATAAGCTTTGTTGTATAACGCTTTTGATTTTTTGGGTAAAAGATTTAGCGTCGCTTTTTGTGCCGCAGCAACCAAATTTGGTGGAGTACACTGTCGCGTTAAATCGGCCATAGTTTATTAAAATCTATGTTTTTAATAATGTGGCAATTTTTTATGAACAATAAATAATATAATATTATAATTTTCACAATCAAACACACAGGTTATGATTTTCAATAAGAATAAGACACATATGATCACAATGCTGGTTTCCAATTGTCGTCTTTCTATTTGCGCATGTGCGGATTTCAGGATAAACGCGACAGTAGGAGTATATGGAGAAAAAAGTATCGCTATCTCTTTTTAACTCGAGTGAACGACGGTCGCTAGGTAATTTGAATACATTTCCTATAGCCAATTACTTTTCAGCACAGTAAAATCATGCTGAAAAGTCCAACAGCTGATTTTTCGACATCGTTGTATAGTTTCGTCGAGTTATCGAGAGAAAGACCTATTTTACTCGCGCTACACGACGCTCGAATATTGAACTTTAAAGGCAGGAGTTATAAAAAATATTTTTTGATCCGATGATGACGTCACTATTAGAACGATTAGGTATCTTTTTTACCAGCTGCATCTTATCTAATATTTTTAGCTGCCGGCTATAGGCGCTAAATGTCGTAGATTACAAGGGTCTGTCACAAAAAATAATTGTTGTCACTTTTAATAATTTCAAAATAATGTATAAATTATATTTAACCAATCATCGTAGTACAAAAATGAAATGTAACGTAATAATTGTTGCGTGGATTAATTTAATGTAGGATTTTTATAAGACTCCACGTGATTGTTCTTTGATTGACTACAAATCATATGAGACTAATCCGAGTAACATTGGCCACCCCAATTTTATGGAAAACGATTTCAAAATATTGAAATTTTAACACGGGCTCTTATGGAGAATTGAGATTTACGGGTGATTTTTTTTAATAAAATCAAAACGCTATGTAGGATCTTTCTAAAAATTTAATATGTTATCAAAACTGAAATTACAAACCACATAAAAAAATGATAATTATTGACCACGTCGTTTCTGAATTATAATTTATCAAAGCTTGAAACTTTTTAAAAATTTTAAAGATGTACCAAAACAGTAGTGTGATGTGGCAACAGCGCTTATATTATATATAGCCAGATAAGCGCGCGAAAATACAAATAGGCACATAATATAAAAATATAACCAATAAATAAAATTAACGATCATTACTAATTCGAATTATTCTATTATTAATAAAAAAATTAATTGATTAATAAAATTAAATTTTTGTAAATTTATGAAAGGGAAACGTTTTATGAATTTGTTTTCAAACAAAATGAAGATAATTTAACATTTATTTTTTATTTATCCTAAAAATAAATACATTGTTCAAACGTTTCGTTTGATAACTTTTTAGTGTTTATTATGAATAAAATAGAAAAATAATAAAATTTATAGATTAAATAACGTGTATATAAAACATGTGTATGCGCAGTAACAGTGAACAGTGTTGCCTCGATCACTTCTTGAATATTATGGATGTATGTGTATTAGACTGGGCCAAAAAAATCGACTATTTTTTTTTTAACGATACTGTAAAAATATTATTTGAAATGACAAAAAAAATTATTGTGAAAATTTGAGCCCTTAATATTGATATTAAGAGGTGTGTCATCGCAACTTTTGATTTTTTTAATGAGAGGGTTTTTGTCTCATAACTCTCAAACCATCGAGATTAACGAAATCGACTTGGATACATTTTTTGAAGGAAATTTGATGTTCTACAAAAAAAGTCTGATTGAAATTTTTTGTCAGATGAACCGTTTTCTTATAATCATGCTTTGAACATTGGTATGATTTCAAAATTTGATTGTTCAACTTTTGGAATTTTGTAATTCATGTAAAAATAAGTTTCCGGAAAAAGCTAATGAATATTCTTGCAGGAAATTGAATGTCCTAAAAAAAAAGTCTCTTAACAATTTTCGATAAATTCACTCCTTTAAAAGTTATTCAAGATTATTGAAGTCGTTTTACTTAACTTCAACCTTGAATAACTTTTGAAGGAGTGAATTTAGCGAAAATTGTTAAGAGACTTTTTTTGTAGAGCATTCAATTTCCTTCAAGAATATTTATTGACTTTTTCCAGAAACTTTTTTTTACATGAATTACAAAATTTCAAGTTTGAACAATCAAATTTAATAATCATACCAATGTTCAAATCATGATTATAAGGAAACGGTTCATCTGATGAAAAATTTTAATCAAACCTTTTTTGTAGAACATCAAATTTCCTTTAAAAAATGTATCCAAGTCGATTTCGTTAATCTCGATGGTTTGAGAGTGATGAGACAAAAACCCGCTCATTAAAAAAATCAAAAATTGCGATGATACACCTCTTAATATCAATATTAAAGGCTCAAATTTTCACAATAATTTTTTTTTGTCATCTCAAATAATATTTTCACAGTATCGTTAAAAAAAAAATAGTTGATTTTTTTGGCCCAGTTAATGTGTATATAAACCCATTGACACTACTTGGGTCTATGTGATAGCAATGTGACTGTAATTTTACAAAAGTTTCCGATGAGCCGCGTTCAACTAACCCCTTCAGTTATACTGTTTTTTAAATTTGGTATGCTATACTTTTGAACGTGACTACTTCGAAACAACTACCTTAAAAAGTGTTGAATTTACTGCTGGTATTACCCGAATTTCGAGTTTAAATTTAGTGTTGAACACTGAGAGAAAAAATAACTTCTAGTAAATATTGTATTTTCTTCTTACAAAAAATTATGATATTGTAAATTTTCAATCCACTATATTTTTAGTGCAAAAATTTGAAAACTTCATTAAAAATAATTTTCTTAATCGAAAAAATTTGAGTTCAGCTCGAAAATTGCTGATCGTCTTTTTTTGGAATAGTGTAAATAAATTTGCATTTTCTACTGTCAAGAAAATATTTTACTTTCATTATAAAATTAATAATATAATTTTTATTGACTTATCAGAAAAAATATTATTTTTACAAAAGCTATTCTTTTTGTTAGTTAAATTCCACCCCAAGTAGTCTGTGTTAAAATAAAAAAAACACAAATATTGTGCGCACCGTTTCTATCACCCAGAATATGTCATTTTTAATACAACACTTTTTACTATGCACGTATTTTCGTTGAAAAAATTTTTCGCTTAGATTATGCTGCAATTGTTTTACTTAAGTAAGCTCTTTTTTTTTTGCATTTTTATTTTTATAATAAAATAAAACTCTCATTCATGTTTTTTCAACAAATCTGTGTAACAAGGCCGTTTGTTATGTCTTTAAATAGTTTATTATTAAAAAAAAAGAACTTGTTGTTTTGTCGTAAGAAGAAAGTTTCCATTAGTTTGTTATTACAATACATAGGATATATACGTCAAGTACTAAAGTATGTTTCATAACGTATCATTTGAAAAAACAAATATTTGAACTTTTTTTGTACTCTCTAAAACTAAATTAGTGAAAAACCACTAATTACTTGTGAATATTCACTAATATAAATTGTCCAAAGTATACGACTATGAATTAGTGACTATTCACTTTTTGAATTAGTAAAAAAAACAACATATAGAATTAGTGAAAATTTCACTGATTGAATTAGTCAAAAATGTACTAATTCACTTGTTGACGAGGATTTATTTGGAAAAATATTGTATCGTTGCTAATAATATTGTATCAAAATATTATTATTATTATTTGTAATTGATTATAAAATTTTTTTAGCAACTTGATCGACTAAATTAACAATTAAAATTACTTTCATACGGTAAATATTTATATCATAATTATAACTCATAACCTGATTCTATTGTCAATGATGGTTTTGATTCAGGTTCGGTAAAAAAAGTTGGAGTAAAAATATAAAGCTATTAAAAAATAACAAGATGTATTATTTAGCAACTAAATTAGGTTTTATTTAATTAACTTACTTGAATTAATACTGTTCAGTTGTATTTAAAAATTATCGTAATTAATTTTGCCCTGAATTTGATAATTCAACGATAGAATAAAAAGTCCTTAAGCGAGGCGCCACTAGTAATCATTGTAGAATCCGGGGAATCACTAATGAATTAGTGAATCTAATTCAAAATCACTAATTTTGTAGTGAATTTTAAGATCACTATTTCAATTAGTGAAATTTTCCTTATTTAGTTTTAGAGAGTAGAATTTCGGGCACGTCCTTTAGAAATAAGACTTTAAATTTATGAATAGATTACTGTCATTTCCCCTTTTTCTATATATTAATTTAAAAAAATAAAATGTTTAATATAAATAATATGATTAGTAAAAACTAAATATTAGATGATTATTTATATTTAAAATTTTGTTGATGATAAAGTGAAAAATAAACAAAGTATGCCGGCATGCAATAATTTGAACTACATATGAAAATAATGTTCGTTTTGAAAAAAAAATAAGTAGTTCTTATTTTATTACTTTTTATGAAGTTTATTTACAAATAAATAATTCAATTACAGAATAAATAAAATATATACAAGCAATACTTTTTTTCTTAAATTATTAAGCTTATAATTACATAGGAGGAGCGCATGATCCATCGGGCAGAACATCTTCTCCTGGTCCACATGTTTTATCTTTAGGATCAGGAATATCATCAATATAGCCGACGGACGTCGGTGCAACAACTTTTTGTATAAAGACATCGTTTTCTTTAGCTTTTGATTCATTTTTATATTCCTCGATGAGCTTAGCGAAAATTTCATCGTGAAGAAAGTCATTTTTTTCACTTTTCTTCGATTCATTATCATTATTTTTTTTAATCACATATGAATTTACAGGCAAGATAATAAAACTAATATATATAAATGTCGAACATAAAATCAATAATTTCATATCCATATTTTTTAAATGAAATATTTCGAATCTTATAACTGGAATAACAATAAAAATTATTATATATAATCAGAATTATTTAGATTAAAAATTAGTTACTTTTTTTTTTTAAAATAATTATTTATATAAATAAAATACATACTCACTTTTAGTATTGTTTATAAAATCGAATAATTTTCGAAGTTTTTGGTTTTTTTAGTTGTATCAAACTGTAAGACAGAGTTTGGAGTTATGATTTGAATTTCATTTTACTTACCGTTAAATACTATTTTTTTTGTTTACTTCATCCCTGAATAACGTCATCATAACATTGTTTTGACGTACAAAAGTTGAGTATGAGCTAAAAAAAACAATAATATAAAATTTGTATCGAAGCTATCAGCGATGATTCACAAATAAAAGTGGGTGTGTTACCGTAAAATTAAATAATAATAGCCGTAGGCAAGAAGATAAAACGTGGACGTTATCAACAGCCAACAGGTCAAATGACCTGTCGTCAATTTTTAGTCTAAAAACAATATTGTTTACTATTAGTTCTTACTAGTATCCTATTTTTATCTACGTCAATTTTTCTATATTTTGGTTTTGTTATTTTATAGAGATTTAATGATACTATTTTTTTTATGCGTAATCTATAATCATTTCTATTTATAACTTTTTTTATAAAAACAAAATATTTTCTAAAAAAAATATTACTGTTCGATCATTAGTATGACGTCAAATTATATAGGAATTCCTGCGTAAAAGAAGTCGTTGAAAAAGTCAAATGAAAACATTGTTTACTATCGAAAAATTGGTGAATGTTGAACAATATCTGTTGTCACTTTTAATAATTTTAAAATAATAAATAAATTATATTCAACTTTTGTTTTCGTTTCGTAATGAAATATTTTTATTAGGCCCAAAAATCCTTTTCTATGTTTGTCTAAAATTTTGTTTATCCACGTAAAGAAATTTTCTTTAAAAATTACCGTTAAATTCACTACAATCGTGGGACGAATGGCACGACCTAATCATTTGTCGGTAAGTGAGATAATTTTTAACTTTTTTTCAACAAATTTTACCGTAGTCTACTGTAAATTTTAATCGGTTTTCGGTAAATTTTATGAAGTTTACCACAAAATAGATATATTTTTTCGTAATTTTTATTTAAAAAATGGTAATAATTGAAAGCGCCGCATTATGTCCCACAATTACAGTGAATTTAACCGTAATTTTTATAGAAAATTTCTTTCCATGTCGATATACCGGTCCAGTTTATTAGTATACAGTTGAATAAATTTAAAATTATGATTTTCCGCAAAATCTAATCATAATTTTTGGTTTCAGAAGGTAAATTTCTTTCGGATGACGCGATGACGCTCCACTGGTGGATGCATTGGTTCTGGGTGACCTCGCAAATCGTTGGTGAGTCATTTGTAAATGTTGTTAATCAATGAATATAGTTATACTGTTCTTTAGTTGAATTTTTATATGGAGAATTTTATGCCAATGCGGTCATTTTAAAAAATTTTGATTTTTGATTTGCTCGACTTTGTTTTTTTTTTTTGTATTTTCCGGGCTTTTCGCAAATAATTTCTTAAAAATAAACTGCATGAGATCTTTTATCATTATTATTGTTTATATTTGTTGTGCTTAGAAAAATCAAATCTAAACAATTTTAAAAGTTTTTTTATACTCGATTTTAGAATTTAAATTTAAAAATAATTTATTTTTCAAACTGAGTGTATTCCCGTGTTTTTTTTTTTCTTACCCAAGAAAATTTTTGTTTTCAATTCATAATACAAAAAAATTGTTAAGGACAAGTAAAACTTTTCTTGGGACGAGCAAAAATATTTTTTTCTGTGTACGCTTCTAACTATTTCAATATTTCTAACAACAGTTTGACCCTACACTCAGATAATTAAGTAATTGTGTTTATTATGCTAAATTTTTAGTTCCAATCATCTAGAATGATTGGAACGTTTTTCAATACAAAAATCGTTTGTGTTATAATTTGTTTTAATAGAATTAATAATTATTGGATGATAACTTCTGCAATAAATTTCGTAACAGTTACTATCAGGATGTTAACAATTACCATCAGGATGATAACAGTTACTATCAAGGGTGGTAATTAATATTATTGATTGCAATGAAAAAATTAATCGAAAATTCAATAATTTTCAAGTACTGCTGCAAAATTGTAAATTTTTCATTCCAAATATACTTAAGTTTTATTTATAAAATTTTTACAAGAAAATGACCAATCTTCAAAAGTTAGAATACAAGTATTAAATTTATTTTTGTGACAGACACTTGAAATCTTCGACATTTAGCGCCTATAGCCGGCAGCTAAAAATATTAGATAAGATACAGCTGGTAAAAAAGATACCTAATCGTTCTAATAGTGACGTCATCATCGGATCAAAAAATATTTTTTGGTTACATGTGCGATAGCAAACGACCAAAAAATATTGAAGTAACTTAACGAGCCATCTTGTGACAAAATTTATCATCATTTTAATTCGTCCACTTACCGACTTCTCTCTAATTTTCAACAAATACTCAAAACAATCTTACCAAATAAATAAACGCGGATTTATAACCTGCCATTTATAGGCACTAAATGTAGTAAATTTCAAATATCTGTCACAAAAACTAATGTATTTATCTAGTACAATCGAGTCTAAGACGCTCGTGTGTTGGTACCCTTGCCTTCGGCTCGGGCACCAATCTTCACACTCACGTCTTAAACACGATAGCACTCGATAGATAAACTACTATTATATTATAAACTCTTCATCGGCGTACTAGCCCTATTTTTAATTTTACTTTCAAATTGTAAATAAATATTTTCTATTTAAATTCATAATTTAGTAAAGTACATTTTATTGTTTAAAATTTTGAAATAAGTTATTGTACAGTCGTCTAGATCAGTGTAAAATAAAAACTTCCAAGCGAGAGAGCTTCTGTCAATATCTTTTAATGATTGAGTATGCGATTCAAAATAAGAACCATCCAAGTACTGAGTAATAAATAAAATTTGGTCATTATTAACATTTAGTATTTTTTGAACCCTGTAACTATTATAATTTCTGATGGTTACTGTGAGCATCTGGATTGTAAATATAACTATTTAGAATAATAATAATAATTATAACTCTAGTTAACATACAGGATTGTAACAATTATCATAAATATGGTGAATATTACAATCTAGATGATTTATCCAATCATCTAGATAATATTCACTACTATCGGATTGATGGTAGAAATTTTAACATAACCAGATAGTAGTTTTTATTACTTAATTTTCTGTGTAGAATATTTTCGTTTGTTTAACAAAAATGTTTAATTAAATTTTTTATTGGACAGTTATTTTGGGAATTCCTATTTCATTGGAAACGAGAGATCCATCTATAAAATATGAGTCGACTACTGCATGGCAAAGTGTCACTGATAAAATGACAACAAATTCTGATCAAGTTTCAACCGAACCAGAACCTATAATAGCAAACATGAGAAAAGCTAAAGCAATTAATTTTTATCAACCGTCCATTAAAGGAAATTTAGCTACTAATCCTTCGATAAGTAGGCCGTCCACAAATGCTTCCATAGCTTTAAACAACCCCCAAGAAAATCCCGAGTATCGTAATAACGGTATCATAAACCCGTATACATTTAATCCTAATGAACGTACTGCTAATTTCTGGAGTGGTCAAACCGAAATACAAAGAGAGGAACTGATCGATAATTTTCGTACTAAAAATGATAAAGTTTACGAGAAACGAAAAGACACAAGAATTACATGGATTCTCACTACTGTTAGACCGCCAACAAGACGGAAAAGTGATGACGAAGAACCCGAGAGCAAATTTCAAAACTTTAGTACTACCGAGGAAAAAGATCTCACTGTTCTGCCCTTGAGACTTGAAGAGAGAATAAAATTAGTAGTAAATAGAACCCAAGTCACGACTGGTGATGACAATGGAACGATATTTAGTACTGGGATTTTCAACAGTTCCGAAGATATTGAAATAGATCAAGAACTAGCGGAACCTCGGGTTTCTTCAGCTACTAGAGTACCAATTTTTCATACTGACTCTACGCGGCTTAGTCGGGCTAGGAATGCTTTTGTCAGTGACTTCCAATTAGATCGGGCGCAGGATCGTTCTTCCCAAGATGATGATGAGGAAATTGACAGTGGAAATATTATTAACAGTATTAATGTTCGACCTACGGCTTTCGATATTGCTCTCATTACCGGAAGCTGTTTGGCTATGGTTGTTTTTCTTAGTGCGATGATCAGTTTTGGATTTATTATGTACAGGTTCGTAAAAACTCTTTATTGAAATACAGTCGAATTCCATTAACTCGGAACTTTCCCTTAATCTTGACCCCTACTACAAGCTACGATGTCTTCCACTTGCTGCTATACATTTGTATATCTTTGTATATTTATATTGGACTGGGCCAAAAAAATCGACTATTTATTTTATTTTTAAAGTATATCGAAAATATTGTTTGGGATGACAAAAAGAGAATTATTGTGGAAATTAGAGCCCTTTATATTAATATTGAGAGGTCAATCATCGTAATTTTTGATTTTTTTTTTACTGAGCGAGTTTTTGTCTCATAACTCCCAAACCATTGAGATAAACGAAATTGACTTTGATACATTTTTTGAAGGAAATTAAATGTTCTACAAAAAAAGTCTCTTAATATTTTTTGCTAAATTCACTCCTTCACAAGTTATTCAAGGTTAAAGTTGAAGTCAAAACAAAATTCTTTTTTTTTCTGCTGTAGATGTAATTTTTTGGGTAAATTGAAAAATTGGTTCTTTTTATCGATGATAATTTTTATTTTATTCACAAAATTACTAAACATTTGAGAAAATTATAATATACTCGCATAAAAGAGCTGTCTTTTTTAAAAAATGGCATTTTCACTATTTTTAAATCGTTTAATTAATAAAAATCGTGTTGTATTCGCATTGGAAATTTTGGCCCAGTCTAATTTATACTACACGGAAAAAAATGAACTATATAAATTAAGAATGACAAGTAATATAATGATAAAGTGATCAGTAAATACCATCATTCTAAATAGTAATTTTTTTATTTATGATCAAAACGTGAATAATTACAGGATAAGTATGAAAGTTTATTGTTTATGTAAGAAAAATTACTATTTGAACTTTAAAAATCGTAACTGATACTTAGAAAATAGACGAAACGTATTATAAAATTTACTATTTGAATGTTAAAATTCCCCATATTGACAACCGGGTTCCGGGTTATAATTTCAAATAGTAATTTTTAAAGTTCATTTTTTTCCGTGTAGAGGTGTGCGAATATTCGAATTACCGAATTATTCATATGTAACTGAAGATCGGAACGTTTTTCGCGCAACGAAAATGAAAAAAAGTTATGTAATTTAACTGCTTAAGAAGAAGTTCCGGAGATTGAAGGTGGTCTGATTTTTGGCTGACATACCAGCATTCATATGCGAAACATTTCAGAAAGCTAGTCATCCAGCCGATTTTTTGCTTTCGAATTTTTTATTTTCGTTGAGCAAAGAACGTTTCGATCTTCAGGTACATATTATTCATCTCGAATCGAATCGAATTATTCGAATAGTTCGAATTATTCGAATAATCCAAATGTTCCAAGTCATTTGGATAGTTTGAATAACATAAATGTTTACGAATAATGGAATACTTGCCTTTTAAAGTACCAAAAAAATTTAATTTAAAATTATTTTTCATACAATAAAGACAATGGTTTGGAAAATAACTAATAATTCAATTATTTAATTTTACTATGTGTCGTAATTTACTTTTTAAAGGCGAAGGGGCATTCGATAAGTCGGAATCTCTAGTAAATTTCCGCTCCTCCGTAGACTAACTGTCCGAGTTAATAGAAATTAGCTACAAATATGAGTTCATTGTTGATATTATTATTTTTATTATTTATAGGCGGAAATATTTAAATCCACCGCAGACTTTGAACAGTGATAAATGCAGTAATCCTGATAGTTCTGGTTACATCGATGATTCTACGATTCGAGTAAGTTATTTTCTGTTTCATTGTTTCGTATTCTCTCATTGATTATTATATTTATAATGAATAATGACCATAGTTGATAGTTATTTATATACATATCTTTTGTTTCAAGGATAATTCCGAAGAAATGTATAGTTTGGACAATGATTCCTTTTTAAACTCTCTTGAAGCAATGACAATACAAAATTATTGGACAGACAGTGTGAAGCATACTAAGCTATGACATTAAACCATGATGCTTTTAGTCTTAGAAAATAAATGATAAGAATAAGAGCAGTAAAAAATATTGTGTTGAAATCCAGATGATCTATGTGTTATAAATGATCCACATAATTTTTGTGTTATTTTTTAACACAGACTACTTGTGTTGGAATTTCACAGAAAAAAAAATAGCTTTTGTAATAATTTCTTGTAAGAAGAAAAAACAATATTTACTGTAAGTTATTTTTTCTTGCAGTATTCAAAACTAAATTTGTGTTAAAATTTAAATACGAAATTTTGGTTAAACCAGAAGTAAATGCAACACTTTTTAAATGCCAGAGGCGACACAAAAAATGTTAACTTTTGCATTTTATTTTTGTACTACGAATATTGATTAAATATAATGTATATATTATTTTAAAGTTATTAAAAGTGACAACAAGTATTATTCAACATTCAACTATTATTTGATAGTAGTCAATGTTTTTCAGTCAAAATTTGAAAACAAAACACGTGATAATTCATACCAGTTGTAAATAGTAAATTACTTAGGGAAGGAAAGGGGGGCAAAACGAAGTACTTGAAGAAATATTAAGTTTTCGGGGACTCAAATACGTTGAATCTTTTATTTTTTAATGATTTGAAGTGAATAGAACAAATGTTCAGCTACCATTAAAAAAAAATTTATTTTGTACGGGCAAAGTGGGGTACCCCCTTAAAAAGGTCGAAAGAAAAAAATTTCGGTGCCGCTACCTGTTACTCTCGAATAAAATAACCTTGACAAAATAACCTAAAAAATAACTTTGTTATAAAATAACCTAAAAAAATTCACATAAATCTACAACGATAAATGTCGTACTTGCAGGTTATTGTTGTTCAGATTATTTTATAACAAAGTTATTTTGTTACGAGGTTATTTTGTTCGAGGGCAATTTGTGACGAAACCAAAATTTCTGGAATTGGACACTCGATTTTTGAGAAAATTTAACAAAAAAAAATCAAAACAAAGCTCAATTATATTTAGAGAATATGGAATGTCTAAGAAACATTTTCAAAACTAAGCTTTTTTTCCAATTTTGAAGGTAATTTCATTTAAAAAACCAAAAACACATTTTTTTTAATGAAATCAAATTTTTACATCACCGATAAAATAATTCAAAATTATAACTAAATTTTTTTTGCAAATATAATAAAAATTTCAGACTTTGGTAAATCGTAAATTTGATATATTAATAATCATAAATTTGAAAGTCAAATTGACATTCATAAATTGTCGATTTGACTCTAATTTTTAAAATAATTATTTCGTGACTATCGAGTGAGATTCCAACATAAATTTAGTGTTGATTGTAAAGTAGCACTAAAATAATAATCCGAATTATTGTACCAGTTAACACTTTAAAGTGTTAAATAGTAAATCAATCGGAATTTTAAAGTACCCCAGTGAAATGTGATGACTTGACACAAAATCATCACTCAAAATAATTTAACACACACACAATATTTTTTACTGTGAATGAAAATATAAAGAATAAAAAAAATAAAATATTAAAATTAACATCACAAAAGCGCAATATTAATTTTCAATATTGTCTCTTTGTTTGTGAAATAAATAGTGCAATAAACTTATGTACTTAACTATAAGTTGTAAAATAGGCGAGTCGAAAAAAAAAGAGTGAAAGGTAAACACGAAAAAGAAAGTTGTAGTCTGAGTACAAATAAGAATTTATTTTAGTTTTAGAAAATAACATACAACACATAAGATGGAAACAAATGTATTCATATATATGTAAATAATTTAAATGGACGAGGTTTAAGTATTTGATAAATATTAAAAATTTCTATGCATTATATAAGATTTGACATCACATACGTATCGTTAAAATTATTAAACAAATCTATTTGTATTTTAATTGTATTATTTTATTTTTTTATTTAACTTATAAAAGTAATTGGTTTTTTAAAAATATTTTTTTAGAATTAGTATTAATTACGACAATTGGACCAATGTAATGTAGTTTGTAGTTAATTGCCTTTGTATGACATATCCATTAATCGTTAATGCTATTCGTTTTTTAATTCAATTCACAACAGATTAACAGTATAGCGAAAATTATGTAGTATTAATACCGGAAGTACATATAAATAATTGTTTTGTCTACTATTTCTTTGTCAATATTCTCTATTATCATTTTCGTGTTAAAAATTATATGTAATTCTTTGAAATTAGATGTGTAAAAAAATTTATGTTCGTTAAGAAAGAGTGCGTTCATTGTGATAAGAATTCAGAAAGTTTTATTTTAATTGTAAAATTATTATTAATCCATTTTATTAATTATTAATATACATGAATAAAAGATATATATTATTATCAATGCATAAATTTTATTTTTATTTATTTATTTAAAGATAAACGTGGGTTTTTTTTCATTGACCCGCTCAATTGTGCTGATAAGTACACTAGGGTGAGCCATTTTAGGGCACTTTTTTTTTCTTCAACGTACTAACAGCTTCTACAGTTGTAGGAAGATAAAATAATATGCCTGTTGAAATTGGAGCCATTAATATTAATATTAAAAGGTGTCTCATCGCGATTTTCTATGTCCCGTTCAAATAATATGGAGAAAAATAATAAGTTTTGAATTTTATACCTCGGCAATGGCATTGTACAGACAATAAGAAAGTATTATTTAATTTTATCGCGTACGAGTTGAAATATAATAAATTAATTATCAAATCGTTTTTGTATTGGGACATTTACCTCAGCTCAATTGAAAAGTTACGGTGGTAATATTATTAATTTATTTAATGTTGTTTGATATATTTTCCTTCACACTTTTCCCAGGCTTAGGACTGGCAGTAAAAAGTAATTTTTACTGGCGTGTTTAAAAATATTAAGAACCCAATGTTCTTGTTAGATATTAATATAAAATATATCTCGAAAAAAAAAATCTTTTTAGTGGCCAAGCCGGCCAGTTGTCATTATTTCTTAAAACTACCATGCAATAAACTGACAAAGTTAGATTAATATATAAAAAAATGAGTTACATAAAGAACATGCAAAAAAAAAAAAATAATAAATATGAGTGATGTAAACTTTTACTTTGATTACTTACGAACTCTTGGTTTTTTACTCTGGGATGTATCGACTTCTTGTACCGAGCACCTTTTCCGTTTTGGATCCCGTTTTAGTTCTTCATTTTTTACCTCACTATTGATGGTGCCGCTGGTAGAATATAGTTCCTCCAGCCATTGACTTCTATTCTGGTTTGGAAACTTCCGGACCGTGACCTTTTTCTTCCCTCTGGTATCTAAAACACTAAAATTATATTTTTGATTAACCTGCTGTACAGGCTGATGGTTTACCTCTGTCGATTTCGATTCCGTTAGATATATCGGCTGGCCGTATTGTCTGCAGATATATTTATATATATCAGGAGAATTTCTTTGAATTGATTTCCCAGGAGTTGGTGGTGGTTTTGACGTATCAATATCGTTATCATTGATAAGTCCAGAAACAAACGAATGCGCCGAGTCAACCATATTAACGGAAATTCTTTGAATGAAATAACTACACAATATCAACAAATATTTAAGATTATTGTTTAACACTGCGATGTGCACGCTAACAAGTTTCACGAAGAAATAATAAAAGTGGCCGCATGGTTATACTATAGACCAGTTTCTTTCCCCACCACCATCATTTCAGAATGAGCGCATGCGCCACTAAATGTGCGCATGTGGCAGAGCCACCAAAACCATCATTTAGAGGGTGGGAGAGAAAACGTAGTGGGGACAAAATCTCAAGCTTTCGTCGAGACGACTACGTCAATGCGCGCCCTCATGTAGGTGAACGATGAATTAAAAACCTAAAAGTACGTCAATGCTGATCAAATAAATTAAATTTTTCTTTATTAACTTTGTATTTTACCATAATTTTACTAATTTTAATAAAGGTCTAATATTTTGAAAAAGAGCGATATATAATCGCTTTCGCGCTTGAGGTGTGCTATCGATAATTGAAACTTTTCTTCCTCGTAATTTTGGAAAAGATATAAAGGTTAAATATTAATTGAATTATTATATGACTCGAAAAGATACGCGAGTGCAGGCACACCGTAGTAGCAATGGATAGAGCCAAGCTGTGAAAACCAATTGAGCTCGAGCAGCTAGTGTGAGTCGAACAATAAAGTCGCGCGAAAAAAAGATAAAAAATAAATAGTTATTTAGAAAATATGATATTTGTAAGTTTAAAACGTTAATATTTGATTTTTTCTGAGTTTTCTCCGGTTTTTTATTTAGTATCTAATATAATTTAAAGTCACGAAAAACATTTTTAAAGAATTAAAAAAAAAATTTCGATATACTTGGTGTGCGTGACCAAATTCATTCGAGCAAAATTAATTTTTAAAAAGGATTTTTAAAATTGACTTTTTACATACAAATTAATTTCTAATAAAATTGAAAAATGATTTTTTTTAACTTCCCGCTAAGAAAATCAAAAATTTTCAATAAAAAGGGAAGTTATTGGTTTCGGTCCGATTTTCGAAACCGAGTTTAGACCAGATCTCGACGTTGGGACGTTCTAGGAAGTTATTCTGACTATTTTCAAGATAATGTCCGAGTGTAAGTATGTGTGTACGTACGTATGTATGTATGTGAATATTCTGTAACTTTTGAAGGGATGAACCGATTTAGATCTCCAAGGTAGCATTCGGCGCGGCTGTTAATTCCTACAAGCTATAAAAATTAAGCTCAATCGGTAGGCTGCATTCGGAGATATTAAAAAAATAAGTTTATTTTCATTTTTTTTTTAAATTTCTCAAAAACGGCTCGATAAATCAATTCCAAAACTTCCGTCGATCGCCACGTTCATTGTCTCAATCGGTCAATTCATTTAAGAGATATCGTTAGAGAAAAATGGTAAAAATCGTTTTTTTTTTTTTTCGAAAACAGCCGCATAAAAGTTTTTTCGAGCTCGAAGAGGTCCACAGCAGCAGAAAATTTAGGGGCTGGCTCGCAGAGTCAACCGATAGACAGATTTTTTTAAATGTAGACACAGATACTTACACATTCAAAAAAAACCTGAAAAATATTTTTAAGTTCCCCAGTTGATAAATACTTAAATTCGTGTAAATTTTTTCAAAACTCATCAACTAAATTAAAATTTTTCGATTATCTAATCAAAAACTCTTAAAACCAGTGTACATAAAAGTTTGATAATGAATATCTTTTAAACGCTTTATTTAATCGCCAAAACATAGGATACCATTTTTATAGAGTAGTTAAATTCCTACAAAATGTTTTAACAAAATTTTTCTGTACAATCAATTGATGATAAGGTATGAATTTTTTTCTATTGGACTGAGAAAGAAATAAAAAAACAGCGATGTGGAGGATCTTCCGATTAAAATTAAGAGCTCATATTTGGTAAAAAATTTTTTGAGGTGTCTAGCAACCCATTTTTGACGGTACCTGTAAAAAAAAAAAATTTAATTTCTTTGACCCACCCTAGTATACATGATTATAGATGTGGACATATAACCATACACAACCATGTCACAAATTTATATGTTCATTTGGATTTCTTATATTTCATTAATTTGATTATCAAGCAATCAAATTTATAGATATTTTCACTTAATTACACTTGTCGATAAAATAATGACTGCTTTACGACGTCTTTTTGGAGGCGTCTTTAAAAAGTCTTATAATGACTTCTTAAATGTGTCATTTTTAAGAAATCTTAATTGAGAGTTCTTGAAGAGTCCATAAAAAAGACGTCAGTTTTTTGACGACGAAATGTATTCTGCTTCAAATTTCTTTATGAAGTCAAAATTAAGAGCTCCTTAAAGACGTCATGGTAAATTCATGCTAAAGTCTTATTCGCGAAGTCAGAAATAAAAACTCTTTTTAAAGACGTCTTATTGTTGGCTAGGTGGCTCATTTGACATCTTGAGAGCTTCTTAAAGACTTCTTTAAGATGTTGATGAGACGTCTTAATCATAAATAGGAATTCATTCAGAATTCATCAAAACGTCATTTTGCTATCTGGAGAATTTCAAAAGATTGTTCTAGAAGGATTATCTTATTAGGTATATTGTCTAAATACACCTAGACATCGGGATAGTGAAGTTTACATATTGTCTATACAAATCAGGTTATTCCGAGTTGAGCGCGACACCCAAAATTTACCTGAGCCATGTCTGACGTGAGCGCCGGATCATAATCCCCTTGCCCGACTTGAGCACAGGGTCGTAATCTACTCGCCCGACTTTAGCGCAATCAGTAAATCTATATCCGATTGATATTGTTTCACAAAGTCACAAACCGTCGGATGACAGACATCAACTATACCATGAAAGAGCATTTTATATTATGTCGAAATATTCCCATCTTAAAAATTTGTTATAAATTCAAAACATAAGATTTGATGTTTAATTCTTAATACCCGAATCGATTATTTGTTAAATTGTTATAATTTTATGAGAAGTGATTTCTAGTAACTATAAATTTATTTCAATATTAAAGCTCTGGACCAAACTGAATGGTAAATGAATTGAAACCCGCGTTACTCTAAACGCACCCGCTCAAAAAAAGAAAAAGGAAAAGCTAATGTTAAATTCGATTGAAGTTTATAGTTATAGAGTATCCATATCTTTAAATTTCAAATTGAATGCAACATTTTTTATATAAAATAAAAACAAATTTTCTAATTTTTTACCCAACTATGGTAAATGGCCCCATACCGGAATGACGAAGGATATACGACTGATTATTGACTTTTTATAAATAATCAAATAGATTATAAACCAAAATAATTTATCACATAAGATAAAACAGGCTTTTACCTATTCAAAAATAATCAAATTAGTTCAATTTTCCTAAACTTAATATAGAAAAAAATTTTTTTTTTATGACATCTCAAAGACCTAATAGTGGAACGCTGAAATAGCTTTGTCCCAATTACCGGAATAGTGTATAAAATGAGTTGGTTTTTGCACAGACATGCATTTATTCATAGTGAAAATATTAAAAATTAATGATTGAGCAAAGCGAGGTAACGGTTACCATATATCATGGTAATGGTTACCATAATATTATGGTTACGATTACTATAATAAATGGTAACCATTAGCATAATATTATGGTAACATTAACCATATTATAATGGGAACGATTACCATAATATTATCATAATTCTTTCACATGTGATATGGGAACTGTTACCATAACCCGAGTAAAAATGAAATTATTATTTTTACGAAAAAATTATAAATTTTTATAAATTTTTGTCACCACCGCCGTTTAGCGGACTATTCCGCCGCACGCTAAAAATATATTCTGCCAGCACCGCCGCACCGCCGCTGCACGACCGTCGCACCAATGCCTAAGCATAACCCCGATTTCACAAAAAAATGGCATTTATATGCCAAAATATCTTATGATTAATTAATTAATTTACCCGGTTTATGGTGAGAGAAATTTAATTGTCCGGTAAAAGTGAATTATATAAGGCCATATATTAAAATTTTCAATATATACATAACCATGTATAGAAATTTCAATTAAATTAAAAAAAAAGACTTACTCAATTTTAGTAGTTTTTTTTTTCTTTGATAATGCGGAAATCAATCAGATTTGTGATGAAATGAATTTCTAACCCAGTAGAAATTTTTAATTTAGGGAAAAAACGCTATAAATATCAACCAAACGCACACGATTTAGTAGGATTCGAACCCGGGACCTTACGCACGAAAGACCGACGCTTTAACGACTAGGCTACGCTACCGACAGTGACCACTAAGTTTACTTGTGCTATATGAGATTGAAAAGAATATACTACTTTTAAATCACTAATCAAAAATAATTTACAACAAAATATCACAGCTAGTGGTGCAGCGGTGGTGCGGCGGTCGATTAAAATTTATAATTTTTTCGTAAAAATAATAATTTTATTTTTACTCGGGTTGTCACGGCGGTGGTGCGGCGGTAGTGCAGCGGAATTCTGTTTTTACTCGAGAATGATGGGGATTGTTCCCATACTTATGGGAACTTTTACCAGATAGTATGGGCCTATATCCTACACGGAAAATGAATTAAAATGCAAATAACTACCAAGTTATGCGAAAATTGAAAAAACTTTATCAGTGATAATTTATAGAAAGAAAAATTACCTACAACAAAAGTCATGACATTTTCTGATAAGTCCGAAAGTTTTGCTGAATTGCCAAAAAACTCCAGAAAATTTACTGTAATTTTGACTTCAAACTCCAATCACTTTTGAACAGATCGATTTATCGAAAAATGATAAGAGACTTTTTTTGTAAAGCGTTTGATTCCCTATACGAATATCCATCATGAACTTATCTATATAATGAGCCATTGCCGAGGTATAAAATTCCAAACTGCAAATTTATTTTTGCCCCATGTTATTTGAATGGGAACTAGAAAATTGCGATGAGACACCTGTTAATATTAATATTTAAGCTCTAATTTTAACAGGCAGCTTATTGTATTTTCCTGCAAGTATAGAAGCTGTTACTGCGTTAAAAAAAAAGTTGCCCTGAAATGCCACACCCAAATGTATACGCCATCTGGAGGTAAGTTTTTGTAGAATTTCGTGCATATCTTTTAGGAAGAAGATTTTAAATTTATTAATAGATTACTGTCACTTTCTCCTTTTTTTTATATATTAATTGAAAAAAAATTAAATTTTTAATATAAATAATATAATTAGTAAATACTAAATATTAGATGATTATTTATATTTAAAATTTTGTTGACGATACAGTGAAAAAACAAACAAAGTATGGCGGCATGCAATAATTTAAACTACATACGAAAATAATGTTCGTTTTGAAAAAAAAATAAGTAGTTCTTATTTTATTACTTTTTTATAAAGTTTATTTACAAATAAATAAATCAATTACAGAATAAATAAAATATATACAAGCAATACTTTTTTTCTTAATTATTAAGCTTATAATTACATAGGAGGAGCGCATGATCCATCGGGCAGAACATCTTCTCCTGGTCCACATGTATTATCTTTAGGATCAGGAATATCATCAATATGACCGACGGACATCAGTGCAACAACTTTTTGCTCAGAGAAATCGTTTTCTTTAGCTTTTGATTCATTTGTATATTCCTCGATAAGCTTAGCGAAAATTTCATCGTGAAGCAAGTCATTTTCTTCACTTTTCTTCGATTCATTATCATTATTCTTTTCAATCACATATGAATTTCCGGGCAAGATAATAAAACTAATATACATGAATGTCGAACATAAAATCAATAATTTCATATCCATATTTTTTAAATAAAATTTTTCGAATCTTATGACTGGAATGAAAATAAAAATTATTATATATAATCAGAATTATTTAGATTTACTCACTTTTAGTATTGTATATAAAACCGAATAATTTTCGAAGTTTTTGGTTTTTTCAGTTGTATCAAACTGTAAGACAGAGTTTGGAGTTATGATTTGAATTTCATTTTACTGACCGTTAAATACTATTTTTTTTGTTTACTTCATCCCTAAATTACGTCATCATAACATTGTTTTGACGTACAAAAGTTGATTGTGAGCTAAAAAAAAACAATAATATAAAATTTGTATCGAAGCTATCAGCGATGATTCACAAATAAAAGTGGGTGTGTTACCGTAAAATTGAATAATAATACCCGTAGGCAAGAAGATAAAACGTGGACGTTATCAACAGCCAACAGGTCAAATGACCTGTCGTCAATTTTTAGTCTAAAAACAATATTGTTTACTATTAGTTCTTACTAGTATCCTATTTTTATCTACGTCAATTTTGTTATATTTTGGTTTTGTTATTTAATAGAGATTTAATGATACTATTTTTTATGCGTAATTGATAATCATTTCTAATTATAACTTCTTTTATAAAAACAAAATATTTACTAAAAAAAATATTATTCTTAGATCATTAGTATGACGTCAAATTATATAGGAATTTCTGCGTAAAAAAAATCATTAAAAAAGTCAAATGAAAACATTGTTTACTATCGAAAAATCGGTGAATGTTGAATAATAATTGTCACTTTTAATAATTTCAAAATAATATATAAATTATATTCAACTTTTGTTTTCATTTCGTAATGAAAAATTTTTATTGGGCCCAAAAATCTTTTTCTGCACTGATGGAAGGATTTTTTTGTATTTAAAAAGATTTGTTAATATTTAATAAATAATTTATTAGAGGATAGGTCCTTAACAAATGTTTATTAACAGTTAATAAATCATTTATTAGCAGCGATTTTTTTGTGCTAACCAAATATTTATTACTATTTAACAAATGATTTATTAACATATAAAAAATGATTTATTAATATTTAATAAATCATTTATTAGTATTTACACACTGGATTATTAATATTTAAAAAATTCCTCTTATTATTTTTAGAAAAGTTTTACATTAATCTTCTCGTGATGGGAAATCTGTAAATAAAATAAAATTATTTATCAATAATAAAATTATTTGAAATAATTTTTTGAGAATAATGAATTGAATTTAAAAAAATTAATAGTTGTAAAATAAAAAAGAAACCTACATATTCATTATATTTTTTATTTAAACGAAGTCGTAAACAAACACTAGGGATTATTTCTTTTTGGGTCTCTTCTCGAGTTTTAGTAAGGAATTCACCAAGGATTTCAAAGTCAGTTATATGGTTTACTAGAGTGGGAATACAAAAGTAAATTCATAAATTTAGTGTTAATTTTAGAAACGGAATATAAAAAATAAAATAGGATGACAAGACAATGAATAGGTTAAGTACTGATGCTACTGAATATACCTTATATATAACTGTCAACTTACCACAAAAAATCGAGTGTAACTCACTTAAATCCCACGATTGTAGCAAAGCTTCCATTTTATTAATTGTTTTCCACAAAGTATAAAATAATAAGCAACTTATCGTATGAAAATCATGTATTTGCATATATATTTTTTTACAACTACGCGTTAAGTATAGCCATCTATCAACACCGACCACCAACAAAATATTTTTTAACTATTAACAAATCTTATTTGGTGGAAATAAATATTTTTTTCAATATATTAAAGCTTCTTAATAGTTATAAAAATTTTGTTCTCATAAAAAATAGATTTTTTTATTACTAACGACTATTGTTAATAGTAAAAAAATATTTTTTCCACCCAAAAAAATATCTGAAAAAGATTTTAATAAATTGATTTATTAAATACAAACAAATCCTTCTATCAGTGTGTGTTTGTCTAAAATTTTGTTTATCGATATACCGGTCCAATTTATTAGTAGGGGAGGGTGGGGCATAGCGGCCCCCCTGGGGCAGAGCGGCCCCCTGAAATTTTGATCAAAAAAAAAATTTTTTTTTTTTCGTCTAATTACTATAAATCCGATATGTTTGCGCATTTTTAGCCCTACGCATGACATTTGGGGCAAAATGGACAAGCTCAAAATTTTGAAAAAGTGATTTTTTCATATTTTTATCGTCAAATTAAAAAAAAAATTGTATAATTCCACATTTCTAGCCCTACGCATAACACCTGGGGCAAAACGGACCAGCCGAAACTTTCGAAAAAATTATTTTTTCATATTTTTCAGCCGTTTCTCTATGTAAGAGGCAAATTTGGTCACTAAAAATTTATAAAAATTAAATTTTTTTTTTTAGTTGATAAATTTTTGAAATAAAGTAAAACTATAGAATTGATTTTTTTTTTTATTAAATAACAATTAGTAATTAAGGTAATCGAGAGTGAACGATTTATTACACTTTAAAAAATTTTTTTCGAGTAATATAAAACAAAAAATAGTTGTCAAGAGAAAGAAATACATTCTCAATGATGAAAACAATTTAAAAAAAAAAAAAAAGAAAAAAAAAATTTTTTTATCACTTTTTGGAGGGGGGGCGCTCTGCCCCACAAAAAAAAAATTTTTTTTTCAGAATTTTGGCAAAGTGTCCATAAATTTGTTCGAAATAGGACAAAAGTAAAGTGATCTTATGGTTGAAAGCCACAAAAAATAATAATTGGCTTAGGGGGGCCGCTCTGCCCCACCCTCCCCTATACAGTTAAATCAATTTGAAATTATGATTTTCCGCGAAATCCAATCATAATTTTTTGGTTTCAAAAGGTAAATTTCTTTCGGATGACGCGATGACGAGCAGTTAAATCCCTACAAAATTTTTTCGAAACATTTTTCTGTACAATCAATTAATGATGAGGTATGAATTTTTTTCTATTGGACAGAGATCGAAGGATCATCCGATCAAAATTAAGAGCTCATATTTAGTGAGAATTTTTTTTCAAGTGACCAGCAACCCATTTTTTCGTGGCACGTGTGAAAAACAATATATTCGATTTTTTTGACCCACCCTAGTATACATGATTATAGATGTGGACATATACCCATACACGAACATGTCAAAAATTCATATGTTCTTTTGGATTTCTTACATTTCATTAATTTGATTAGTAAGCAATCAAATTTATAGATATTTTCACTTAATTACACTTGTCGATAAAATAATGACTGCTTTACGACGTCTTTTTGGAGGCGTCTTTAAAAAGTCTTATAATGACTTTTTAAATGTGTCATTCTTAAGAAATCGTAATTGAGAGTTCTTGAAAAGTCCATAAAAAAGACGTCAGTTTTTTGACGACGAAATGTATTCTGCTTCAAATTTCTTTATGAAGTCAAAATTAAGAGCTCCTTAAAGACGACAAGGTTAATTCATACTAAAGTCTTATTTGCGAAGTCAGAAAAAAAAACTCTTTTTAAAGACGTCTTATTGTTCGCTAGGTGGCTTATTTGACATCTTGAGAGCTTCTTTAAAACTTCTTTAAGATGTTGATGAGACGTATTAATCATAAATAGGCATTCATTCAGAACTCATCAAGACGTCATTTTGCTATTTGGGGAATTTCAACAGATTGTTCGAGAATAATTATCTTATTAGGTATTTACTCGAAATATTATCTGTTTTTTTATCTACTATATTGTCTTAATGCACCTAGACATCGGGATAGTAAAGTTTACATATTGTCTATACAAATCAGGTTATTCCATCAAGTTGAGTGCAAGACCCAAAATTTACCTGAGCTATGTCCGACGTAAGCGCCGGATCATAATCCCCTTGCCCGACTTGAGCACAGGGTCGTAATCTCCTCGCCCGACTTTAGCGCAATCAGTAAATCTATATCTGATTGATATTGTTTCACAAAATCACAAACCGTCGGATGACAGACATCAACTATACCATGAAACAGCATTTTATATAATGTCGAAATATTCCCATCTTAAAAACATGTTATAAATTCAAAACATAAGATTTGATGTTTAATTCTCAATACCTAAATCGATTATTTGTTAGATAGTTATGATTTTTATGAGAAGTCATACATAGTAGCTATAAATTTATTTGAATATTAAAGCTCTGGAACAAACTGAATGTTAAATGAATTGAAATCCGCGTTACTCTGAAAGCACCCGCTCAAAAAAAAAAAAAAGAAAAAGCTAATGCTGAATTCGATTAAAGTTTGTAGTTATGTAATATCCATGTCTTTAAATTTCAAATTGAATACAGAATTTTTTATATAAAATAAAAACAAAGTTTCTAATTTTTTACACAACTAAGGTAAATGTTCCCATATCCCTAGTAGCAATGGAATTGGGCAAGATTCTTTGGCAAGACACTTGGAGAAGCACTTTGTAAAGAATTGTACAATTCTCGATCAAGACACTTGATCAAGAATCTTTATCCAGACTGGCTGCAGACTTGGGCCAGTCTGTGACCAGATTCTTGACCCAGAGTTTTGACATAGACTTGCGCGAGAAACGCAAAAGACGACGAGCGCGCACCTATTTCCCTCCTTTCTACTTGAATGTAAAAAGTATAGTATTGCAGTGGTTCTCATTTATAGTTGAGTCAACAAGTTTAAAAATGTTATTTTTCTAAATTACGCATTGAGTTTGTAGTAATGCCTAGAAAAATGGATTTTCAGAATTTTCTAGCACTTAAAAAATTTCGGAAGTTTTTGAATAGATTAAGATGAATAATTAAAATTATAAAAAATGGGAATAGAATTCCGAAAGTTGTGACAAATAGAAAATTGCTTCTTCTTTAATAATCGTTTTTTAATTTTACGCTTCCTCTATTAATTTTTGAGTTATTGCTAATAATCAGAGTCTCTCGTTTTTTCTATTTGATTTTGACTTATAAAAATTGCTATTTTTATTTGTAAAAAAAAATGTCTTGTCAAATTTAATGACGAATTCAATAAGCTGTCACTCGCATTTTTAAAAAAACTAGATTCATTTTCTACAGAGAACTCATTTCTCGACCACAGTATTAAAAATGAAACTAATGTAGAATGAGAACCTCTATATAGGATAGTCCCAAAGTTTAGCAATAGACAGCTCCAGATTTTTGGTCAAATTCTTGACAAATTCTGACTACAGTCTGGCTCAAGTCTTGACCAATAATCTTGGTCAAGAATCTGGACCAATTCTTCTACAATTCTTGATCGAAAATCTTTTTAAAGTATCTTGATCCAGGCTGGTACAAGGCTTTGACAAAATTGTTACTAGGGTACTGGAACGACGAAGGGTATACGACTGTTTTTGACGTTTCATGAATAGTCAAATCGATTATAAACCAAAATAATTTATTACATAAGATAAAACAGGCTTTTACCTATTCAAAAAGAATCAAATCAGTTTAATTTTCCTAAACTTAATATAAAAAATATTTTTTTTCTATGACATCCCAAAGACCTAATACCGGAACGCTGAATTAGCCTTGTCCCAACACCGGAATAGTATACAAAATGAGTTGGTTTTTGCATTTAAAATGCATTTAAAATTTGTAAATGATTAAATATATAATTAAAAATAAATATTTTTTGAACTGAAGAATAGAAACAAAATAACTCATTTGAGGTAATACCATAAAAATGATAAAAAATATAATAAATTAAACACAAAAATTTGTTTTTCATGATTTAAATCAGAGTTCATCTATATTCAATGCTTTTTTTTATCACAATCATATTTACTGCATTAAATATTAGGTCTCCAGTAATAATTAATATTGCACTTGATTTAGCCAGTCAATAAAACTCACCGTTAAAGTCTACCGATAACATTATTATGATTGACTGTTCCAGTACTGGGCTCGGGTTCATTTTGGTGTACCAATAGACGAACAGTAAAACTAATGTAATAATACTATTTATATCATATTGCTGATATGTTTACTTATATTTTATGTCATTCACAATGCATATACAAAAAAAAAAATTATTGAAAAGTAATTTCATGCATTTTCTATAAGCTTAAGATCATTAATTGCTTTTTTAGCAAATCCATTAAAAGACAAGGAAAAGTCATCCGACATTTAACATTTCTTTTTTTCATATTTCGGTTATATTCTGAAATCTATTTTGAATCCTATTCTGTAATTAAAAGATTAACGTTTTGCATAAAGTAAGTTTTATTTAATTTTATCGCGTACGAGTTAAAATATAATAAAATAATTAACAAATCGTTGGGACGTTTACTGCAGTTCAATTGAAGAGTTACGGTGGTAATATTATTAATTTGTTTGATGTTGTTTGATATATTTTCCTTCACACTTCTTCCAGGCTTAGGACTGGCAGTAAAAAGTAATTTTTACTGGCGTGTTTAAAAATATTAAGAACCCAATGTTCTTGCTAGATGTTAATATAAAATATATCTCGATAAACAAGATATTTTTAGTGGCCAAGCCGGCCAGTTGTCATTATTTCTTAAACCTAACATGCAATAAACTGAAAAAGTTACATTAATGAATAAAAATTAAATTAGTTATAGAACATGCAAAAAAAAACTAATAAATATGAATGATGTAAATTTTTACTTTGATAAATTATGGATTTTTTGTTTCTTACTCTGGGATGTATCGACTTCTTGTACCGAGCACCTTTTCCGTTTTGGATCCCGTTTGAGTTCTTCATTTTTTACCTCACTATTGATGGTGCCGCTGGTAGAATATAGTTCCTCCAGCCATTGACTTCTATTCTGGTTTGGAAACTTCCGGACCGTGACCTTTTTCTTCCCTCTTGTATCTAAAACACTAAAATTATATTTTTGATTAACCTGCTGTACCGGCTGATGGTTTACCTTTGTCGATTTCGATTCCGTTAGATATATCGGCTGGCCGTATTTTCTGCAGATATATTTATATATATCAGGAGAATTCCGTTGAATTGATTTCCCAGGAGTTGGTGGTGGTTTTGACGTATCAATATCTTTATCATTGATAAGTCCAGAAACAAACGAATGCGCCGAGTCAACCATATTAACGGAAATTCTTTGAATGAAATAACTACACAATATCAACAAATATTCAAGGAAATTGTTTAACACTGCGATGTGCACGTTCACAAGTTTCACGAAGAAATAATAAAAATGGCCGCATGGCTGGACACCCAAAATTTAACTGCAACATTTAATTGCAACATTTTTTATATAAAATAAAAACAAATTTTCTAATTTTTTACACAACTATGGTAAATGTCCCCATACCGGAATGACGAAGGATATACGACTGTTTTTGAAGTTTCATGAATAGTCAAATCGATTATACACCGAAATAATTTATTACATAAGATAAAACAGGCTTTTACCTATTCAAAAAGAATCAAATCAGTTTAATTTTCCTAAACTTAATATAGAAAAGAATTTTTTTTTTATGACATCTCAAAGACCTAATAGTGGATCGCTGAAATAGCTTTGTCCCAATTACCGGAATAGTGTATAAAATGAGTTGGTTTTTGCACAGACATGCATTTATTCATAGTGAAAATATTAAAAATTAATGATTAAGCAAAGCGAGGTAACGGTTACCATATATCATGGTAATGGTTACCATAATATTATGGTTACGATTACTATAATAAATGGTAACCATTAGCATAATATTATGGCAACATTAACCATATTATAATGGGAACGATTACCATAATATTATCATAATTCTTTCACATGTGATATGGGAACTGTTACCATAACCCGAGTAAAAATGAAATTATTATTTTTACGAAAAAATTATAAATTTTTATAAATTTTTGTCACCACCGCCGTTTAGCGGACTATTCCGCCGCACGCTAAAAATATATTCTGCCAGCACTGCCGCACCGCCGCTGCACGACCGCCGCACCAATGCCTAAGCATAACCCCGATTTCACAAAAAAATGGCATTTATATGCCAAAATATCTTATGATTAATTAATTAATTTACCCGGTTTATGGTGAGAGAAATTCAATTGTCCGGTAAAAGTAAATTATATATGGCCATATATTAAAATTTTCAATATATACATAACCATGTATAGAAATTTCAACTAAATTAAAAAAAAGACTTACTCAATTTTAGTATTTTTTTTTTTTCTCTGATAATGCGGAAATCAATCAGATTTGTGATGAAATGAATTTCTAACCCAGTAGAAATTATTAATTTAGGGAAAAAATGCTATAAATATCATTCAAACGCACACGATTTAGTAGGATTCGAACCCGGGACCTTACGCACGAAAGACCGACGCTTTAACGACTAGGCTACGCTACCGACAGTGACCACTAAGTTTACTTGTGCTATATGAGATTGAAAAGAATATACTACTTTTAAATCACTAATCAAAAATAATTTACAACAAAATATCACAGCTAGTGGTGCAGCGGTGGTGCGGCGGTCGATTAAAATTTATAATTTTTTCGTAAAAATAATAATTTTATTTTTACTCGGGTTGTCACGGCGGTGGTGCGGCGGTAGTGCAGCGGAATTCTGTTTTTACTCGAGAATGATGGGGATTGTTCCCATACTTATGGGAACTTTTACCAGATAGTATGGGCCTATATCCTACACGGAAAATGAATTAAAATGCAAATAACTACCAAGTTATGCGAAAATTGAAAAAACTTTATCAGTGATAATTTATAGAAAGAAAAATTACCTACAACAAAAGTCATGACATTTTCTGATAAGTCCGAAAGTTTTGCTGAATTGCCAAAAAACTCCAGAAAATTTACTGTAATTTTGACTTCAAACTCCAATCACTTTTGGACAGATCGATTTATCGAAAAATGATAAGAGACTTTTCTTGTAAAGCGTTTGATTCCCTATACGAATATCCATCATGAACTTATCTGTATAATGAGCCATTGCCGAGGTATAAAATTCCAAACTTCAAATTTATTTTTGCCCCATGTTATTTGAATGGGAACTAGAAAATTGCGATGAGACACCTGTTAATATTAATATTAGAGCTCTAATTTTAACAGGCACCTTATTGTATCTTCCTGCAAGTATAGAAGCTGTTACTGCGTTAAAAAAAAAGTTGCCCTAAAATGGCACACCCAAATGTATACGCCATCTGGAGGTAAGTTTTTGTAGAATTTCGTGCACATCTTTTAGGAAGAAGATTTTAAATTTATTAATAGATTACTGTCAATTTATCCTTTTTTTTATATATTAATTGAAAAAAAATTAAATTTTTAATATAAATAATATAATTAGTAAATACTAAATATTAGATGATTATTTATATTTAAAATTTTGTTGACGATACAGTGAAAAAACAAACAAAGTATGGCGGCATGCAATAATTTAAACTACATACGAAAATAATGTTCGTTTTGAAAAAAAAATAAGTAGTTCTTGTTTTATTACTTTTTTATAAAGTTTATTTACAAATAAATAAATCAATTAGAGAATAAATAAAATATATACAAGCAATACTTTTTTTCTTAATTATTAAGCTTATAATTACATAGGAGGAGCGCATGATCCATCGGGCAGAACATCTTCTCCTGGTCCACATGTATTATCTTTAGGATCAGGAATATCATCAATATGACCGACGGACATCAGTGCAACAACTTTTTGCTCAGAGAAATCGTTTTCTTTAGCTTTTGATTCATTTGTATATTCCTCGATAAGCTTAGCGAAAATTTCATCGTGAAGCAAGTCATTTTCTTCACTTTTCTTCGATTCATTATCATTATTCTTTTCAATCACATATGAATTTCCGGGCAAGATAATAAAACTAATATACATGAATGTCGAACATAAAATCAATAATTTCATATCCATATTTTTTAAATAAAATTTTTCGAATCTTATGACTGGAATGAAAATAAAAATTATTATATATAATCAGAATTATTTAGATTTACTCACTTTTAGTATTGTTTATAAAACCGAATAATTTTCGAAGTTTTTGGTTTTTTCAGTTGTATTAAACTGTAAGACAGAGTTTGGAGTTATGATTTGAATTTCATTTTACTGACCGTTAAATACTATTTTTTTTGTTTACTTCATCCCTAAATAACGTCATCATAACATTGTTTTGACGTACAAAAGTTGATTGTGAGCTAAAAAAAAACAATAATATAAAATTTACATCGAAGCTATCAGCGATGATTCACAAATAAAAGTGGGTGTGTTACCGTAAAATTAAATAATAATACCCGTAGGCAAGAAGATAAAACGTGGACGTTATCAACAGCCAACAGGTCAAATGACCTGTTGTCAATTTTTAGTCTAAAAACAATTTTGTTTACTATTAGTTCTTACTTGTACCCTATTTTTATCTACGTCAATTTTGTTCTATTTTGGTTTTGTTATTTTATAGAGATTTAATGATACTATTTTTTTTAAGCGTAATTTATAATCATTTCTATTTATAACTTCTTTTGTAAAAACAAAATATTTACAAAAACAAATATTATTCTTAGATCATTAGTATGACGTCAAATTATATAGGAATTCCTGCGCAGAAAAAATTGTTGAAAAAGTCAAATGAAAACATTGTTCACTATCGAAAAATAGGTGAATGTTGAATAATAATTGTCACTTTTAATAATTTCAAAATAATATATAAATTATATTCAACTTTTGTTTTCATTTCGTAATGAAAAATTTTTATTGGGCCCAAAAATATTTTTCTGTGTTTGTCTAAAATTTCGTTTATCGATATACCGGTCTAATTTATTAGTATACAGTTAAATCAATTTGAAATTATGATTTTCCGCGAAATCCAATCATAATTTTTTGGTTTCAGAAGGTAAATTTCTTTCGGATGACGCGATGACGAGCAGTTAAATCCCTACAAAATTTTTTCGAAACATTTTTCTGTACAATCAATTAATGATGAGGTATGAATTTTTTTTATTGGACAGAGATCGGAGGATTATCCGATCAAAATTAAGAGCTAATATTTAGTGAGAATTTTTTTTCAAGTGTCCAGCAACCCATTTTTTCGTGGCACGTGTGAAAAACAATATATTCAATTCTTTCGACCCACCCTAGTATACATGATCATAGATGTGGACATATACCCATACACGAACATGTCAAAAATTCATATGTTCTTTTGGATTTCTTACATTTCATTAATTTGATTATCAAGCAATCAAATTTATATATATTTTCACTTAATTACACTTGTCGATAAAATAATGACTGCTTTACGACGTCTTTTTGGAGGCGTCTTTAAAAAGTCTTATAATGACTTCTTAAATGTGTCATTTTTAAGAAATCTTAATTGAGAGTTCTTGAAGAGTCCATAAAAAAGACGTCAGTTTTTTGACGACGAAATGTATTCTGCTTTAAATTTCTTTATGAAGTCAAAATTAAGAGCTCCTGAAAGACGACAAGGTTAATTCATACTAAAGTCTTATTTGCGAAGTCAGAAAAAAGAACTCTTTTTAAAGACGTCTTATTGTTCGCTAGGTGGCTTATTTGACATCTTGGAAACTTCTTAAAGACTTCTTTAAGATGTTGATGAGACGTCTTAATCATAAATAGGAATTCATTCAGAACTCATCAAGACGTCATTTTGCTATTTGGGGAATTTCAACAGATTGTTCGAGAATAATTATCTTATTAGGTATTTACTCGAAATATTATCTGTTTTAATCTACTATATTGTCTAAATATACCTAGACATCAGAATAGTAAGGTTTACATATTGTCTATACAAATTAGATTATTTAAAGTTGAGCGCGAGACCCAAAATTTACCTTCGCAATCTCCGACGTAAGCGCCGGATCATAATCCCCTTGCCCGACTTGAGCACAGGGTCGTAATCTACTTACCCGACTCAAGGGCAATCAGTAAATCTATATCTGATTGATATTGTTTCACAAAGTCACAAACCGTCGGATGACAGACATCAACTATACCATGAAACAACATTTTATATTATCTCGAAATATTCCCATCTTATAAACATTTTATAAATTCAAAACATGATATTTTGTGTTTAATTTTTAATACCTGAATCGATTATTTGTTAGATAGTTATGATTTTTATGAGAAGTTATACCTTGTAGCTATAAATTTATTTGATTATTAAAGCTCTGGAACAAACTGAATGTTAAATGAATTGAAATCCGCGTTACTCTGAAAGCACCCGCTCAAAAAAAAAAAGAAAAAGCTAATGCTGAATTCGATTAAAGTTTGTAGTTATGTAATATCCATATCTTTAAATTTCAAATTGAATGCAACATTTTTTATATAAAATAAAAACAAAGATTCTAATTTTTTACGCAACTACAGTAAATGTTCCCATACTGGAACGACGAAGGGTATACGACTGGTTTTGACGTTTCATGAATAGTCCAATCGATTATAAACCAAAATAATTTATTACATAAGATAAAACAGGCTTTTACCTATTCAAAAAGAATCAAATCAGTTTAATTTTCCTAAACTTAATATAAAAAAAAATTTTTTTCTATGACATCTCAAAGACCTAATACCGGAACGCTGAAAAAGCCTTGTCCCAACACCGGAATAGTATACAAAATGAGTTGGTTTTTGCATTTAAAATGCATTTAAAATTTGTAAATGATTAAATATATAATTAAAAATAAATATTTTTTGAACTGAAGAATAGAAACAAAATAACTCATTTGAGGTAATACCATAAAAATGATAAAAAATATAATAAATTAAACACAAAAATTTGTTTTTCATGATTTAAATCAGAGTTCATCTATATTCAATGCTTTTTTTTATCACAATCATATTTACTGCATTAAATATTAGGTCTCCAGTAATAATTAATATTGCACTTGATTTAGCCAGTCAATAAAACTCACCGTTAAAGTCTACCGATAACATTATTATGATTGACTGTTCCAGTACTGGTTTCGGGTTCATTTTGGTGTACCAATAGACGAACAGTAAAACTAATGTAATAATACTATTTACACCATATTGCTGATATGTTTACTTATATTTTATGTCATTCACAATGCATATACAAAAGAAAAATTATTGAAAAGTAATTTCATGCATTTTCTATAAGCCTAAGATCATTGATCGCTTTTATAGCAAATCCATTAAAAGGCAAGGAAAAGTCATCCTAAAATTAACAGTTCTTTTTTTCATATTTCGGATATATTCTTAAATCTATTTTGAATCCTATTCTGTAATTAAAAGATTAACGTTTTGCATGAAGTAAGTTTTATTTAATTTTATCGCGTACGAGGTAAAATATAATAAAATAATTATCAAATCGTTGGGACGTTTACTGCAGCTCAATTGAAGAGTTACGGTGGTAATATTATTAATTTGTTTGATGTTGTTTGATATATTTTCCTTCACACTTCTTCCAGGCTTAGGACTGGCAGTAAAAAGTAATTTCTACTGGCGTGTTTAAAAATATTAAGAACCCGATGTTCTTGCTAGATGTTAATATAAAATATATCTCGATAAACAAGATATTTTTAGTGGCCAAGCCGGCCAGTTGTCATTATTTCTTAAACCTAACATGCAATAAACTGAAAAAGTTAAATTAATGAATAAAAATTAAATTAGTTATAGAACATGCAAAAAAAAACTAATAAATATGAAAGATGTAAATTTTTACTTTGATAAATTATGGATTTTTTGTTTCTTACTCTGGGATGTATCGACTTCTTGTACCGAGCACCTTTTCCGTTTTGGATCCCGTTTGAGTTCTTCATTTTTTACCTCACTATTGATGGTGCCGCTGGTAGAATATAGTTCCTCCAGCCATTGACTTCTATTCTGGTTTGGAAACTTCCGGACCGTGACCTTTTTCTTCCCTCTTGTATCTAAAACACTAAAATTATATTTTTGATTAACCTGCTGTACCGGCTGATGGTTTACCTTGGTCGATTTCGATTCCGTTAGATATATCGGCTGGCCGTATTGTCTGCAGATATATTTATATATATCAGGAGAATTCCGTTGAATTGATTTCCCAGGAGTTGGTGGTGGTTTTGACGTATCAATATCTTTATCATTGATAAGTCCAGAAACAAACGAATGCGCCGAGTCAACCATATTAACGGAAATTCTTTGAATGAAATAACTACACAATATCAACAAATATTCAAGGAAATTGTTTAACACTGCGATGTGCACGTTCACAAGTTTCACGAAGAAATAATAAAAATGGCCGCATGGCTATACTATAGACCAGTTTCTTTCCCCACCACCATAATATTAGAATGAGCGCATGTGCCGTTAAATGTGCGCATGTGCCAAAGCCACCAAAACCATCATTTAGGGGGTGGGAGAGAAAACGTGGTGGGGAGAAAATCTCAAGCTTTCGTCGAGACGACTACGTCAATGCGCGCCCTCATGTAGGTGAACGATAAATTAAAAACCTAAAAGAACGTTAATGCTGATTAAATAAATTGAATTTTTCTTTATTAACTTTGTATTTTACCATAATTTTACTAATTTTACTAAAGGTCTAATATTTTGAAAAAGAGCGATATATAATCGCTTTCGTGCTTGAGGTGTGCTATCGATAATTGAAACTTTTCGTCCTCGTAATTTTGGAAAAGATATAAAGGTTAAATATTAATTGAATTATTATATGCCTCGAAAAGATACGCGAGTGCAGGCACACCGTAGTAGCAATGGATAGAGCCAAGCTGTGAGAACCACTTGAGCTCGAGCGGCTAGTGTGAGTCAAACAATAAAGTCGCGCGAGAAAAAGATAAAAAAAGAATCGTTATTTAGAATATATGATATTTGTAAGTTTAAAACGTTAAAATTTGATTTTTTCTGAGTTTTCTCCGGTTTTTTATTTAGTATCTAATATAATTCAAAATCACGAAAAACATTTTTAAAGAATTAAAAAAAAAATTTCGATATACTTGGTGTGCGTGACCAAATTCATTCGAGCAAAATTAATTTTTAAAAAGGATTTTTAAAATTGACTTTTTACATACAAATTAATTTCTAATGAAAGTGAAAAATGATTTTTTTTAACTTCCCGCTAAGAAAATCAAAAATTTTCAATAAAAAGGGAAGTTATTGGTTTCGGTCCGATTTTCGAAACCGAGTTTAGACCAGATCTCGACGTTGGGACGTTCTAGGGAGTTATTCTGACTATTTTCAAGATAATGTCCGAGTGTAAGTATGTGTGTACGTACGTATGTATGTATGTGAATATTCTGTAACTTTTGAAGGGATGAACCGATTTAGATCTCCAAGGTAGCATTCGTCGCGGCTGTTAATTCCTACAAGCTATGAAAATTAAGCTCAATCGGTAGGCTGCATTCGGAGATATTAAAAAAATAAGTTTATTTTCATTTTTTTTTTGAATTTCTCAAAAACGACTCGATAAATCAATTCCAAAACTTAATCAGTTTTATAACTCAATAAAACGCGTCGATCGCCACGTTCATTGTCTCAATCGGTCAATTCATTTAAGAGATATCGTTAGAGAAAAATGGTAAAAATCGTTTTTTTTTTTTTCGAATACAGCCGCATAGAAGGTTTTTCGAGCTCGAAGAAGTCCAAAAAACTGCGATGTGGAGGATCTTCAGATTAAAATTAAGAGCTTGAATTTGGTGAAAAATTTTTTAAGGTGTCTAGCAACCCATTTTTGACGGTACCTGTAAAAAAAAAATATTTAATTTCTTTGACCCACCCTAGTATACATGATTATAGATGTGGACATATAACCATACACAACCATGTCACAAATTCATATGTTCATTTGGATTTCTTATATTTCATTAATTTGATTCTAAAGCAATCAAATTTATAGATATTTTCGCTTAATTACACTTGTCGATGAAATAATGACTGCTTTACGACGTCTTTTTGGAGGCGTCTTTAAAAAGTCTTATAATGACTTCTTAAATGTGTCATTGTTAAGAAATCTTAATTGAGAGTTCTTGAAGAGTCCATCAAAAAGACGTCAGTTTTGTGACGACTAAATGTATTCTGCTTTAAATTTCTTTATGAAGTCAAAATTAAGAGCTCCCTAAAGACGTCATGGTAAATTCATGCTAAAGTCTTATTTGCGAAGTCAGAAATAAGAACTCTTTTTAAAGACGTCTTATTGTTGGCTAGATGGCTCATTTGACATCTTGAGAGCTTCTTAAAGACTTCTTTAAGATGTTGGTGAGACGTCTTAATCATAAATAGGAATTCATTCAGAATTCATCAAAACGTCATTTTGCTATCTGGAGAATTTCAAAAGATTGTTCTAGAAGGATTATCTTATTAGGTTTATTGTCTAAATACACCTAGACATCGGGATAGTGAAGTTTACATATTGTCTATACAAATCAGGTTATTCCGAGTTGAGCGCGACACCCAAAATTTACCTGAGCCATGTCTGACGTGAGCGCCGGATCATAATCCCCTTGCCCGACTTGAGCACAGGGTCGTAATCTACTCGCCCGACTTTAGCGCAATCAGTAAATCTATATCCGATTGATATTGTTTCACAAAGTCACAAACCGTCGGATGACAGACATCAACTATACCATGAAAGAGCATTTTATATTATGTCGAAATATTCCCATCTTAAAAATTTGTTATAAATTCAAAACATAAGATTTGATGTTTAATTCTTAATACCCGAATCGATTATTTGTTAAATTGTTATAATTTTATGAGATGTGATTTCTAGTAACTATAAATTTATTTCAATATTAAAGCTCTGGACCAAACTGAATGGTAAATGAATTGAAACCCGCGTTACTCTAAACGCACCCGCTCAAAACAAGAAAAAGGAAAAGCTAATGTTAAATTCGATTGAAGTTTATAGTTATATAGTATCCATATCTTTAAATTTCAAATTGAATGCAACATTTTTTATATAAAATAAAAACAAATTTTCTAATTTTTTACCCAACTATGGTAAATGTCCCCATACCGGAATGACGAAGGATATACGACTGATTATTGACTTTTTATAAATAATCAAATAGATTATAAACCAAAATAATTTATCACATAAGATAAAACAGGCTTTTACCTATTCAAAAATAATCAAATTAGTTCAATTTTCCTAAACTTAATATAGAAAAAAATTTTTTTTTTATGACATCTCAAAGACCTAATAGTGGAACGCTGAAATAGCTTTGTCCCAATTACCGGAATAGTGTATAAAATGAGTTGGTTTTTGCACAGACATGCATTTATTCATAGTGAAAATATTAAAAATTAATGATTAAGCAAAGCGAGGTAACGGTTACCATATATCATGGTAATGGTTACCATAATATTATGGTTACGATTACTATAATAAATGGTAACCATTAGCATAATATTATGGTAACATTGACCATAGTATAATGGGAACGATTACCATAATATTATCATAATTCTTTCACATGTGATATGGGATACTGTTACCATAACCCGAGTAAAAATGAAATTATTATTTTTACGAAAAAATTATAAATTTTTATAAATTTTTGTCACCACCGCCGTTTAGCGGACTATTCCGCCGCACGTTAAAAATATATTCTGCCAGCACCGCCGCACCGCCGCTGCACGACCGCCGCACCAATGCCTAAGCATAACCCCGATTTCACAAAAAAATGGCATTTATATGCCAAAATATCTTATGATTAATTAATTAATTTACCCGGTTTATGGTGAGAGAAATTTCATTGTCCGGTAAAAGTGAATTATATAAGGCCATATATTAAAATTTTCAATATATACATAACCATGTATAGAAATTTCAACTAAATTAAAAAAAAGACTTACTCAATTTTAGTAGTTTTTTTTTTTTCTTAGATGATGCGGAAATCAATCAGATTTGTGATGAAATTAATTTCTAACCGAGTAGAATCTTCTAATTTAGGGAAAAAACGCTATAAATATCAACCAAACGCACACGATTTAGTAGGATTCGAACCCGGGACCTTACGCACGAAAGACCGACGCTTTAACGACTAGGCTACGCTACCGACAGTGACTACAAAGTTTACTTGTGCTATATGAGATTGAAAAGAATATATCACTTTTAAATCACTAATAGAAAATAATTTACAACAAAATATCACAGCTATGGTGCGGCGGTGGTGCAGCGGTGGTGCGGCGGTCGATAAAAATTTATAATTTTTTCGTAAAAATAATAATTTCATTTTTACTCGGGTTGTCACGGCGGTGGTGCGGCGGTAGTGCAGCGAATAGATAAATTCTTTAGTTGTCACGGCGGTGGTGCGGCATTTATAAAATAATCGGAATTGTCACGGCTGTAGAGCAGCGGTGGTGCGGCGGTGGTGCGGCGGAATTCTGTTTTTACTCGGGAATGATGGGGATTGTTCCCATAGTTATGGGAACTTTTACCAGATAGTATGGGCCTATATCCTACACGGAAAATAAATTAAAATGCAAATTACTACCAAGTTATGCGAAAATTGAAAAAACTTTATCAGTGATAATTTATAGAAAGAAAAATTACCTACAACAAAAGTCATGACATTTTCTGATAAGTCCGAAAGTTTTGCTGAATTGCCAAAAAACTCCAGAAAATTTACTGTTATTTTGACTTCAAACTCCAATCACTTTTGAACAGATCGATTTATCGAAAAATGATAAGAGACTTTTTTTGTAAAGCGTTTGATTCCCTATACGAATATCCATCATGAACTTATCTGTATAATGAGCCATTGCCGAGGTATAAAATTCCAAACTTAAAATTTATTTTTGCCCCATGTTATTTGAATGGGAACTAGAAAATTGCGATGAGACACCTGTTAATATTAATATTAAAGCTCTAATGTTAACAGGCATCTTATTGTGTCTTCCTGCAAGTATAGAAGCTGTTACTGCGTTAAAAAAAAAGTTGCCCTGTAATGCCACACCCAAATGTATACGCCATCTGGAGGTAAGTTTTTGTAGAATTTCGTGCACATCTTTTAGGAAGAAGACTTTAAATTTATTAATAGATTACTGTCACTTCCCCCTTTTTTTATATATTAATCGAAAAAAAATTAAATTTTTAATATAAATAATATAATTAGTAAATACTAAATGTTAGATGATTATTTATAACTAAAATTTTGGTGATGATACAGTAAAAAAATGAACAAAGTATGTCGGTATGCAATAATTTAAACTACATACGAAAATAATGTTCGTTTTAAAAAAAAAATAAGTAGTTCTTGTTTCATTACTTTTTTATAAAGTTTATTTACAAATAAATAAATCAATTACAGAATAAATAGAATATATACAAGCAATACTTTTTTTCTTAATTATTAAGCTTATAATTACATAGGAGGAGCGCATGATCCATCGGGCAGAACATCTTCTCCTGGTCCACATGTATTATCTTTAGGATCAGGAATATCATCAATATGACCGACGGACATCAGTGCAACAACTTTTTGCTCAGAGAAATCGTTTTCTTTAGCTTTTGATTCATTTGTATATTCCTCGATAAGCTTAGCGAAAATTTCATCGTGAAGCAAGTCATTTTTTTCACTTTTCTTCGATTCAATATCATTATTTTTTTTAATCACATATGAATTTCCGGGCAAGATAATAAAACTAATATACATGAATGTCGAACATAAAATCAATAATTTCATATCCATATTTTTTAAATAAAATTTTTCGAATCTTATGACTGGAATGAAAATAAAAATTATTATATATAATCAGAATTATTTAGATTTACTCACTTTTTTACTCACTTTTAGTATTGTTTATAAAACCGCATAATTTTCGTTTTTGGTTTTTTCAGTTGTATCAAACTGTAAGACAGAGTTTGGTGTTATGATTTGAATTTCATTTTACTGACCGTTAAATACTATTTTTTTTGTTTACTTCATCCCTAAATAACGTCATCATAACATTGTTTTGACGTACAAAAGTTGATTGTGAGCTAAAAAAAAACAATAATATAAAATTTACATCGAAGCTATCAGCGATGATTCACAAATAAAAGTGGGTGTGTTACCGTAAAATTAAATAATAATAGCCGTAGGCAAGAAGATAAAACATAGACGTTATCAACAGCCAACAGGTCAAATGACCTGTTGTCAATTTTTAGTCTAAAAACAATTTTGTTTACTATTAGTTCTTACTTGTACCCTATTTTTATCTACGTCAATTTGGTTTTATTTTGGTTTTGTTATTTAATAAAGATTTAATGATACTATTTTTTTTATGCGTAATTTATAATCATTTCTATTTATAACTTCTTTCATAAAAACAAAATATTTACTAAAAAAAATATTACTCTTAGATCATTAGTATGACGTCAAATTATATAGAAATTCCTGCGCAAAAAAAATCGTTGAAAAAGTCAAATGAAAACATTGTTTACTATCAAAAAATAGGTGAATGTTAAACAATAATTGTTGTCACTTTTAATAATTTCAAAATAATATATAAATTATATTCAACTTTTGTTTTCATTTCGTAATGAAAAATTTTTATTGGGCCCAAAAATCTTTTTCTGTGTTTGTCTAAAATTTTGTTTATCGATATACCGGTCCAATTTATTAGTATACAGTTAAATCAATTTGAATTTATGATTTTCCGCAAAATCTAATCATAATTTTTTGGTTTCAGAAGGTAAATTTCTTTCGGATGACGCGATGACAAGCAGTTAAATCCCTACAAAATTTTTTCGAAACATTTTCCTGTACAATCAATTAATGATGAGGTATGGATTTTTTTCTATTGGACAGAGATCGGAGGATCATCCGATCGAAATTAAGAGCTAATATTTAGTGAGAATTTTTGTTCAAGTGTCCAGCAACCCATTTTTTCGTGGCACGTGTGAAAAACAATCAATTCGATTCTTTTGACCCACCCTAGTATACATGATTATAGATGTGGACATATACCCATACACGAACATGTCAAAAATTCATATGTTCTTTTGGATTTCTTACATTTCATTAATTTGATTATCAAGCAATCAAATTTATCGATATTTTCACTTAATTACACTTGTCGATAAAATAATGACTGCTTTACGACGTCTTTTTGGAGGCGTAAATGTGTCATTTTTAAGAAATCCTAATTGAGAGTTCTTGAAGAGTCCATAAAAAAGACGTCAGTTTTTTGACGACAAAATGTATTCTTCTTTTAACTTATTTATGAAATCAAAATCAGTAGCTCTTTAAGACGTCACAGTAAGTTCATACGGAACTCTTATTTGCGAAGTCTTTAAAAAGAACTCTTTTTAAAGACGTCTTATTGTTCGCTAGGTGGCTTATTTGACATCTTGGAAACTTCTTAAAGACTTCTTTAAGATGTTGATGAGACGTTTTAATCATAAATAGGAATTCATTCAGAACTCATCAAGACGTCATTTTGCTATTTGGGGAATTTCAACAGATTGTTCGAGAATAATTATCTTATTAGGTATTTACTCGAAATATTATCTGTTTTAATCTACTATATTGTCTAAATATACCTAGACATCAGAATAGTAAGGTTTACATATTGTCTATACAAATTAGATTATTTAAAGTTGAGCGCGAGACCCAAAATTTACCTTCGCAATCTCCGACGTAAGCGCCGGATCATAATCCCCTTGCCCGACTTGAGCACAGGGTCGTAATCTACTTACCCGACTCAAGGGCAATCAGTAAATCTATATCTGATTAATATTGTTTCACAAAATCACAAACCGTCGGATGACAGACATCAACTATACCATGAAGCAACATTTTATATTATCTCGAAATATTCCCATCTTAAAAACATTTTATAAATTCAAAACATAATATTTTGTGTTTAATTTTTAATACCTGAATCGATTATTTGTTAGATAGTTATGATTTTTATCAGAAGTCATACATAGTAGCTATAAATTTATTTGAATATTAAAGCTCTGGAACAAACTGAATGTTAAATAAATTGAAATCCGCGTTACTCTGAAAGCACCCGCTCCAAAAAAAAAAAAAAAAAAAAGCTAATGCTGAATTCGATTAAAGTTTGTAGTTATGTAATATCCATGTCTTTAAATTTCAAATTGAATGCAACATTTTTTATATAAAATAAAAACAAATTTTCTAATTTTTTACACAACTATGGTAAATGTCCCCATACCGGAATGACGAAGGGTATACGACTGTTTTTGACGTTTCATGAATAGTCAAATCGATTATAAACCAAAATAATTTATTACATAAGATAAAACAGGCTTTTACCTATTCAAAAATAATCAAATCAGTTTAATTTTCCTAAACTTAATATAAAAAAAAATTTTTTTCTATGACATCTCAAAGACCTAATACCGGAACGCTGAAATAGCCTTGTCCCAACACCGGAATAGTATACAAAATGAGTTGGTTTTTGCTTTTAAAATGCATTTAAAATTTGTAAATGATTAAATATATAATTAAAAATAAATATTTTTTGAACTGAAGAATAGAAACAAAATAACTCATTTGAGGTAATACCATAAAAATGATAAAAAATATAATAAATTAAACACAAAAATTTGTTTTTCATGATTTAAATCAGAGTTCATCTATATTTGATGCATTTTTTATCACAATCATATTCAAATAAAACTCACCGTTAAAGTCTACCGATAACATTATTATGATAGACTGTTCCGGTACTGGGCTCGGGTTCATTTTGGTGTACCAATAGACGAACAGTAAAACTAATGCAATAATACTATTTATATCATATTGCTGATATGTTTACTTATATTTTATGTCATTCACAATGCATATACAAAAAAAAAATTATTGAAAAGTAATTTCATACATTTTCTATAAGCTTAAGATCATTGATTGCTTTTTTAGCAAATCCATTAAAAGACAAGGAAAAGTCATCCTACAATTAACATTTCTTTTTTTCATATTTCGGATATATTCTTAAATCTATTTTGAATCCTATTCTGTAATTAAAAGATTAACGTTTTGCATAAAGTAAGTTTTATTTAATTTTATCGCGTACGAGTTAAAATATAATAAAATAATTATCAAATCGTTGAGACGTTTACTGCAGCTCAATTGAAGAGTTACGGTGGTAATATTATTAATTTGTTTGATGTTGTTTGATATATTTTCCTTCACACTTCTTCCAGGCTTAGGACTGGCAGTAAAAAGTAATTTCTACTGGCGTGTTTAAAAATATTAAGAACCCAATGTTCTTGCGAGATGTTAATATAAAATATATCTCGATAAACAAGATATTTTTAGTGGCCAAGCCGCCCAGTTGTCATTATTTCTTAAAACTAACATGCAATAATCTTACAAAGTTAAATTAATGAATAAAAATTAAATTAGTTATAGAACATGCAAAAAAAACTAATAAATATGAATGATGTAAATTTTTACTTTGATAAATTATGGATTTTTTGTTTCTTACTCTGGGATCTATCGACTTCTTGTACCGAGCACCTTTTCCGTTTTGGATCCCGTTTTAGTTCTTCATTTTTTACCTCACTATTGATGGTGCCGCTGGTAGAATATAGTTCCTCCAGCCATTGACTTCTATTCTGGTTTGGAAACTTCCGGACCGTGACCTTTTTCTTCCCTCTGGTATCTAAAACACTAAAATTATATTTTTGATTAACCTGCTGTACAGGCTGATGGTTTACCTCTGTCGATTTCGATTCCGTTAGATATATCGGCTGGCCGTATTGTCTGCAGATATGCCTATATATATCAGGAAAATCTCGTTGAATTGATTTCCCAGGAGTTGGTGGTGGTTTTGACGTATCAATATCTTTATCATTGATAAGTCCAGAAACAAACGAATGCGCCGAGTCAACCATATTAACGGAAATTCTTTGAATGGAATAACTAAACAATATCAACAAATATTCAAGGAAATTGTTTAACACTGCGATGTGCACGCTAACAAGTTTCACGAAGAAATAATAAAAGTGGCCGCATGGTTATACTATAGACCAGTTTCTTTCCCCACCACCATCATTTCAGAATGAGCGCATGCGCCACTAAATGTGCGCATGTGCCAAAGCCACCAAAACCATCATTTAGAGAGTGGGAGAGAAAACGTGGTGGGGAGAATATCTCAAGCTATTGTCGAGACGACTATATCGATGCGCGCCCTCATGTAGGTGAACGATGAATTAAAAACCTAAAATAACGTTAATGCTCATACAATAAATTGAACTTTTCTTTATTAACTTTGTGTTTTACCATAATTTTACCAATTTTAATGAAGGTCTAATATTTTGAAAAAGAGCGATATATAATCGCTTTCGTGCTTGAGGTGTGCTATCGATAATTGAAACTTTTCGTCCTCGTAATTTTGGAAAAGATATAAAGGTTAAATATTAATTGAATTATTATATGACTCGAAAAGATACGCGAGTGCAGGCACATTGTAGTAGCAATGGATAGAGCCAAGCTACGAGAACCACTTGAGCTCGAGCAGCTAGTGTGAGTCGAACAATAAAGTCGCGCGAAAAAAAGATAAAAAAAGAATCGTTATTTAGAATATATGATATTTGTAAGTTTAAAACGTTAAACTTGATTTTTTCTAAGTTTTTTCCGGTTGTTTATCGAGTATCTAATATAATTCAAAATCATGAAAATATTTTCCAAGAATTAAAAAAAAAACTTCGATTTACCTGGTGTGCGTGACCAAATTCATTCTAGCAAAATTGATTTCTAAAATTGATTTGACCTACAAATTACTTTCTAATAAAATTGGAAAATGTTTTTTTTATTGTCTTCCCGCTAAGAAAATTAAAAATTTTTAAAAAAGAGGGTAGTTATTGGTTTCGGTCCGATTTTCGAAAACCGAGTTTAGACCAGATCTCGGCGTTTCGACGTTCTAGGGAGTCATTCTGACTAATTTCAAGATGATGTCCGAGTGTAAGCATGTGTGTACGTACGTATGTATGTATGTAAATATTCTGTAACTTTTGAAGGGATGAACCAAGCTACAAAAAATTAAGGTCAATCGGCAGGCTGCATTCGGAGATATTCCAAAAATAAATTTTTTTTTATTTCTTCTGAAATTCCTTAAATACGACTCGATAAACCAATTTTAAAACTTGATCAGTTTTGGAACTCCATAGCTCAAGAGCTCAAAAACAGCGGGAAATTTAGGGGCTGGCCCGCAGAGTCAACTGATAGACAGATTTTTTTTTTTCAGGTTGTAGGCACACCAATCATATTGAGTTTTTGTTTTGAAATTTTATGAAAACGTTTTCCATGATTATGTATTATATTAGGTACACAGAAAAACAGGTTTACTAGGCCCAAGATAATTTTTGTTTTCATTTTTTTGTTCTTTTATCTCAACTATTCTTAACTCAAAAAATGCTGATAATGAGGTAGTTTTTAAAAATCTTAAAATAATAATATACATTTTACTTATTTTGCCGTTTTCAAATGCATCAGTCGAAAGAATTTTTAGTGGTGTGAAAAATATAAAAACTGACCACCGCAATAATTTATCTACTGATACACTGAAATCTTTTTTGATAACAAATAACTTAATATCCAAAGATGGCAATATTTTAGATTCCGAGCCTAGTCAAGAAATGATCGATTCTAATATTTGGAAAAAAAACAATGTTTAAGTGTTTAGTTCTTTGATTAAATATATTACTTTACATTTATATATTTTATGTATGTTTATTAATATTATTACTGATGAATTTATCAAACGAATTATTTAATTAAATAATCGTTTATTGTATTCGTACTTTTTTAATCTAATTACCCTTTGTCAAGAGATTTTCATTCAATTTTGAACTTGCCGCTTAAAATAGAGTTGGTAACTCTAATTTCCAGAACCGGGTAAAAACATGTTATGCCCTCAGTGGCCTCAGGTGCCTCCACCTGTTAATTAATTAGTGAACTTGAGATCCTTAAATAGGCGCGCATTTAAATTTCATTTGAAATTATATATTAATATCTTACAACACTTATTGCGTCTTATCAATATTTAGTCAATAGTTTAAATAATAAATCGTCGTGGCACATACTTATTAAATTATATATTTTTATTATAAGAAACTTTAAATAAATAGATGAATTAATCTTTATTTTGCATTCAGAGAAATATAAATACAGTTGAGTGGTCTTGGAACGTTTCCTGTCACCCGATACTTAAAACCTAAACAAAACACACGCATAAAAATCATGAATAGACCCTTGTTCTATAGTTAACAGTAAATATGGTTATAAACAAATGCATACCCTAGCAGACCTGATTTACCGTAAATTTACGGTAATTTTACCGTAAATCTACCGTAGAATACCGTAAAATTCGAGTAGATTTACGGTAAATCCACCGTAATTTACGGTAAATCGGTATTTTACGGTGGATTACCATAATTTACGGTGAGTTTACCGTAATTTACCGTAATTTGGGTCCGTTAGGGTATACCCCGATGAAAAAAGATTTTATACAATTGTATAAAATTATATACCAAAAATGGCCCGATCCAATTGTATACAATTCTATAGAAATTGTATACAAGTCTATGTAATTATATACACTTTTATACAAATTATATACAATTCTATATAATTATATACAATTCTATATAATTGCAATATATAGAATTGTATATAATTATATAGAATTGTATACAATTGCTATACAAATTGTATACAATTGAATCGGGCCATTTTTTTTATCCAATTATATATAGTCTATATATAATTACATATAGTCCATATATAATTGATATATAATTTTATACAATTGTATAAAATCTTTTTTCATCGGGACTCTATAAACAAATAAGAAAAGTATATATTTAATAAATAAATGTTACTTATAAATGAAAACCATATCACAAGAACTCAACTATTATTGTTAATATATATACATATTAACTAAAGAGTGACTCGTATAATAAATAAATTAATAGAAATATAGAAATATAGCATTAGAATAATTATAATGGTGTTTCATGATAAATAATAATGTCAATCGTATTAAATAATTAAATATAGAATAATTATCTAAAAGATTGTATTTAAGTACAGGTAAACGGAATATAAATAATATAAGTAATAAGTAAAATCATAGAATGGATAAATAAAGAACGTAGATGTGTAAACTCATATCTCGTACGTGTATTAGTAGGAAGTATAAATGTATAAGTATATAATTAGAAAGAACGTTGATATGTATAAGTCCATATATTGCATAAGTATGTGTATGAGTATGAGAATGGTGGGAGAAGTCGAAGAGTGGAGAGTCAGGATCTTTCTGCCGTCTGTTGTAACTTCACTTCTCTCCGAGAACTATTGACAAGCACAACTGTTATTATTGATCAAATCTTATCTACACTTTATAATAAAACTCAGTCTTCAGATAAAAGTTATTTTATCAATTACATCTATCCTTACCCATAATTTCATTATTTCATTAAATAATAATCATAATCATCATCATCATCATAGTCAACAATAAATTTATCTCTGTTTTCGAATTCAAAATTGGTCCCGCGTGACAACGAACTGCCCACTTCCAGGAGGTGGCGTCAGCTCCGATCCTAGTAACCTCCCAGGACATAACAAACAGGTAATCAGACTCTGTGGAGTGGGCAATCACTAGTTCACCTATTGGCAACACTGTTCTCTAGCCAACTTCACGTAAGCCACTTCATATCTAAGTCTCGGCATACTACTTACCCAATGAATAGTAAGCCAGTTGTTGATCAGAACCCGTAGTTAGACGCAAAGTATTTTCAATTTTTCCAACATGATTTATTATCAGTTGTGCGATACTTGTAATAAACCACTGGTTAATGAAAAAAATTCACGAACATTCCGCCTACGTACAGGTTTATATATTGCAACTGGTGTTACTGTCGGTGGTGTAATTGGTTCTACAGTATTGCCGTTCTTTGGTTTTGGATCTGCTGGAGTAACGGCTGGCTCAGTCGCGGCAGGATGGCAAACACCAACCATAGCCGCTGGTTCATTATTTGCAAAGTTGCAATCATTGGGAGCAACTGGTGCAGGAGATTTGCTTTTCGGGGTTTCCGGTGGTGTTATTAATGGTCTTGGCGCACTACGCTACTTTACTGCAATTGATTGGTGCTCTTGTCCTAAAGATAACAATTAATCACTTTACACCAGAAAGTATTATTAAACATAAAATATAATAAATACTAATAATTATATCAAATCATTTATTCAATCATGATAACGTATGTATAATTTATTCATTTAATTAATTAATATTATTTTTGCCCTCGCGGTTTTTGAAATACCGAAATAATACCGGAATTATACGGTATAAATACTGCATAAATATGGTATTATTCAAGTTATTTTGGCCAGTTTTTTTTGCCGCATTACTACCAAAAATTTACGAAAAAAATTCAGAATATTTACGGTAATAAAACAGAAAAAATACGGTATTTTAACAGCATTAAAACCGTAATTATACAGCATATTTTCGGCATTTTTGCAGCATTAAACCGTTCTACCCGGAACAAAAATTATATATAATTATATAAAATTTTATTTAATTATATATAATTATATATAACATTATAAAGTTATGTGTACAATAACTGTCATGAAAAAAAAAAAAAAAAAAAAAAAACCCGCCAACTCGTGGGCTCGATCCCGATTCCTAATGATTTAAAGCCTGATCTGCTAACCATTATGCCAAATCGCTTATTCGAAAGTTGATACTACTTGTATTTATATCTATACAAACAAACTTAAGAAAATTGAAAACCTCAATTTTCCCGGATTCTTATTTTCACTTACATTCTTTTGTTTCAATAAGAAATGTGTGAACTAATAGAATAAAATATAAAATTTTACACTTTGCACATTTTCGATGATTTTAACCGCAGAAGCAAATATAAAATAAAACCAAATTTTTTACAATTTTTCATTATATCAGGATAAATCTGGCAAAATCGCAGGATATCTACGGTATAATTACCAAAAAAATACGATTTTATTATTATAAAATTATCGCATTATTGCGGTATTTATATAGCATTTTTTCGGTAAAAGTTCGGCATTTTTATAGTTTTTTTACGGCATTTTTTTGGTAAAAGTTCGGCATTTTTATAGTAATTTTACTATAATAATCTGGTAACTCTACAGTATAAGTACAGCAAAAAAACTGGCCAGTATAACCATATTATTACCAAATTATTACGGTAAATTTACGGCATGTGTATAAATGCCGAAAATTTACGGCATTTTTACGGCATTCGCAAAACCGCGAGGGTGTCTATAAACATTATTAATTATTATTTTTTTATTTCTTCAGTAAATGCTGATTCCATCACACGAATATTCTTCTCTTTATACTGATATCTCATACTACATTCTTGGTATTTAGTTTGGAATTTTAATTTTCTTCCTGCGTAATTATAATTTACTATACTAACTCATCTACTACACTATGTACACATTTAAGTTATCTTATTATTTAACAATACTTTTTGCAGTGTATATGGCAATTATATTCAAATTGTAAGCAACAATATCAAAATTATTAAATTTTATAGGTTTAATTATGTATGGCTTTTTTTTAAAACCTCAATGCCACTAAAGATTAATTAATTATAACTATTATTTTGATTAATTGATGATTTTTTGGTCATAAGTCATGAATAATAATAATTTTGATTACGTGATACTTTAGTTATTTATAAATAGTTATTATAACTTTTCTATATCAATAATACATATACAAAATTTTGATAGAATCATACGCTCATATATAAACGTAGAGAGTATATAAAATACTGCACTGAAAAAAATAATTTGCTACCGTAACCAAAGTCCCCGGGAAAAAATGATCAGACCTGATCAGACATGAACAGGCATGAGCCTTCAGGCCTGATCAGACATGAAAAATGACCATGCCTGACCAGGCCTGATCAGGCATGTTCAGGTCTGATCAGGTATGTTCATGTCTGTTCATGCCCATCTGGGTAAAAAAATTATATATAAAAAATGGCCCTATATAATTATATATAATTATGTATAACTATATTCAATTATACATGTATATAATTATTGCTATAAAAATAAAAAAAAGTTTGGAAAATCCAAAAGTGCACGACTCATAATGCTTATTTGATCGTAAACATTAAAATATTCCGAAAGGGTAATGTCGCAGGCAAAATAAAAAAAATAAAAATAAATAAAATTTGAAGTACAAATGTTATTTATTTATATAAAAATGATAAAAAAAATAATTTTATTTAAAATAAAAAAAAAAAAATAATAAATTTCAAACGTAAAAAATTCCGAAATTTTTCGCCGTACGATCTGTGAAAAATTTTACTTTTTTTTTTCTATTTTTATTTTTCACTTGTTTATTTATTATTTTTATTTATTTATTTATTCGTCTAATCTCAATTTTTTATATTTTTATTTTCGAAATACCCGCGCCAAATGAATCGGTTAAAAGTATGGCGCAGGCACACTGGGTGATAGTATTAGAAAAAAAATACCACGCATGCGCACTTGTTAAGACGAATGTCCACACATATTTTTTAGGCTAAAATTAAAGAAAATGCGATTTAATTTTTTATTAATTACAATTGCATAACACAAAGTTAGATATCCATTTTCGAAAGCAAATCCTTCTAGGGCAAAACGAGTCATTTAAAAAAAAAATGGAGTTAAATTATGGATTCTTTTTCGAGATATTGTGTTTTCAAGCTACAAAATTTTTTTACTGGTTGACGGGAAAATATTTTAGTTTATTTTAATGATTTTCTCGTTTCTATTGCACTGAATTTGTTTTTGAAAATCGCAGAAATAATCTTTATTACATTGACTGTAAATTGGTGCATCATGTGTTACGTTTTCGCTGCACGATGTTGATGTTGAGCTCAGCTAGTTCTGTAGTATTTCTAGGTATTGGGTTCTCGACAGCAAATCACCTCACGGTGACCCGAAATAACTGGTTGTATTTTAGATATAACAATAACTTTATTCACAATTGATAGTTATAGAATTTAGAAGTTGAAAGTATACACTTAATATACAAATGATGTATGTTCAATAGTCAAACTTACAGAAGGTATAACTATGGACTTGATAATTTAATAAGCTCTGATATCAAAGATCTGGTGTTCAGAGTCTAAGTCTAATGTGTCTAAAACTAAATGTATCTGAATAATAATCGAACAGAGTGAGCCCCTCCTGCTCTGAGAGCGAGGGTTTTTATTAGGTATTCTAAGCACCAAAAATAGTGGGGTTGAATTGTTGATCAGAGTTCACACTCAGTGGTCATTGAACTCGTCATTGCTTATCAGCGCGAGGCGATTGGGCATGAGACCCATGCGTCGAGCGCGAGAAGGGATTTGATCCTCGGCTGATGTAATATCTGAGAAAAGTTATTTATTTGAAAGTCAAAGTCCATTTTCATATCATCTGCGTTTGTTACAAATTATTACTAATAGTTTATACAGCTGTGTTTTAAAATGATTAAATTATCTCTAGTTGAATATACTTGAAGATTATTAAGAAAAATGTTCTCATACGTGGGATTAAGTACATCCGGTGATAGTTTGTTATTTGATTATTGATTTGTAAAATACACGTATGTTAAAGATATTCTTATTTTATACAATTTAAATGATGGAGTAATTCTTATGATATATAATATTCTTAAGTTATTATAATTATCTACTTAAGGTACTCTAATTGTTGGTAATTAGGGTGCCTTATTTTGGGAATAGACTTTAGGTCGGTAAAATAATCTAGTGAGCTAAGAACGGGCCCTGCTTGACAGCCAGGATATAACACGCCCCACCCCGTTGGACGAGCGCCCCGCTCGTTATTTTTTTTTAAACATAATGGGTCTTACCGACGTAAGGTCTATTTCCTTACAAATGTATTCTATTTTAACTACATGATAAGTTGATAAACAGATGTCTTTCTTATTTTTTTTCTTTGCTTTATTACATAAATTTTGTTTTATTATTCGTTATATAGTTTTGCTTAAAATTCTACTTAAATCTAACTTACAAAATTAATTATTTTATTTAAAAAAAATTTTTCCTTGTTTACATTTAATTATTGATACATATATATTTATGATTTTAGTATCTCCTTTTTTTCTTATGAAGCTTTGAGAATACGTTTATTGATACTATTAGTGGTTTCTCCCTAGAGAAATACAAATTATTTTTCTATATATGTTTTTTTTGACATAGTTATTCGATTTTTTTTCTCATGTATATTATACATACATATATTTTTGTATAAATTTTTTTATATTTGAAATTCGTGTGTTAGTTTGAGTCCTTAGTCAAGGATCGTTGGTAGGAAAGAAAGTAGTCTTCAGTATTGTGTGAATGGGAAAGCGAGATAACTTATTTATATGCTATTTTTGCTCTATCGCAGTGAACTATTTTTCTTTTCCCCGGTTTGTATTCTATCTCTATATCATTCTTATCTGCAAGTACATCAGTAATTTTAAATGGGCCTAAATAATTGTCGTCAAATTTACCGGTTTTTTGATTTTTGATTAAATAGATTTCTTGACCTATAGTAAATTTCACGGGATTAATTTTCTGATCATAATATTTTTTTGATTTTTCTTTAGCTTTTTCTAAATTTTCTTTCGCTTGTCTTTTAGTTTCAAAAAGTCTAAGGGTTAAACTTTGAACGTGATCATCATACGTGAGAATTTCTTCAAGATAAGGAAATTCCGAAGGCATACGGGCTTGTTTTCCGTAGACCAGCTGATAAGGGCTGAATTTAGTCCCTTCGTGTACACTAGTGTTATATGCAAAAACTGCAAAAGGAAGCCATTTATCCCAATCTTTATGATTTGTGTAATGTTTAATGAAATCTGTAAGAACCTGATGACTTCTTTCTAATGAGCCATTAGATTGAGGGTGAAAAGCTGTAGTTTTAATTTGTTTAATTTTAAATGCTTTCGCTACTCTCCGCATAACTTTACCGATAAAAGCCGCGCCTTGATCAGTCAAAATAACTTTTGGACAGCCATGAAGACAGATGAAACGTTCTATTAAAGCTTCTGCAATATCATCTGCTGTCATGCCGTATAAAGGAATAGCTAAACAATATTTAGAAAGATCATCTTGCATAGTTAATATATATCTGTAACCATTATTTGAAATTATGTTAGGTACTACGATATCCATAGCAACTTTATCAAAAGTGTCTGAAGAAGTATCGGTAATTATCATTGGTTGTTTAGTTTTGATTCTAACTAGTTTTTTCTTTTGACAACTTATACATTTACGAACAAAATCTTCTATATCTTTTTTTATATTATCCCAGAAATATCTCTGTCTAATTCTATTGTATGTCTTAGTCACACCTTTGTGACCTGCGAACGGAGACTCATGATTCTCCTGCATGATTTTTTGTCTCTGTTCTACTGAAGGAATAATGATTTTATCTTTACAAATAGTTATTTTTATTTCTGTTCCTGCAAATACTTGATCTATAATATTTTTAATTTTTAACCACGAAACGTTTTTCAAATTACTTCTACCTTCTGAGATGCTAGCCGTTTTTAAATCCATTCCTAACATTGTTTCTTTTAAATGTAAAAATGCTTTTAAATAATTATTTTCAATAGGCAAATCTTGATCATTATTTTGAGTGACTAATGCAAACACTCTTTTCCGCGTAGTTCCTGACTTAATTACTTCACCTATTTTATATTTATTTGTTGGAGATAATTTTAATAAACCTAATTCTAATAATCTTTTACCGATTTCACTGGATACAGTGCCATCTGCAGAAATAAAACATAAATAATTATCTTTTTTCATCTCTAAATTGTCTCTAGTTTCAATAAAATTGTTAGATTTTTCGATTTCTTCACCGTGAGAAATATTATCAATTACTAGCTGTGAATCATTATTGTTAAATATTGGAGGATTATTATTATCAATTCGTGTTAAAACGTTATTAGTATGTGTCGGAGAGTTGTAAACAGGGTCCGAGGCTGCTCTTATCGGCGCCGCTGGACTACCTGGATCATTTAAAAATGTTTGATAATTTTCATCAGCTGTAATTCTTGCAATGTTATTTTGTGTAATATTTAAATTATCATTAGGATCATTAGCTAAAATTGATTCATTTTCTTTTGAATGTTCCGAATTTATAGTTTCCAAATTTACAGGTTCCAAAGTTGCGATAATATTAGGAATTTGTGGATATCTCTGTCTAAAATTATTATTTTTATTCATTTGTTTTGATTTTGTTTTTAAATCTTGATAGCTATTTTTGTGTTGCATAGCATTTTTAATATTTGAAATGTGTTGTTGATGATTATATTTAGTTACGTCACAGCAAGCGCATTTTGTCGGCTTACGTTGGCGTGAAGATCTTCGTAACGGCTGTATATGTTGTGTAGGATTAGTATATTTATTTACTGTATTGTTTACAAATGTATTTTTTGGATTATTTAAGTCACGTGATGGTGATGGAGCATTAACATGAGGAAGATGTGTGTTTAAAGATTGTTGAATTCCGACCGAACTTTTAACGTTATCTATATTTTCTATATTTACGCGTGTTTGAGATGTTTTTGAGTCTCGTACGACATTTTTATCGCTGCTCGATTCTTCTGATGAATAAATAACGCTTACGACTTCCATAGGTTCTATAAACGAGTTTTGTAAAGATATATTGTTTCTATTATTTTCAATTACAGCTTGAGTATGAATAATTTTAGGTACATCACCACCTTCGTCAGATGACCATGGGATTGCACCACCTTCATCTGGATTACCTTTAGGTTCAATATAAGTTGTTTTATTAGAATTATTTAAATTTAAAGTTTTTTCAATTTTATTTGAATTTTTAGAATTATTTTTACGCGGTAAATTTTCGCTAGTTTCGCTATTTGAAATAATCGATTCATCTGAACTGCTTTCTTCTGAAGTTTCTGGAATTATAACATTTGATATTTCTAAATTGTTTTTATTTCTTTTCTTGGAACGTATCATTGGAGAAGGAGTAAAATTAGCCAATTGTGATGTTCTTTTAATTAGAAAATTTTTTGCTAAATTTCTCTGAAAATTATTTTCTTTACTCGTAGGATGAGTTCGCGCAATAATGGGCGTTCTAGGGGAGGGTTGTATGGGAAGGAGGGGGGTAGAAGTGTTTGTAGCTTGAATCTTAGGTCTGAAACTTGGGCCTGGTGTAGGCGTATTCAGAGTTTCAATTATAGGGAGAGGGGATGAATCTTGTAATGAAGTACGAGAAATAGTCATATTCTCGGATAATGATGCATTTTTATTAATATTTTTAATTGGAGTGGGTACAGGAGTAATTCCAAAGTCAGTGGAATCTGTCGTATCCCCGTTATAAATTCCGATTTTCTTTTGCTGATCAAAAATCTTTTTTCGAAGTTTTTGAATATTATAAATATCTGAATCATCCGATGACGAAGTGTCATGAAAGTCTGAAAGAATAATTTCTTCATCATGAATTTTAGTTTTATTTTCGCATGTTTTACCGGGTTGTAAATTTCGCTTTTCTAAATTTAGTTTTTCTGAATTTAGTTGTTCTGAATTTAGTTTTTCTGGATTTAGCTTTTCTGAATTTAGTTTTTCTGAATTTAGTTTTTCTGAATTTAGCTTTTCTGAATTTAGTTTTTCTGAATTTAGTTTTTCTGAATTTAGCTTTTCTGAATTTAGTTTTTCTGAATTTAGTTTTTCTGAATTTAGTAATTTAGTATTTCTTGAAAATGGATTATATCGCCTGACGTCAGATTTCTTTTTTCTAAAATTTTATTTTTAACGATATATCCTGAAGGTTCTGAATTTAGCTTTTCTTTAACTGATCGTCGATCAATCGGGTGATCAATCCTATTGTCGTCGATAGAAATAATTTTGTCGACTGGATCTGTAGGTAATATATCCACAGATTCAACCGCTTGAGGTGTGAGCTCAAGGTTTTGAGTTTTGTCGATTGGGTCGGTCAGATCCATATCTGTTGACTCAACCGCCGAAGTTTTAGAATTTAAGTTTTTCTTATTCTTTTCAACCGTATCTGAACCATTTTCACTATTACCATGAGGAACAAACGTTTGAATTTTAGTTTTTAGAGTTTCCCGCGCTTCATTCTCTGAAATAGAAGTATCAGAAGCTTCAATCGCGGCAAATTTTACTTTTTTTCGTTCGTCAGAATCTGACGATCTTAATCTAGCTAAACCCGTACTAAGGGTTTTACCTCCATAAGGAGTGTTTTTATAGCGCCATTTAACTTTAATTGGATAAGCTTGACGCTCCTCGATAATTGGATTACGAGATAGTGCATCAGCATTAGTATTTTTTTTACCTGCTTTATGCACTATTTGAAATTCGAAATCTGCCAGACGATGTCTCCACCGCATTACACGTGAGTTTGGGTCATTCATATTATTAACCCATACTAGTGGCCGATGGTCGGTCACTAGCGTGAACGGTCTACCGTAGAGATAATGTCTGAAAGTTTCTATACCAAAGAGAACTGCGACCATTTCTTTTTCAGTCGTAGAATAGTTTCTTTCATGTTTATTTAGGACTCTAGAAGCGGCGGCTACCATAGGATCTTCGCCAACCTTACCTTGTGAGAGAATTGCACCGACTGCGTAACCTGATGCGTCAGTCGTTACAATAAATGGTTTTTCAAAGTCCGGATACTGTAATATCGGAGCTGTGCATAATTTATCTCGTAAGGTTTCGAAAGCCACTTGATGATTCGTGGTCCTTTCGAACTTCGCATTTTTACTTGTAAGGTCCGATAAAGGCTTCGCAACCTTTGCAAAATCTTTGATGAAACGACGATAGTAACCACAAAGACCGAGAAATTCTCTCAATGACTTAACATTAGTTGGAACTTTGAATTCTTTGACTGCTTTAATTTTATTTGGATCAGGCTTAACGCCATCAGCCGATATTAGATGACCTAAATACATTACTTCTCTTTTAAGAAATTCGCATTTTTCTGTTTGAAGTGTTAAGTTTGCACTGCGCAGGCGTTCTGCGAGTTTTATAAATTTTGTCGCATGCTCTTCGAGTGTACGTGCATAAATTACGATATCGTCTAGATATACGAATAAATCAAAACCCTGTAAACCTCTAAGAACTAAGTCCATCAATCTTTGAAATGTAGCGGGTGCATTTTTTAAACCAAAAGGCATTCGTGTGAATTGATAAAGACCATAAGGTGTTTTGAAAGCTGTTTTCTTTCTATGTTTACGGGATAGTTTAATTTGATGAAAACCCGATTTTAAGTCGAAAATTGAAAAGTATGTAGCACCACCAAGTTGATCGAGAATTTCACAAATTAATGGCAATGGATAGACGTCTTTTTCAGTTTTGTCATTGAGATTTCTGTAATCAATTACTAAACGAGTACGTTTGTTACCTTCAGAGTCAGGTTTCTTAGGAACAATCCATAAAGGAGAACAATATGGTGAGTTCGATGGCTCGATAATGTCCATCTTACGTAATTCGTCAATATGTTTTTCAATTTCATCTTTTAGAGTAGGTGGATATCGATATTGTCGAGTGTTTACCGGTATATCATCGGTTGTATGTATTTTGTGAGTTATAATATCAGTGGATTTGAGAGGCTCACCAGGTATGTGGAAGAGGTCAGAGTATTCCTCGATAAGAGAAATAACTGCTTTACGCTCTTTGTCGTCAAGGTGATTTAGCCGAAGAAGCTTAAGAACCTCATTAACACGGTCATCTCGAAACTGAGTATGATCTCTATGTTCTGTGGCCTTATCTTCCTTTTCCGAAGGGCTACTGTCCTCGTCTACACTTGTATCGAAAGGATACAAAGGAATTACGGGCACATTCACTGTGACGTCCACATCTTGTGTATTGATGGCATATAAGTAAGCTATTCCATGATCATTTTTGACCACGGCTTCACCTGCAAATATTCTATCACCCAACTCTATTTCAGGTACATAACCCTCACTTAAGTTATTTTTGACTCGAATGTATATTGGAGCTTTTGACCTAGCCGGCAGGACAAAGCTTTCTTTTTCTACAAATGGTATCTCTAATTGTAATTTAGTGAAAGTTATGGATTCCTTGGTAGAGTCGATTACACCACCTTGTTCTTTAATAAATTCCCAACCAATGATTCCAGTATATTCGAGAGGAAATTCGTCAGGAATAATATGAAAATCTACTGTAGTATTAAGCATGCATAATTGAATTTTTCCTAGAGTTAAAGCATCCGAAACTCCATTTAATTTAAAGCAGTATGATTCATCGATTAATTTAGAATTTTTAATTTCGCTTAATTTTATTAAATTTAAATTGCAACCAGTATCAATCAAAAATTTAGCAGTATTTAATTTAATGTCATCTGATTTTATTATAATTGATGTAGGCCTATAATTTGGTAAGAGTGCGCCTACAAAATAAGTTTTTAATGGGATTCTTATTGTGCTTGAGTTATTACCTGGCGCTGAGATAAAACGTTGCCCGTCGGAGCGCCGGATCGAGGGAACGTCTTTTCGTTTCCCGCATTTTCAGAATTAGTTGGTTGATTTTTACGTTTGTCTTCATTAAATATGCGTTTACGACATACATCGATAGTGTGATATTGCTTTTTACAATAACTACATTCTGGAATAGTTTTTTCTGAATTTGATTTATTATTATTATTATTTTTATGATATTCTAAAACGCGACAATCGTTAACAGTGTGATTAGTTCGTTTACAGTAAACACAACTTATTTCTTGTTGTGAATTATTATTATTATTAGTATGAGATCGCATGTTTATATTTTGATTTGGTTTTTTATATTGATTATTATGATTATTATTATTATTAGTATTTCGAGAAAAATTATTTTTATTATCTGATTGAATAGCATAGCAATTTTTTGAAACTGGATCATGAGATTTAAAATATTTGGAAACTGATGTCATTTGTTGCTGACAAGTTTCAATTTCCATCGCTGCTTTTGCTGCGTCATCAAGAGTTAAATAGAGATTTTGAGCAGTAGCTTGTTGTAAGAACATAGCTATATTAGGTCGAAGACCTGATAAGAATGCTTGGACTGCTGCTTCAATTGCAGTTGACTTTTTTGAATCTTTATCATCGATGTCTGATAAATCTATTTCCGCGATCGCGCGCGTTAAATGATTATCTATTCTATAACTGAAATCTAAGACTTTTTCGTTAGGTAGTTGAACGAAATCATTGAACTCTTTTAGCCAAACCGAAATAAGTTTTTTAGGTCTGAAGTGAAGATTTATGAATTTAATTAGGTCGTTAACGTTAGAATAATTTTTTGAACAAATGCGTTTTAACGCTTCACCTTTACATTTTGCTATTAAAAATCGAATAACTTGTTTATGATCTAAAATACGTAATGCAATAAATTCTTTTGCATCTACGCAACTTTGTATGAATGAATCTACTGGATAACCACTAGTAGTACCATCAAAATCTGGTATCGTTTTGAAAAATTCTTTATAATCTGATTTAGTTTGTGTAATAGTATTATTTAAATTTATTGTTTTTTCTTTACTATTTTTTGCAGTTAAAATATCTAATTGTTCTTTTAATTTATTTTCGAGTTCTTTTTGAAAATGTTCATGCATTTGAGATTCTAGTTTGTTTTTTTCTACTTCGCTAATTTGTTTTAATTTTTCTAATTGCGCTTGCAATGCAAGAATTTGACTTTGTTGTTCGGAGATAGTTGTCTCCATTTCATCAGTTAATGTCATTTTTATATTAAAGATTTAAATTGACTTACTCTTAGTGATAGTGATAAGAAATGTTTATTAAATAAGGCAGAAGACGCTGGTATGACTTCTGTAGACTTCGAAGAGTAGTAGGATGTTGGTTGAAGGCTCTGCTGCTGTAGTGTGCGTTGCTGATAAGCTAACAAGGCTCCGATGACGATGATTATGTAGACAAGTATATTCAAAAAGGCTCTGATGACGTTGTAAATTTGAATGTGTGATGGATTATATTATTTTTTCACCACAAAAAAAAATTTTAAATTTAGCACTTTTTTTCTTTATTTTTTTATTTTATTTGACTTTATTTTTATTTGTTTTTTTTTTTTTTTTACACACAACAAAAGAAATTTTATTAAGTTTTTCTTTATTTTTTTTTTTTTTTTAATTATATTAGTATTATTTTTTTTATCAATTTTATTCAGTAAAAATTTTTCTGATGAGAAAAAAAAATTTTATTATTTCACTCGTTACTCGAAACACTGAATTTAAATGTTAATTTCTTATTATTATTTTTTTTTGATATTCACTTTTCACTCAATAAAAGTTTTTACTTTGAGGTTGATTGAGTTTTTTTAATGGGAAAAAAAAATTTCCAGATTTTTTTGAAAACTCACCAGGAACTTCGGGGCTGTTCGAATCCGATCGCTGCCACCAATTTTAATATATACTAGCTGTTACGTTTTCGCTGCACGATGTTGATGTTGAGCTCAGCTAGTTCTGTAGTATTTCTAGGTATTGGGTTCTCGACAGCAAATCACCTCACGGTGACCCGAAATAACTGGTTGTATTTTAGATATAACAATAACTTTATTCACAATTGATAGTTATAGAATTTAGAAGTTGAAAGTATACACTTAATATACAAATGATGTATGTTCAATAGTCAAACTTACAGAAGGTATAACTATGGACTTGATAATTTAATAAGCTCTGATATCAAAGATCTGGTGTTCAGAGTCTAAGTCTAATGTGTCTAAAACTAAATGTATCTGAATAATAATCGAACAGAGTGAGCCCCTCCTGCTCTGAGAGCGAGGGTTTTTATTAGGTATTCTAAGCACCAAAAATAGTGGGGTTGAATTGTTGATCAGAGTTCACACTCAGTGGTCATTGAACTCGTCATTGCTTATCAGCGCGAGGCGATTGGGCATGAGACCCATGCGTCGAGCGCGAGAAGGGATTTGATCCTCGGCTGATGTAATATCTGAGAAAAGTTATTTATTTGAAAGTCAAAGTCCATTTTCATATCATCTGCGTTTGTTACAAATTATTACTAATAGTTTATACAGCTGTGTTTTAAAATGATTAAATTATCTCTAGTTGAATATACTTGAAGATTATTAAGAAAAATGTTCTCATACGTGGGATTAAGTACATCCGGTGATAGTTTGTTATTTGATTATTGATTTGTAAAATACACGTATGTTAAAGATATTCTTATTTTATACAATTTAAATGATGGAGTAATTCTTATGATATATAATATTCTTAAGTTATTATAATTATCTACTTAAGGTACTCTAATTGTTGGTAATTAGGGTGCCTTATTTTGGGAATAGACTTTAGGTCGGTAAAATAATCTAGTGAGCTAAGAACGGGCCCTGCTTGACAGCCAGGATATAACACATGTGAGATGTTTCTGTTCACTAATAAGACGATAATAACCGAAATAGTTGTAGAAAGGAGGCGAATAAAAATTTTCGATCGTAAAGCACTCCCTAATGCTTCGCATTATGAGTCGTGCAAAAAAATAAAAAATTCGGGCGTGTGCAGGATTTGAACCGTGGACCTTGCGCTCGAAAGTGTAACTCGCTATATATATAATTTTTGTTCCGGGTAGAACGGTTTAATGCTGCAAAAATGCTGAAAATATGCTGTATAATTACGGTTTTAATGCTGTTAAAATACCGTATTTTTTCTGTTTTATTACCGTAAATATTCTGAATTTTTTTCGTAAATTTTTGGTAGTAATGCGGCAAAAAAACTGGCCAAAATAACTTGAGTAATACCATATTTATGCAGTATTTATACCGTATAATTCCGGTATTATTTCGGTATTTCCAAAACCGCGAGGGATAATTAGTTAATACTAAATATTAGATGATTATTTATAACTAAAATTTTGGTGATGATCAAGTAAAAAAATGAACAAAGTATATTGGCATGCAATAATTTAAACTACATACGAAAATAATGTTCGTGTTAAAAAAAAAATAAGTAGTTCTTATTTCATTACTTTTTTATGAAGTTTATTCACAAATAAATAAATCAATTACAGAATAAATATATATATATATATATATATATATATATATATATATATATATATATATCAAAATTTCGGTAGGAAATCGCCAATAATACATAAATAGTAAAAAAAAAACATTAAAAAAATATAATTAATTTTAAATTAAAAAAAAAAATTATAACCCATCACTATCCCAGTACGAGACTAGGCTCAAAATTCGTGTTCTGAAGGATATAAAAAATTGAAGGATACGAACAATCTCAAAATCGCTATTTTAAGTTTAAAATAAAAAAAAAAAAAACAAATTCATAATGAATAAATTTTTTAGAAAATTCATCAAAAAACACGAATTAAAAAAAAAGGACCCAAATCAGACAATTTTCCACTAAGTTATGGCCATTTAGAAAAAAAAATCTTAAAAAATTCATATCTCCCGATTAGCTGAATAAAAAAATTTGAAAAAATTGATAAAAACCTTCTTCTAGGGGTACAAAAAAGTGTCGCAATGTGAGCGAAATAAGAGATGCAAAATCTATTGGTATGACAAGTTGGCATGGAATGCCCCATATACCAGCAATACTTTTTTTTTATTATTAAACTTATTATCTCATAGGAGGAGTGCATGACCCATCGGGCAGAACTTCTTCACCTGGTCCACATGTATTATCTTTAGGGTCAGGAATATCATCAATATAGCCGACGGACATCGGTGCACAATCTTTTTGTTTACAGCAATCGTTTTCTTTAGCTTTTGATTCATCAAGAAATTCATTTAATTCACTTTTCTTCGATTCATTATCAGTATTTTTTTTAGACACATATGAATTTCGAAACAAGATAATAAAACTAATACAAAATATCAATGTCGAACATAGAATCATTAATATCATATCCATATTTTTTAAATGAAATTTTTCAAATCTTATAACTGGAATAACAATATAAATTATTATTATCAAAATTGAAATTAATTATTTTTTTTTTATTAAAATAATTATTTATGTGAATAAAATACATACTCACTTTTAGTATTTTTTATAAAATATGTATTGAAATGAATCGAGAAAAAAATTATGTGGCAATTTTCGAAGTTTTTGGTTTTTTTAGTTGTATCAAACTTTAAGACAGAGTTTGGAGTTATGATTTGAATTTAATTTAACTTACCGTTAAATACTATTTTTTTTTTTACTTTGTTCCTAATTGACGTCATCACAATATTGTCTTGACGCACAAAAATTTATAATGAGCTGAAAAAACATAAAAATATAAAATTTTTATCGAAGCTATTAGCAATGATCTACAAATGAGAGCGGAGGATTTCCGTAAAGTTAAATAGTAATACCCGTAGGCAAGAAGATAAAACGTGGACGTTATCAACAGCCAACAAGTAAAATGACATGTCATCAATTTTTAGTCTAAAAACAATTTTGTTTACTATTAGTTCTTACTTGTACCCTATGTTTATCTACGTCAATTTTTTTAATATTTTGGTTTTGTTATTTTATAGAGATTTAATGATTCTATTTTTTTCATGGGTAGGGGAAGGTGGCCCAAAGCGGGTAGGCGCTTGTACGCCTACGCATGAAACGCAAGGGACAAGGTATGCATATTTCGAGGTTACCCGAGTACTGCCGAGTTTCGCTCAGTCCCAAACGAGCATTAATGAAGCGGTATGGGTTAATTACACGCAATTAAAAAAAAATTAATCATTTCTTAAAAAAATTAAAGGTATATATTTTCTGATTATTCAAAAACGAATACACTTATTATATCGTTGATAATTTTCTATTATTTTGAGCCTATTTAAGTTAAAATTGAGGGAAAAATATTAGCGTTTTGTTTTGAATTATTTGAGTTTAGCATCACTTGGATAAAAAAGGTGTTCTCGGGCAAAGCGGGTAGAGCAAAACGGGTAGGGCAAAAACTGCTAAAGACTAATTAAAATAGTCTAAAATTATTTTTTACCGATACATGGTGCGTACTGTACAGTAATACACCAAAATCTGCAAAAGACTGAATAATTAGTCGAATATTATTATTTATATACTTAAAAAAAAAATTTAATTACAAGTTACCGATTAAATAGTCATTTATATTGAAGTATTGCTATATTTAATAAGTTAGTCGTTTAAGTTGTTAAAGACTGATTAATTGAAACTAAAATTATTATTTAAATATCTAAAATAAGCATACTTTCCTTAATTGTAGTGCCAACCCGCTTTGCCCGAACGGATTACCCGCTTTAGGCCCACCTCTAGGGCAAAGCGGTTTTTGGGAGTGTTTTTTAATTTTAATAATAAATCATAAATTAATACAAATTTATACAATATTGCTTATAGATTTTAAAGTTCGATAAGTCCTCTATCAAAAAAAAAAATAAATCATTATTGTTATCATACAAATACTAGATTTTCTCGGCTCTTAACGTTAACATACCCGCTTTAGGCCACCTTCCCCTAATTTATAATTATTTATATTTATAACTTCTTTTATAAAAAAAAAAATATTTACTAAAAAAAAATATTACTCTTAGATCATTAGTATGACGTCAAATTATATAGGAATTTGCGTAAAAAAAGTCGCTAAAAAAGCATTGACTATTATAATTAGAATTTTAAACTTCAAGACGTGGCTTGAAGAACTTTTTTTGGACGACTTTTGAACTTTGGAAATACAAAGAAGAAAACAAGTTGTTTAATACTACCCTGATTAAAAAAGTGAATTGAAAAGTATTGAAAATTATCTCAATTCTTTTCAATCCCTCGGCGGTTTTGGAAAGTATTGAATGGAATTGAAATTTCGATCGTTTGAATACTTTCCAATTCCAAAGTGGAATTCGAAAGTATTGAAAAGAATTCAATCTTTCATCATTTCAATTTAGGTATTGAGAAGGATTCGGAAAGATTCAAAAATTTCAATTCATTTCAATCTTTTTCAATCCCACTCATGACCCGAAATGTGAAATTATTTAGGTATTGAGAAGGAATCAGAAAGATTCAAAAATTTCAATTCATTTCAATCTTTTTCAATCCCACACTTGATCCGAAATGTCGGATTATTTAGATATTGAGAAGGATTCAGAAAGATTAAAAATATCAATTCATTTGAATCTTTTTCAATTCCTCGGAAGTTCAGAAATTCTTTTATTATTTTGGGATTGAAAAGTATTCATTTTATGTCAAAATGAATACCTTGGGGTATAGAAAGTATTCGAAAGGATTCATTTCTCATCTTTTTCAATACTTTTCAATTCACTTTTTTTATCAGGGTACACTGGTCACAAAAATTAAGGGATAGAAAAAAATCGGAAATTTTTAGGTGATTTTCAACATGCTGTAACTCGGTGAAAAATGGTCGTATAAGAAAATTAAAAAATGCAAATTGTAGCCTCAAGTTTATAATTTTCAGATCTGGACCTCAAATTTTTAATCATGCACAGTTCCGGAGTAATCATAAGAAAACCGACAAAAAAAAAATTTTTTTAATTATTGCTGGTCTTTCAATAACTCTATGGGCGTCAATAAATTTTTTTGAATAATCCGACCGTATGACTTTTCTAGGAAATTTTATGCCCTTCAATTTGGTGGCCTGAAAAAGTCTCTACGACGATTTGGCGCCGAGTTATCATTGATCAAAGCAAAAAAGTCCATTTTGGCTTTGATAATCAATAACTCTGGATGTATTGGTCGTACAGAGAATGGAAGCAGGGTTTTGAAAACTGGAAAACTTTCTCTATAAGGCAAAATTAGTAGCACTTGATAGAAAATTTTTTTTAAAGCGATATTGATTAGTAAAAAACAGGTCAAAATTCACGAATTTAAGGATATTCGGAAATCTTGCTATAACTTTGGATATAACCGATGAACAAAGGATATCTTCGTCTTTTTTTAAACCTCAAAGTGTCTTGAAAAAACCCTGAAAATTTTAAATCGCTGCGATTTTTCTTTCTTAGTGCCCCGAAGCTTTGAATTTATCGATTTTGTCAAAAATCACCATAATTGGTAGTTTCTCGGTTTTTGTTCATTTTTTCGATTTCGAAAATGTTTTTTTTTTAACCAATAATCTTCATTTCTTTGATCAAAAAGATCGATTATCAAAAAAAATTGAAAAAAAAAAAAATCGAGATAAAAATCTACATGAGAATCGATACTAGATTCCCATACGGATATTTTATGCTGTGAATTCCTCCTGATTAGTAAATACGATTAATGACAAGTAAAGCTGTTTTAATCGTTTTATATCGTCAAAAATCGTCAAATGACGATTAAAGAGGATTAAAGTCGATTAAATTTTTAATGAATCGCCTGTAACGGTAAAATAATGTTGCAATTTTTGTTCCTGCATGAGGATTAGAAACGATTCATGACGATTAGAAATTATTAATTGTCATGAATCGTCTTTAATTGTAAAATAATATTGCAATTTCCGGTCAGACATAAAGATTAAAAACGCTTTATGACGCTTTGAAATTTTGATCGTTTTTAATCGTAAAATAATAAATCGTCTTTTGACGATTAGGGACGACTAATTGAGACCAACCATGACGATTATGACTATTAAAGACGATTAAATTTGTAATCTTCAGATATCGTATTTTCTAATCAGGGGGCCCATAGGAATCCATGTGAGAATCTATATTGGGTTCGATGATATGATTTTGTAGGTATATCTGAACTTATCTTTTTTTAGTGTAATTATGTAGTACTCGTTTTCAAGGCTACTGTGAATGATTTTTAATTACCATTTATAATGATATATATTATCAAAACGTTATTGTAATTTATATTTAGTTTTAGTCTATAAATATAGTGTTAAGTGTTAATGACTGTAGATTATTATTTTTGTCACGTTAAGAAAATTATGATGTCGAAAAAAAAAAATCGGTCTATCGGTTGACCCTACCGGTCAGCCCCAAAAGTTTCCGCTGTTTTCGAGCTCAAGGAGCTCCTTGAGCTCGAAAACAATGTTGTGAATATATTTTCGAGCACGAAAATACTTTTGTATGCCGTTCTATTCGAAAAAAAAACGTTTTTACCATTTTTTCTTAAACGATATCTCTCAAACGAATTGACCGATTGAGAATGTTGAGGTGGCATTCGACGCGGCTTATAAAGTTTTAGAGCTGATTAGATTTTGAAATCAATTCACCGAGCACATTAAAAATTGTCAAAAAAAAAACATTTTTAAAAAAATTTTATTTTTGGAATATCTCTGAACGAGCGCTACTGATCAAGTTCATTTTCTTACAGCTTATAGATATTAACAAGCCGCGTAGAATGACACCTTAACGATCAAAATCGGTTCATCCGTTCAAAAGATACAGGTATTTACATATGTACGTATACTCTCTTAAAATGAACCAGTGAAATTTCACTGATTTTCCAGTGAAATCCACTGATTCTCCAGTGAACCGAGCGTTCACTGGTTTAACCAGTGAAATTCACTGATTCAACCAGTGGAATAAGATGATCGCTTGGCTCACTGGTTGAACCAGTGAATTTCACTGGTTAAATCAGTGATACGCCGGTGTACTACATAAATATAAACACAATAGGTTAGATTAATTTTATTTTATTATAAACGTTTATTTATAAACAAAGTGAAGTCAATCAAAAAGAGTCTTAATAACAATTATATTTAATTAAAAATTATTTAGTAGTAAAATACATAATATTTTCACTGAGCAATACTATTTTCAATGAGCTTTTTATATTGTTTAATTTTAAAATTATGTCATTCATTTTTGAGGTTAGCTCCAAGCTATTGAAATTACTCCAAAGTTATTTATTTTTAAACTATGTAAAAATTGTGTCATATAATTATTATTGTTATATAAAAGTTAGTTAAAATATAACATGAAGATAATCAATAAATATTACTTATTTATTGACATAATAAAACACTTAAATATACTCATGTACAGAATGCTGCTGTACCCGCGCGCTTACATATTTTTAGTTCACTGGTTGAAACCAGTGAGCGCGACGTTCACTGATTCAACCAGTGAAATTCACTGGTTCAACCAGTGAACTTTTAGTCACTGGTTAAACCAGTGAACTTCACTGTTTGAATCAGTGGAATTTCACTGGTTCATTTTAAGAGAGTACGTGCACACATACACTCGGACATGATCGTGAAATTAGTCAGAATAGTTTCCTAGAACCTCAAAACGTCAAGATTTGATAGAAATTCGATTTTCGAAAATCGGACCGAAACCAATAACTTCCCGAATTTTTGAAAACTTTCAATTTTCTTAGCGGGAAGTTAAAAATTTTTTCATATATTTATTTTAATGTATATTTTCATGTCGTTTGTATATATTTCTTTGCTTTCGACCAATCACGTTACGAATAGTTCGGCTTCACTTATATTTCATCTAAATTTTATTATAGGATAAATTTATCATAAACTTGTGTAATAAGGAGCTCAGAAACAAAAGGTAACACTTTTATAAATGATGAAAAATAACACATATAGACTTGAATAATATTTATTTCATTAATAAGTTAACAATTTCATTAATTTTTTTTAATGATCTTCCGGGTGGTCCAAGAAAACCGACTACTTTTTTTCGAGTCTGATATGGAAATTTGTTGGTTCAAAATTTCTTAAGAATTTTCCAATAATGATCAAAATTGGGATTTTTGTTTTCTGAATTTTTTTCTTTTTTGTGACAGAAATATTTTCTATCTGTATCGATATCATGATGAAAATTTTAGATCAAAGTATAGATTTTTAAGCCGCTCAAAAATTTTGACTATCAACTAATGATGAGGAACTAATACTTTAAATTCATTTTTTTACTTTTATCTAACTCTATTATCATTCCACTAAAATATAACTTTTGTATAACTAAAAATATACTGGATAGTCATAAATTATCAAATTAAGTAAGATCCGAATGACCAAAAACATCTAAAAATTGGATTAAAAAAGATGAAGTATGTAAGTAACTTATTTGTTCAACTTCTGAGGTTCTATTTGTTTTCATTGTGATATAAATTGACGGTGAAAAATCGAGATGCCTTAATATTAATATTCAAGCGTCGCTCGAAAACGTCCAAAAGTACTCGGAAACATTTGAAATTCTTAAGCGACGTTTAAATATTTAAATTTCGGGCTGAAAATTTTAAAGTATTAATGATTTCCTTGATTAAAAACTCTGATTGAAACCAATGAATTTCGATTGAAAGTCTATCGGATTTTAATCGGAACCAATCGGATTCAATCGGAATTCAGCGGTTTCAATCGGAGTTTTTAATCAGGGTTTTACAAATATAAACTATTGCTGTTACGAGAAAGAAAACATTAACAAAACAAAAATCCGAATTTCTGTCATTTTTTGAATTTTCAAAATTCTTAAGTTACCCTTTGAAAATTTTTTATGGAGCTGATTTTTGAAGAGGGCTCTTTAAATATGTTAAACAGACAAAATTGTTGGTTTCCTTGGGTCATCCTACTGAACATTACATATCTAAGTATATGGCGGCCATATAAGTCACATGAGAATAAACAGAATTAATGAAAATTATATCCAATTTATTTCATACAGAACATGAAAATTTTTTAATTTGGTGCCAACAAGCGATTAATATTTTCGAATTTATATACTTTATTAAAAAGTCGATCATTATAACAACACACAATATCAATCAATGAATATATGAGTCAAACAACACGACACGCAATATTTAATTACTTAGTTCAAGAACAGCAAGGACAGAAAATAGAATATATTTCTTCATAAATTCATCAAATACACTGTAAAAAATTCGCGGAGTGAATGCGGATTCAATCCGGAGTGAATGCGGAGTAAATGAATTTTTAATTATTCACTCCCCTCGGAGTGAAATTCACTCCGGAGTAGAGTTTTGAAAATATTATTAATAAAATATAACTCCACTCAATAAAATCGAAGTAAAAATTCAGGTATTACATTATTGATCAGCTGATATGCACACACATACATATTTAGGCACACACGCGCACTCGCACACACACGCACGCACACATTTGCACACAAGCACACATTCGAACACACACACGCACAAATTTGCACACACGCACACATTCGCACACACGCACACATTTGCACACACGCACACATTCGCACACACGCACAAATTTGCACACACGCATACATTTGCACACACGCACACAAACACCTACCCACACCCAAACACCCAAATGCACGCAAACACACACTCGCACACACACACATTGTTTAGCAGTTTAATATAAATTTATTTAAGTATTAAAACTCCGGACCGGAGTGAATTGGGAGTGAAATAAAATCCCCGTCACTCCGAGATCACTCCGCTAAAAAAAAACTCCCAATTCACTCTGCATGCGGAGTGATTTTTTTGAAAACTCTGGAACTCCGAGTGGCGGAGTGAATGCGGAGTGAATTCGGATTTAATTTCAATCCAAATTCACTCCGGATTCACTCCGAACTTTTTACAATGTAAAGAACAAATACTGTCCGTTATTTAGTTTCATTATCAAAAACAAAATGATGTTATGTTAACGCAAAATTTTTACGGTTTGAACTTTGGTAATACGAGATGTTGTCAAAATCAAAGACTTAAAAAATTGTTAGACAAATGTTTAATTATCTTATTAACGCAATACTTCATTGACAAGAAAAACATTGACGATTTATCCAAGGAACTTCGTGCTTTATACCCGCCTTATTAATAAATTTAGTCATAAAAGACACGCAATATTACAGCAATACGAATAATTAAACCCGTGTTTCAGCAACGGAAGTTTGTTTATTGATCAATGCTAATTTTCGCCGTAGTTTAGTTCGTTTCATTTCTAATTTTTGCGAACGTTTTTCAGATAGATCTGTTAATTTTTTGAACATTATTTCAAAAATAAAAACAGTGAACGTCCACATTAAGCTCAACGTACCGAAAAGATAAACTATTCGAAAATCTTCAAACTCTAATTGATCGAATCCACTTTTATATGATTCAATTCTAGCAGCTAATTTCGTTTTTCTTTTTGATTCTTTATACAGTTCAAAGCGTTCGGCGTAATGAATGTGACCGGTTTCAAAAATATTCATTGCTGCTTTATCGATTTTATTTTTCAAACTCCAACGTTTACGACTCATAAACACATTGTACGATTTGAATAATATGTCTTTCGAAATGTATAGATCCTTGTTATATGCCCAATTACGAAACTTATAAGCAAATATACAAGCTGCGAAAGAATCTTTTGTGATTGATTCATATTCCAAATATAGAGACTTTAACGGACTTGACATATTAATCGGGCGCGAATCATTAATCAGATGAGAAAAATTTACTGGAAGTGAATAATTTATCGGAACGGAATCTATTACCTTAATCGACTCTGACATTCCGATTTCTACCGAACCTGATGCATAATCTCTCATAATGTAATGGTAGCATTGTTGATAACCATTTATATATGATTCATACAAGTATTCTTTATCAGAATCACTCGACCATATTTCTGTGTCGAATATATAATCACGGATACTATCGTCGAAAAATATTTTATACTTATGTGAATGTAAATCATTCAAATTTTCAACCCTACGGTAACTCGGTTTTGCAAGCAACGCCATGAGTTGACCCTCTAATGCTGGATTGAACATCAATATAAATAAAGATGCAGATAAAAAAGTAATACGCATAAATAAACGCTCTATGCGTGTCGTCATCCCCATATTCAATACCAACAAAACGATATCGAAAAAAGTTTCAACAAAATTGAACTTATTATTGACTAAGATAAGTACATAAATGCTAGTTAGAATAATAATCGAGAGTGTCATACTTTGATAACTGAACATACTGTCGACAATTTCTTCAAGGATTGGAGTAGAACGTGAGTTTGTTACTATCGTGAAGCCGTCTTCCGAGTATAGAGGAATAACATCGAGATATTCGTAATAAAGTATATCGAGTGGTTTTAAATCGAACCATACATCGTAAATATTATTATTAAATAATTTTTTAGTTCCGTTAGAGTGTAAAACTTCATGAGGCCAATGGTAGTGCATCACCGGTGTGACATTCAACATTGAAAATATCTTTTCAAAAACGAATCGTGGCTTTCCGGTAAAATCGAGTTCATTTGATGAAATATCACGGAGTGAATAAGGTGCATAACCTTTTACTGGAAAACCGTCCAGAATTCTGGTTTTGTCAAAATGATAACTTTGACACGATTCTGAATCTGTAACAAAAATTAAACATTTATGAAAAATATAATCACAAATTAAATGCAGTACCCTACCGTTTTTAAATGTCTGCCTATACAATGTCCATCGATTATCACTCGTTTTCTTCTTAACTCTTTTCCAGGGTTTCGGTGCTCTATCAGTGTAGGGGTTAAATGTATACACCATCGTATTTTTGTTGACTTGATCTCGACAAACGTAAAATGATCCAAGGGCTTCATTGTCCCACACCATCCTCAGTACTTTCATTGCCTTTCCACAATTTTCATCAACAACGAAAACCAATGACTCGACGTTCCAAATAATCGACGATTTTATTTCGTGAAGAAGAGCTTTTAGTTTTCTATCAGACTCTGCTGATAGAATGTACGAAGGATGATTTGGATAGAACCATTTCATCGCAGTTGACTTGAAATCATAATCGATTGTTACAATCGACGCGTTGACCTTTTCGTTCATTGAAATTTCGAACATGATGTCAATCAAGTCAACAGTTATAACCACAGGGTTCAATTTATCAGGAAAGCACAGCTCAAGTAGTTGTTTCTGTTTAAAAATGTTATAACCAATTATGCAACATTATCGGTATCAATTACTTAACTAGAAAATTTATAGTCAGACGGCTGAGAGCTTGTTCTTTATTTAACGGTGGGGTGTCGAAATTGTACGTGGACTGAAGGGAACGCTCTCAGTATTTATAGTATAGGTACAAACGAGCCTCGAGCGACTTACACGAAATTTTTTTTTGCTTTTAAAAATTTTTTAAATATTCAAATATGTTATTCTAATTATATCTATATATAATATTTGCTTTTATAATTGACGATCGAAATCTCAATTATTATTGTTGCCAATTAAAATCATGAGTAATTTACTAAAAACCTATAAACAATTTATTATCCACAATAGTAAACAATTAATGTCCATAATTAAAATAGTAGTGAGCGATCAAATATTCTTATAATTTTATTTAGATTTTAATTTAAGTGAGTTACTTTTTTTTTCGCGTAAGCAATTTTATTTCTTATAATCAGTGATTACATTCAATTTCAAATTTTTCAAATTCTCTAGTGAAACAAACAGTTGAAAAAAAATTTTTTTTTCGTTAATGATAATTTTAAATTTCCAGCATCGATCGAATTAATCGACTCCCCCCCTTTCTACCACCTGTAACTAACAATATAAAAAATGAAAAAATTTCTTTTCTTTATGAAAATGATGTTTCACTCAGCCCAACCTTCTTCTTAATTATAATTAAAATTAAATTATAAGTAACAATAGATTAATTACCGTATCATTGTGAAAAACTGATAAACCCGTTGATTTTGGAGACTCCTCGCTGTCATCGCAGTTGACGAAATTCACAAACAGTAAACATAAAAAAATAAACTTTAAGAACATCATCATTATTAAAATATTTTTTATAATAAAGTTAAATATTTAATCGCGAAATAATCTGCGGAATACGTGCGTCTATTCTCTTTGAATTCTTAGCTGTAACTAACGACAGAATGCATAAATAAACAAATGAAAATATATTAAATATTGAAATATAGTGGGAATGGGAAAGGATACGTGTCCTTTGGACAATCGATGCGTTACATGTTTTAGCTTTTATTTCAAAATATTTATGCCATTTCGCGGTCATAGTCTCACTCTTTCTAAAAACTGCGCATTATGTTGCTATTAGAGCCAATTGATTTTCAGAAAAAAAATTATATATTTGCCTACATATTGTCCACTTTAACTTATGCATGAAATAAATATTAAAACTTTTCGTTATTTTTATTTCAACTCGGAAAATTTAAGTATTCCATTAATTAGAATTGAACAAATAGATCTTGGAATATTTATATGACATATTTATATTTAGAGAAAGTTATCAAATTTTTTTTTCTCTTCAAATAAAATCTATCCAAAAAAATTACATTTGAAAATTTTTTTTTGCTTTAATTTTTTAATGTCAGTGTAGATTTGATGTTGAATCGCATCCGCTTCGATCCATAATTTTAATTTTGAAATAGATTTATATTTAATAAAAACATGTTTTTATATCTTCAACATCATTAAAAAAATTTTTTTTTCCTAATTTTTAATATGTTACACGATATCCAGTCATTCCATTCGCAAATTTTACGCTTTTTATTCCACTCCGCGGAATTTTTTCAAAAGTAATATCAATATTTCCGCCCTGTTCATCAACGACGGAGTCAATTTTAGTCCAAAGAGATCAAGCAAACAATAATATGCTCGGCATTGATTCTGGAAATTTTTACCCCGTATACATATCGATCAGGTAAATAATAAATATGTGTGCGCAACATTACATATGCCATATGCAAAAAATAGTAATTACCATAAATTTCAACAGGTCCCCGAGGATTCTGAAATACTAATTCGACAAAAAATATTTCACTTGACTTAATTTAAAGAAATTATTGACCACAATATTGATAAAAATTTTGGTTTATTTTTTTTTTTTTTATTTATTAGGTAACAAGTATTAAATTTGATACATTTTCATAATTCAACAATAGAAATGTCATTTTTTAATAAATTATACAATGTGCTCATCACTAGTGGATAGATATATTTATTCAAAAAATTCATATATATATATATATATATTAGGGCGTTTCAAAAAAAACAAGAATTTTTTTTTTTTCTCGGAACCAGGCTCAAAAGTTTCGTTTAGATGCCAAAATAGGCCTCTGAAAATATGAGCCCTTAATATTAATATTAAGGTAGTCCGCATTGCACTTTTTGATTTTCCATAAGAATAACACAGGAAAAAAAATTTTTTTTTCTTCTGATTTTTGAAACTAATGAACCGTAAATTACATTGTAATGTCCATCACATATTTTTGTAGAGAATTGAACGCTCTACAAAAAAAGTCTCTTATAATTTTTTGATAAATTCGTCTGCACGAAAGTTATTGGAGCTGGAAGTCAAATCTACAGAAAATTTCGAGATCTTTTTACTTTTCCAGCAAAACTATTAGACTTATCAAAAAATGTCATAGAACTTTTTTTGTAGACAACTTTATTCCCTACAAATTATTTTCAATAAAGTTCATTCAAATTCCGCATTGTTTTCTAATTATTTTCATTTTAATGCCAAGCTCATAAAAATAATAGTTTTCTAATCGATTTTGAGAATTTAACGTTAAAATGAAAATAATTAGAAAACAATGCGGAATTTGAATGAACCTTATTGAAAATAATTTGTAGGGAATAAAGTTGTCTACAAAAAAAGTCCTATGACATTTTTTGATAAGTCTAATAGTTTTGCTGGAAAAGTAAAAAGATCTCGAAATTTTCTGTAGATTTGATTTCCAGCTCCAATAACTTTCGTGCAGACGAATTTATCAAAAAATGATAAGAGACTTTTTTTGTAGAGCGTTCAATTTTCTACAAAAATATGTGATGGACATTACAATGTAATTTACGGTTCATTAGTTTCAAAAATCAGAAGAAAAAAAAATTTTTTTTCCTGTGTTATTCTTATGGAAAATCAAAAAGTGCAATGCGGACTACCTTAATATTAATAAAATTTTAATACGGTTATGACAGTTGAAAGTCATTGCATATTTTTTAAAAGTGGGGGGCACTGACTGAGAATGCCCTTAAAATTGTGTGTGTGTGTGTATATATATAATTAAAATAATTATTGTACAGATGTGTGAAACGCTAAAACGAACCAATAATATTCTGAGCGTTATTATTTATCAGTTCATCACGTGGACACGGATAATTGTTGGACTTGATAAAAATATCGTGGGAAACTAGTAAACCTTGCAGTTTAACGTGTAATAGTATATTACATACCTAGGCCAGTAAAATAAGAAAAGTCTCAGAGCACATGTAATTGTTGGCCGAGGCGAAGCCGAGGCTGACAAACATGTGGTCTGAGGCTTTCTTTTTTACTGGCCAAGGTGCGTATACTATTTTTCTGCTCGACGAAGCCGGAAAGTTGCAACTTCGTTTAGGGCAGCGGCCCGAAAGTTGCCACTTTCCGGCCGGAGGGCAGAAAAATATTTTTTTAAACTAAATTGAATATTTTCATTAACATCAACTATTATTTTTTATATTAAATTTTACAAAATATTTACAGTTTACACGCAAAAAGAAAAAAAAACAATCACAGTTTCATGATTGCATGGTCGGGGTTCCATATTAGAAATTTAAAAAAAAAATACATTTCTAAATAATGATTTTACTCTCAGTAGTAAATTCTACAGTTTCAAATATACTTTGAATTATATAATCAGAAAAGATCCTAACATTATTATTTGAAAACATTTTTTTTTCTCGTGTATGAGATGTAAATTAATTAGTAAACTTTTATCCAATCAGTACCCATATAAAAAAATTGTTTAAAAAACGTTGACTTTTTTGAACGTAAAAATGTAATACGATGACGAACTTTGAAACTGCACGGAAAGAAAATTATGGCAGCGGTTCCCATAATTCTGTGAAATTTTTTCCTATACCATCATAGGAATTACGACCATAAATTATGAGAGCGGTTCCTATAATTATAGGAATGTTTCCCATAATTATAGGAATAGTTCCTATAATTATGAGAATGATACCCATAACACTATAGGAATGGTTCCTATAATTATAGGAATGGTTCCTATAATTTATAGGAATACTTTCTATAATATTATAGGAACCATTCCCATAACATTATGGGAACCATTCCCATAATGGTATGGGAACTATTCTCATACTATTATGGGGATGGTTCCCATAATATATGGGAACCATTCCTATAGTAGTATAGGTACTATTCCCATACCATTATGGGAACCATTCCCATAATGCATAGCAAAACTTCCCATAATTTTCTTTCCGTGTGCCCCGATAAAATATGTTTAGATCCAAGCATATATGATTAGATCCAAACATGGCTTGGATCCAAACTTTGGCGCGATCCAAGCGGATCCAAACAGATCTGACAATATCCAAAGAGATCTCACTTTATCTAAGTATATCCAAACAGATCTCAAAATATCAAAAGAGATCCAAACAGATCTCAAAATGTCTAAAGAGATCCAAATAAATTTCACTATATTCACGAATATATAAGTGTATCCAAGCAGATCTGCGTAAATGTCGATCTTGAAGAAATCTACATAGATTTAAGCACATATATCTAAAGAAGTTTCACTACATTCTAATGAATACATGTATAAGTATATTATACTTTAGACCATTCTAAAAACAATATATACTTATATCTTGGATTTTATTGCTATTACCTCTTAATGCTTTTGATGAACCTATGTATAACATATATCGAAAGTCAATTGATATTTAAATAAAAAAAATAGATGAATACTTTGGAAACATTGATCAAACTGATTTATTTTATTTATTCATTGCAATATCAAGTATATGATTTAAATAACGTATATATCAAAGTCAGTATACTGATTATACATATAGACACACATTTTTGGATATAGTCATAAATTCTTAGATATACGTATATCTGCTTGGATATGAATTATTTTTGCATCTATATATCCGCATACATACAATTGGGTCTGAGCAGATATAACAATATGTACTTATATCTGCTTGGATATAAATCTTTATATTTGCTTATATATAGTTGAATCTGAGCAGATATAACTATATATACTTGTATATGCATAGATATAAGCATATCTGCATGGATATCAATTTTTATATCTGCTTATATATAGTTGGATCTAAGCAGATATACTTATATATGCTTGGATATGCGTATATCTACTTGGATATCAATCTTAATACATCTCTATATCTGCTTATATATGCTTATATCTAGCAAGATTAAATATTTGGATGTGTTTGGATATAAACAGATATAACGAGATCCAGACATATCTGGTTGGATCCAAACGTTTTTTATCATTATACCAAATATAAGTCTCAACGCAATATTTTTAAGCACTACACTTAAACTCGTTTAAGTCATACGCTTAAATCGAGTTTTAGCGCCACCGCAAAACTCATATCAGCACTACACTCAAATCCTTACACTCATAAATTGACAGAACTAGAAAAAAAAGGTTATGGAAATAAATATTGCTATAGATTAAAGAAATGACAATAAACCCATTTATTGATAATACTTGATGATAGGATGATGAATTCCACTCGGTTAATTTATTTTTCACCCAGGAATCCATAAATGATTATTTTTAATTCCAATTATGTAAATAATCTTTTAAAGGCTCTTAAGAACGATGAATAGGTTAAAGGTATAATATAAACACGGGGAAAAAAGATGCAAAATACGCGCTGAGTCTTACGCGGGAACTTGTTTTACTATACTCTCTGGACTTGCTATAGTATCGTACGGAAAATATAAGTCACTCACTTAAACAGAGTATTGCGATAATACTTAAACTTTTTTATATCATATTCGCAATACCAATTTATTAAAAAAGTGTATACCAATCGGACTTAAACTTTTTTTTCAGTGTATGGTCTCTCTCGATCACCACATAATGAAATATAACTCGTTCTTTAATTTAAATAATGTTATCAACAAAAAAATAGAAAAAATAGCGTTTTCAAAATTATTCTCGGATATTTTATATTAGGGGTGTGCGAATACTCGAAACTTCGAATTATTCGAGGCGAATCGAACCAAACAATTCGATTCAAGATTCACCTCGAAGATTCGAAATGTTCGAATAGTTCGAATAATTTGAAAGGTTCGAATACTTCGAAAGATTCGAATAGTATCGAAACTTTACCGAATCTTCGGTAAATAGGGGAGCCTAGGGCACGAGGCCTCCCTCAAAAATTAGGTAAAATTTTTTTTTCTATTTTCCGTCAAGTTATGACCTCTATAATGTTTTTATCATATTTGAGGCCAATATGTGATATGTGGGGTAAAATGGATCAATTAAAAAAAAAAATTAACTTGACGGAAAATTAAAAAAAAAATAATTTTTTCGTTGCAATTTTTTTATCGAGTGGTCCATTATACCCCACATATCACATATTGGCCTAAAATATCATAAAAACATTATTGAGGTTATAACTTGACGGAAAATAAAAAAAAATTTTTATCTAATTTTTGAAGGGGGCCTTCATATGAAAAATAAAAATATTTTGTGATGGTGAGCTGGAGAGGACCAGTATTCGAGGGCACCTGTGATGTGAAATTGTGATATTTTGTGCTTAATCTATTTTTTTTTTCCTTATCACTATGACTATTGTTACTAAAATTACTTAAAAACTATTATAACTAGTATACTTAAACCTAGGCCTAAAATTCTAATAATACGTTTATGTTTTTGCGTAAATAACTAATTACTACTTTCCTATTGCTATTTCTTATTACTAGTCTGACTTAAGAACTATTTCTTATTTATATTTCTATTATTTCTTATAAATATGACTTATACTTTTATTTACAACTAAATTTTTGTATTACTCTTATATACTATTTGGGTTTATTTTTTATTATAAACATTATTATTTTCTTTCGGAAATGACGTATTATTTATTTATACTTATATGGCTGTGTTTTTTTAGTTTAAGTTGAATGAATATACCGAGATATAAAATTATATGGATGTACGGAATAAGTATGAGAATACGCGGCCGAGCGAAAATTATTCTAAGTCCTGAGCACCAAAGTCAAAGGAAATAAAATAAAAACGCTTATATAGATTTCAAATGAATCGTTTAAAAGATTCAAGAGATTGAAAGAATTATAAAATGAACTGAAATACAAGAAATATTAGTTGAAATTAAAATAAACTCTAATATTTCAATCGTTCATTCTTTCATTCTCTATCCGTCCGCGCGGATTATCGTCGCTTACACGGCTAAGTTCCCGGGACTTAGTGTTTACTTAACGAATTCCTTTTCTTTAAATTCAATTTTATCTTTGATAAAATTAATTTTACTCGATTTCCTTTGACTTTGTAACTCGGGACTTAGAAAATATTTCACAACAGTAGACTCTCGATGTCAACAACAGAGGGCGATGGAATTTATTCCCGTCCACAGTTACGGCGAATAGATATAATGATAAAACCGCGCATTTAAGCCCGTAGAGGCGAACCTAGTTCTCCAGAGACGTTGTCTGAGAAGACCATTCACGGACAACTAACGGAAACTCTCGTACCAGGCGTCCGACCGGACCAGGTAAGTGCAGTTTTTCACTTCTCATGGAGGGTTGAGGGACTCCACCCTGAGGCCTTCTGCCAAGGGGTGGTGGGTACTTGTGAACCGAGTAGGTGAGGGTCTGTTGGAGACCATCCACTGACCCTCATGGGACGGGACTTCGTGTAGGGCCGACGGGGTAGTCGACTAGACTCCCCTGAAGCAACCGGGAAGGGGGGTAGACCGCGATCTTAGACCGCGTAAAGTTTGGTATGTGTGTGTGTGTGTGTGTGTGTGTGTGTGTGTGTGTGTGTGTGTGTATATTTTGTGTGTTACGGGACCGCGTGGAATTATTTAATAACCAGCGACATTTTGTTATTAAACCGCGTTAAAAGTATGGATATTATTTATTGTAAAGGTAGTAGAACTGAGCATTGAAGCTCATGTAAAAAGGTTTTGTTTGCTTTCTTATTTAAATAAAGTTTTTGACTATTGTTTATTTGTAAAAACTGTCTATAAATTAAAGACCCCTTTTGAACCCTGGACTCCGGCGAGCTAAACCAAGCAAAAAGGGGTAACTGTTTATTTGGAATTATCAATGTACTGATGTATAATTGATAACAAATGACTCATTCAGCTAAGTTCTGATTTTCCGGTATTTAAAATGATTTGTCTTAATTAATTTGGGTTATATTTAATGTTTGATGAAATGTTTAATTTAAACTGGTTTATTTCACTCGTTACAATTTAAAAAAATTTATTTTAAGTGGAAAGATAATGAATAATAAAAAAAAACAATTATTTAAAATAATTTTTATATTTTATATAAAATATGGCCGTGCTTGCCGCACGCGACGCTTACTACTATCTCTGTTAGGCTCTTGCTAATATATACAACTACATATGATTATATGCAGCCATCTATCGATAATGTGCGTTAAAGAAATATTTATTGACTATATTAATAACTATTATTTGGTGAAAATAAATATTTATTCAAGTCAAAGAAGGCTTTGTTGATATTACGAATATTTATTTGAGATAAACCATAGAATGATTTAATTGTAATAAATATTTATTTCTCTCAAAGAAACTTCTCACAAGAGTTTTAATAAATCTAGTTTATTACTCTCAAATAAATCCTTTTATCAGTACACGCTTAGCTATCGAATCTTGGCAGATTAAAAAAGGGCCAACGCTGGCCCAATTTTCATCATTGCCGGTTCCTACCTGGGATATACAGTTCATATATAATTGTATATAATTAAAAATAATTGAAAGTTACAAAAAAATCACGAAAATTACATTTACAAAAATGGACATCAAACAGGCTTATTATGTCAAGATTGTTCGATCGTAAATGCATGTTGACTGGAAATGACTTTTGAAATTTTCCCCGTGACGAGTCTCAAACCCAATTAAATTGCAATTTTACATTCAAATGAGATAAAAATAATTATACTATCAAATCAATCATAGAGAATGAAAAGTTCTACTAAAGACTAAAAACTAATAAATAATTATTCGATATTATAAAATTCATAGTTTATCGAATTACATATTAACTGGTACTTCATTAGCATGATCATCATCATTCAATCTAGAGCAGATATGTTATGGATCAGGCAAATAATATAATATTTATTATAAAAAAATTTTATAGTTTGCGACTAAGCATTGTAGCAAATATTGTTAGTTATTTTTCTTGTTCAGTATTTCATTTTTTTTAATTGTTTACGATAACTTTGTTATCGAGTTGACATTTGAAATAATAAATAATAAACTTTTATCAGCATAATTGCTGGAATATTCTCTATCATATCGTGGCAATTTTTTTTTTACTCATACTACTACTACTACTACTACTACTACTACTACTACTACCACTACTAATATTTGAAAAAGTTGCTTTTCATCACGTATACACGTTTTTAGGTAGAAAAACGTTTATATTGTAACATTGTTTACGATAGCTTTGTTGTCGAGCTGACATTTGAAACAATAAATAATGAAACTTATATCAGTATAATTGCTGCAATATTCTCTATGATATTGGACAAGGTTGCTGCTGACGCAAATGAGTTTTCAGGTATAAAAATGTCCATTTTTCGGTGATTGGTACGCAGAAGCTCACAGAAATTCAACGAAGCATTACTGGTAAGAAATAATTATTTTTCTTTAATATTTAAAAAAATAAAATATAATTGATTTTTTCTGCATAAAAAATATCCAGGGACGCTTGTATAGAATTTATATGTTAAATAAAATTTTATATATATATACGTATGTATATGGGGCATTCCACGCCAAATCGACCACTTTTGAACCCTACCCCTTTAGATTTGGCTGAAATTTTTTCTCTATTTGTACCCCATCAAAAACGTATCTCAAAATTTTTTTTTAAATTTTTTCACCCAACCAAAAAAAAGTTATGAATTTTTGAAAAAATGGCTTTTTTTATTTAAAATAACTATATCATTTATTTAAAATTCGAGTGTTTGGGAGGTTTTTTTTTTTTAATTTTTGTTTTTAAATGTACTTTTCGAAAAAAAATACAAAAAAATTACTGCAACCTATCTTCATTGTTTTTTTTTTTTTTATTTTTGGAAACAATCAAAAATTTTTCGATGTTTACCATTTTTGATTTTTGATTTTTTTTTTTTCTTATAAAACTGACATTTTCTGCAAATCTCCATATTTTTTTAGATCGATGTTATTTCGATTTATATTTTTTATTCCCAGTTGAAAAACAAAATTCTTTTTAACTAGCCTTATTTCTCATGACACCATGCTTAAAATTTTTGAGAGTGCTCAGAAAACCTTGAAATTTAGAAAAAAAAATAAAAACAATAAATTTAAATGGTAATCATCGAAATAATTTGAATTTTGTTAGAAAAATCAAGTTTAAAAATAGAAGGACTTTCTGAATAATTTGTTTATATTTTTTTCTGAAAACTACACGGAAAAAAAAATTCTACCAAAATTTACGATGTTAACATCGTAATCTCGGACTAGACTTTTATTAATGTCAATTTTTAAATGTTTTATTTCAAAATTTATTATGTGGGCTATGTTTTTTACTATTTAACATCGTAATTTCAACAAAGACTTTTAGGATTAAAAATTACTGCAAAAATTACAATTTAACATCGTAAAAAAAAATAAATAAAAATTACACTTTAAAAACTATATTTATTCATACATTTAATATTTCTATTTACTTTTTAACAAAATAAATATTACAGTGCTGCCTCTGTTATAATACGATGGAAGCTATAAAAAGTACGATGTTACATCGTACTTTTTAAATAGTAACTGGGTCCTCCGCAAGTCGTTTATATGGATCTTAAAAACAACATATAGTGTAGGCCCTTCGGTGGCCGAGTGGTCCAAGGCGTCGGACACTTCGCACTCGAAAGGACTCGGGTTCGAATCCAACTGCCGAACGATTATTATTTTAATCTTTTATTTAAAATTTCTCTTCAAATTTTACGATGTTACATCATAATTTATATTAAAGAGCTTAAGACTTCGTATTGTTTGTCTGAAGTATTATTTCTTAAATGAAATTTCCAACCCTACATCGTAAAAATTACGATGTGAAAAGTCTAGTCCACCAATACAATAATTAATAGGACAAATTACGATGTTAGCATTGTAAATTTAACTAGGATTTTTTTTCCGTGTACATTTAAAAACAAAGAAAATATAAAAAAAGAGTTTTCATTTGGTTCATTTTTGGACAAATGCTGGAAAATCGAAAACAATTTCTTCTACACTCATTGTTTTATGGTTGAAGAACGGTGTTATGAGAAATAAGGCTATAGTTAAAAAAAATTTGTTTTTCAACTAGGAATAAAAAATATAAATCGAAAAAACATCCCTCCAAAAAAATTTGAGGATTTGCAGAAAATGTCAGTTTTATATGAAAAAAAAAAATAAAAAATAAAGAATGGTAAGCATCGAAAAATTTTTTATTTTTTTCAAAAATCTAAAAAAAAACAATGAAGATAGGTTGCGATAATTTTTTTGTATCTTTTTTCGAAAAGTACATTTAAAAACAAAAATTTTGAAAAAAAAAAAACGTCTCAATCAGTCGAATTTTGAAAAAGTTATAGCTATTTTAAATGAATCGTTCATTTGAGAAACCTCATAAGTCAAGAAAACAAAATTTTTCAGGAAACACAAAAAAACTTTTTTTTGGAAAAACTTGACATTAAAATAATAAATAAATAATTGAATACAATAATGTTAGCGTCTCTGAAAAAGATTCCAACACGAAATATTTAATTTTTTAAATGAAACTACTTAAAAAAATTATTTAAAGTTGATTGACGTATGGGGTTTCTCAAACAAACCGGAAAAATAAGTTATAAAATCATTGTTTTTTTAAATGTTTCCACTCAAATCATTTATTACACTGATAAAATGAAGTATTAAATATGTATTTGAACTCTGAAACTCAGAAATTACAAAAAATTATAATTAATTTAAATATTTTAATCAGTCATATAACAGTCAACAATAAAACGACATTTGAAATTAATTTCCCAAGAAAGCGCGAATTTTAAATAAAAAAAATAAAAAAATTATTTCTGTAAAACTAAAACTGCATACACTGATAGAAGGATTTTTTAATATTTAATAAGCCTTATTAACTGTTAATAAATGATTTTTTAACATGAGATGAGTTAATAAATATTTATTAACAGTTGATAAATCATTTATTTAATGCGATTTTTTAACAGTTAATAAATATTTAGTAACAGTTAACAAATAGTTATTAATAGTAAATAAATCATTCATTAAAGACAATTTATTAACTGTTAATAAATCATTTATTAAAACAGTTAAATAAAAAGTGAGCATAAAAGCTTTACTTTGACACTTTTTGTAACCTCACAACTTCAATAAATAATAAAATTTAATTAGATGAGATCGATTTATAGTTCTCTTATAAAAAAAATAGAGAAAATAAAAGGAATAAAAAAAAAAATAGTTGTAATTTATTAATATTTAATAAATTCTTCTATCAGTGTGCATATATATTTTTAATTATACCTCTGTACTATTGTAATTACTGTATTATTTAAATTGAATAATTGTTTTACTTTTCCGCTTCAGGATATAAAATAAAAAAATGTCGAAAATAATTTTATTATTATCAATTTTCGTATTGATTGGTCTCTATGTTGGTGCAGCTACAGCTGCAGGCTGTGATGGCCAGTGGGTAAGTAATTATCATAACACAGTGAAAGAAAAAAAAAATTACACGCAAAGAATTTTGAGTAAAAATTGCCCATAAAGTTTGGTACTGTAAGGATATCTAGTCAGTAACCAAACTTTTATTATGTTGTTAGTAGAAATTGCACTTTACTTATATGCTATCGAATAGTATATTTTATAATGTGGATGGGGAAAATTTCGATATTTTCCACGTGTCCTCACAGTATTATATTTTTTAGGTAATTTTTACTGAAAATTTCTACTGAAAAATGAAAATTCGATAAAATATAAATTTTTTTAGTGCCATCCATCAGAAGGATACAAGTGTTGTGCAGGACATTCATGCAGTTCGTACGCTTGGCAAGGTAAATGCAAAAATGATCATCAAGCTGAAGCAGACCAAATGGCGGCAGCACCCACGGGAAAATAATTATAACATACAGTGAAGATTAATAAATGCATTGTATCAATTAATAAAAATCTCTTGTTGACAAACAAAATTTTACTGTACGTGTTTTCATTCTCAAGAGATGTTTCTGATATTCTTTAGATAACCTGTACGAAGTCGCAGTTAATGATTTATTAATTTTTTTTATTATGAATAGTTATTTATATTTTTTTTAACTTCCCGCTAAGAAAATTGAAAATTTTCAGAAATTCGGGATGTGATTGGTTTCGGTCCGATTTACGAAAATCGAATTTCTAAGAAATTTTAACGTTTTGAGCTTCTAGGAAGCTATTCTGACTCATTTCAAGATGATGTCTGAGTGTATGTATGTACGTATGTAAATACCTGTATCTTTTGAACGGAGAAACCGATAGGAATTTTATCGATCACTGGAACTTCACCTGCTCCAAAAAATGACAGCTGTACTGGCAAAAGGTTTTCTCTGTAGTTTCCCCTTGTCGTTACAGCCCCACGGCAAAAAGCTCGGATATAGGACACCATGTAATGCAATGATGCAGTACAGAAGCTCAAGTCGGTCCACAGCTGCATGAAAAAGAGAAGGGAATAAAAAAGGTAGCATTTGCGATTAAAGGCAAAAAAGTGTAAAAGAAAGACAAGGCTATATACACTGTTAACAATAATAAAAAAATCTGTCTATCAGTTGACCCTGCGGGCCAGCCCTAAAACTTCCCGCTGTTTTCGAGCTCCTCGAGCTCGAAAACATTATTATGGGAACATTTTCGAGCTCTTCGAGCTCGAAACTATTTTTGTATGCCATTGTGTTCGAGAAAACCGTTTTTTTGCACCTTGGAAAAAATGTTTTTATAAAATTTTATAAAAAAATATAAAATTTTGTAAGATTTTATAAAATTTCGCAGCAAAATTTTATAAAAATTCATACAATTTTATAGAATTTTATAAAATTTTATAAAATTCAATAAAATTTTATAAATTTCTGGTAGAGCACTTGGCGTGATACCGAATTGGTCTGAGTTCGATTCCCAGTTCGGGCTATCTATATTTTTCTAAATTTATCTATAAATTGTCTTATTGAGAAGGTCATTTGCATGTTTGCATGTTTAGGTTTCCACTATATTTAAATGGCCCCAGATTTCTGGACAAATTCTGACCACAGTCTGACTCGAATCTTGACCAATAATCTTGGTCAAGAATCTGCACGGAGAAAAAAATATTGTTCTCAGAAGTATACTGTATAGTTACAGTAACAATACGCAATAGTTATCTAATAGATTGTTATTGCAACGATCTAACTGTATCGTTCTGACAACAATACGGTAGATAGCTCTGAGACCTATACCCCTGTTGAAAATATCCAATAGATTCCAATAAAAAAGAATCATATCAGAATCTATTGTGCTTTTGTCGCAGTAATTCCTTTTACAAACCAATACCGATTTTATAGTGGAATAATCCAATGGGGGTGGATAACGTTCTATTGGAGTATATAAGTAAGAATATTTTTTATGTGGATATCCAGTTATGCCAATGGACATGGTTTATCTTATGTCAATATATTGGGCTATTCAGATAAAGTCTATTTTGTCTTTTATAAATTTCAAGAGGATGATCCTTTTAGAATTTACAACTCACACTTTTGGTCTTGATTAGGCTCCTTGAGCTCGAAAACAGCGGGATGTTTTGGGGCTGGCCCGCAGGGCCAACCGACACCCACATTTTTAACTTCCCGCTAAGAAAATCGACGATTTTCGAAAAATTGGGAAGTTATTGTTTTCACCCCGATCATTGTGAATATATTTTCGAGCTCTTCGAGCTCGAAAAATGTCAGTGATCAAAATCAAGATTTGAATGAGTTTCGACTGAGGTCAGAGCAATAATATATGGAATATCCGAGAAAAACATTAAAGACTGGGTTTTTTCAATTTTTTGCTGACAATATATGACCAGTCTATAACTTTTTAACTATTGAACCGATTTGGATGGTTGAGGCAGCAATCGAAAGAGCTTGTTGGCCATCAACTTTTCTGAAAATTTCAGATCATTTGATCAAGTAGACTCGAAAATATTGCCGAATTACAGAAAAAAAAATTTTTTTTTTTTTTAGTTTTTTATTGATTTCTCAGATACAACTTGAACGATCGACTTCAAAATTTGATCAGCTTTAGAACTCAATAAAACACGTCGATTGCCGCCTCAACCATCGAAACCGGTTGATTCGTTCGTGAGATATCGCGGGAGAAAGAAATTCCAAAAAACGGTTTTTTGCGAATATCTTTGAAACGACTCAGTCAAACAATTTTAAAATTTGATCAGCTCTAGAACTCAATAAGACTCGTCGATTGCCGCCTCAACCATCAAAAGCGGTCAATTCGTTCGTGAGATATCGTGGGAGAAAGAAATGCTTAAAACGGTTTTTTTCGAAAACAATGGGATACAAAAGTATTTTCGAGCTCGAAGAGCTCGAAAATGTATTCACAACAATGTTTTCGAACTCAAGAAGCTCGAAAACAGCGGAAAGTTTTGGGGCTGGCCCGCAGAGTCAACCGATAGACAGATTTTTTTTTTTCAATTTTAAAAAAAAATTTTGTAGAAGTCACAAATAATCGACAAATTGTTATATTCATAGATTTTTTTCTCGAAATTGTATTTCAAATGAAGTTGAACAACCAAAATTATGCTATTGTCGAAAAAAAATTTAATGGTGGAAAACTTCACCTTTATTGTTGTAGATCATGCAAAGATGGATAAAAAGGGTACAAGTAAAGATGGTTCTCCGAAAGATAATTCTACCATTGGTGAAATTCCCGCGTCTGCAAATACCTCAACTGCACTCGCTGGTCCAACAATTCATTCCTTTGCTGATGAACGCACCAAGCATTCGTCAAAAGAACGAAATGAAAAAAAGGTCCAGGATGTGACCTCTTCTTCAAGCAGCTCTTCTGAATCAGCTGAAGACTCAGAATCATCTGAAGATTCAGGAACTTGTGATGGATGGCACTAAAAAAATTTATATTTTATCGAATTTTCATTTTTCAGTAGAAATTTTCAGTAAAAATTACCTAAAAAATATAATACTGTGAGGACACGTGGAAAATATCGAAATTTTCCCCATCCACATTATAAAATATACTATTCGATAGCATATAAGTAAAGTGCAATTTCTACTAACAACATAATAAAAGTTTGGTTACTGACTAGATGTCCTTACAGTACCAAACTTTATGGGCAATTTTTACTCAAAATTCTTTGCGTGTAATTTTTTTTTTCTTTTACTGTGTTATGATAATTACTTACCCACTGGCCATCACAGCCTGCAGCTGTAGCTGCACCAACATAGAGACCAATCAATACGAAAATTGATAATAATAAAATTATTTTCGACATTTTTTTATTTTATATCCTGAAGCGGAAAAGTAAAACAATTATTCAATTTAAATAATACAGTAATTACAATACTACAGAGGTATAATTAAAAATATATATGCACACTGATAGAAGAATTTATCAAATATTAATAAATTACAACTATTTTTTTTTTTTTATTCCTTTTATTTTCTCTATTTTTTTTATTAGAGAACTATAAATCGATCTCAAGGAGCTCGAAAACAGCGAGAAGTCTTGGGGCTGGCCCGCAGGGTCAACCGATAGACAGATTTTTTTTTTTCAATTTTAGAAAAAAATTTTGTAGAAGTCACAAATAATCGACAAATTGTTATATTCATAGATTTTTTTCTCGAAGTTGTATTTCAAATGAAGTTGAACAACCAAAATTATGCTATTGTCGAAAATAAAGTCTATTTATCTCTATCCAGATAAAGTCTATTTTGTCTTTTATAAATTTCAAGAGGATGATCCTTTTAGAATTTACAACTCACACTTTTGTTCTTGATTAGGATTTCCACAATCAAATGAAAATTTTTTCTACCGATGCCTAATTGTCAACATTTATTGAATATTTCAAGAATTATGATTGGATTTCCAGATCAGACTTAGTTTATCACCTTATGAATTTAAGGGGGCGATCCTTTTAGAATTTACGATTCACAGTTTTGGTCTTGATTAGGATTTCCACAATTAAATGCAAATTTTTTTTATCGGTACCTATTTGTCAATACTTATTATATATATTAGTACGAATATTGGGTTTAATAAAAATAATGTGGGAACGGATAAAATTAATATTGAAACGGTGTTTTATTATTTATTGATGTTTATAATTTGATAACTGCTGAATATAATTTTATAGAGTAAGAATTTAAGAACGACTAGCAGAAAAGAAAAATAGGGTACACGGAAAAAAAATTCGACGAAAAATTCCAATATTACTATCGTAATCCTGGACTATACTTTTATTATCTGTAACTTTCAAATATATGATACGAAAATTTACAGTTTGTAAAAGATTTTTTACTATTCACTATCGTAATTTTATTAAGAGTTTGTTGTATAAAATTCAATAAGAAATATTACAATGTTACTATCGTAAATAGTAAAAGAATAAAAAATGAGATTTAATTATAATATTTATTCTTTTATTCTTCCTCTTAATTTACAGTGCTGCCTCTATGTTTTTACAATACAAGTCACAAAAATTACGATAGTTGAATTGTAAATTTTTTGAAATGGTATAGTATATGCCATCTGAAGCGTTTCCGTATGAAAGACAAATGTCACAATACCATGATGTGATGCTTGTGTGAGTATATATACATATATATACAAATGATGACATCTACTTTGTGTGTATTATTTGTGGTTCAACTATATATCTACAGTGTAGTGCAGAAATAGAGGTTATTTTTCATGACGTTTTTTGGACAATTGTAAATAAGAAATTAAAAAAAAAACTGTGCTTTCTTCATTACAAACCTACATAGATTATGGAATATAATAATTTGGTGGTGTAAGTATAATTATTACTATTCAATTTTTATTAAACTGGATATTCTGTGGGTATATCGTTCGTTTTAAAATTATTTATCTGGTCATGAAGTTTATTTTTATAAAAATTTTAGTAGTATTATGGTCATAGGATAAATGATTCTAAAAGAATGAAAATTTCTTTTTTCTGATAAATTCAATTCTTCTAATTTTGTTACAGGATATTCTTCATTTGTCGACCATGAATAATTTACCCGGCTTTGCGAGAGGTAAAACATTTCAATAACCTCAAATTATGGACATTTAACGTTTCTATATGATACTGAAGTTAGCAGACGCCTAATAATTTTTGGATTTTTTTTTAAATGATAAATTATAAAAAAAAAGTATTCGAAAAAATTGCGCCTATGGTTTTTTTAATTTTCTACATGTGCGTATTTTGAATACAAAGAAATGAGTTATTTATTCAAAAGGAAAAAATTATAATACTTTCGGAATCTGATGTGAAATTATAACTGATAAAGTTAAGTTAATAAATAATAAATTTTATATGTACCAAAAAAATATATTTGAAAAATTATTAAATAAATGTTTTATTATTACTACTTCAACATGTTTTATTTTTATTTCGAGATTGTATTTTCCTTCTCAATTTAACTGTTAAAAAAAAAAAAAATTCCAAATGATAAATTTTTCTTTTATATTAATTATAAATTCTACTTTCTTAAAAAAATATATTTTACTCCATTGACTTCTAATTATTATTTTATATTTAAAGAAATTCTACATTACCGACTCATTCATTTTACGATAGTTGTTTTAGAATTTATGTCAACGCAACTTGTATAATTTACTCTATAGTATCTGATTTTTTCTTTCAGGTAGTAGTATAAATTATAAAATAAAAATTACGATAGTCTATTGTAAAAATTATTATTGAAAACTTATAGTCCATCGTTACAATACTATATAATGAAAATTACGATAGTTAAATCGGAAAAAATCCGTGAATTTTTTTTCCGTGTATAAAACGTGTAAAAAAAATTATCCTTTTGTTGCGAGCTTCACCATTTATGACTTATCTATCTGGTGGAGCGTTTTTATCAGATAAAGTTCCTGAATCTTCAGATGATTCTGAGTCTTCAGCTGATTCAGAAGAGCTGCTTGAAGAAGAGGTCACATCCTGGACCTTTTTTTCATTTCGTTCTTTTGACGAATGCTTGGTGCGTTCATCAGCAGAGGAATGACTTGTTGGACCAGCGAGTGCAGTTGAGGTATTTGCAGACGCGGGAATTTCACCAATGGTAGAATCATCTTTCGGAGAACCATCTTTACTTGTACCCTTTTTATCCATCTTTGCATGATCTACAACAATAAAGGTGAAGTTTTCCACCATTAAATTTTTTTTCGACAATAGCATAATTTTGGTTGTTCAACTTCATTTGAAATACAATTTCGAGAAAAAAATCTATGAATATAACAATTTGTCGATTATTTGTGACTTCTACAAAATTTTTTTCTAAAATTGAAAAAAAAAAATCTGTCTATCGGTTGACTCTGCGGGCCAGCCCCAAAACTTTCCGCTGTTTTCGAGCTTCTTGAGTTCGAAAACATTGTTGTGAATACATTTTCGAGCTCTTCGAGCTCGAAAATACTTTTGTATCCCATTGTTTTCGAAAAAAACCGTTTTAAGCATTTCTTTCTCCCACCCCTCGCGGATTCGGGGTTACTGTGAAATCACAGTGAAATCACAGTGAAATCAATTTTACCGTAAGTTTACTGTGTATTGATGGTAATTTCATAGTGAATTCACAGTCGTTTTGTGCCATTTCGTCACTCTGGTTATATAGTAATTTTACAGTAATTTTACAATTAAATTACCATACTTTCATGATAATTTTACTGTCGATCAGCTATCGATTTATGGTAACTCAACAATGGTAACACTGAGGCTTTATCATGGGTTCACAGTCAGTTTATCGTGATTTCACTACGAATTCACTGTGATTCCATAGTAATGTGATAGTGTTAACTCTGTGACTTTACAATAGTTTCACAGTCAGTTCATAGTGGTTTAACCATGAATTTACCGTGATCCCATGACAACCTAGTAGTATTAGCACTGTGACTCTATGATATTTTCACAGCAAATTATTAGCGTTTTCTCCATGATTTCACTCTACTTTGATAGTGATCTGATACGGTACATCTATCATTAATCCAATTTCAAAATCAAAAATTTGAATTTTTAATGTCATTAATCGATAGAAATGGAATTAAAAAAAAAATAATATCAATCATTTCATAAATGCTCCTATAATTATTTGTAAGTTTAGCAAATACTTGGGCACAAATGTATTTTATTTATTATAAATTTAGCTATTTTAGGAATTTCCGAGCGAAACTTTATCTGTAATTGTCTAATTTAGTTAATTTTATAAAAGCTTAAGACGGTAAAATTCTTCAGAATTATGAAAAAAAATAAATAAATAAAAAAATTGAATAACTTTTTTTTTAAAACTGTATAAATTGAATTTAAACTACTGCAAAAAATAAAGAGAATATCATTTAGATTAATATTTCAATAGTAAATATTTATTATTTATCATAATTTAAAATAAAATATTCTTAAATTAAGAAAACTTGATGATTTACAAATGAAGGTAAAAATTTTTTTTTGATAAATATCGAATTCTTTTAATTTTATAGTATTTAATAAAATAATTTTTCTTATAGCTTAATCTTGAGTATATATAGTATTGAATAGCATGAAGTAACAGATTAAATATTTAGTTCCGAATGCGTGTGGTGGCCGAGTGGGCTAAAGTACATGACTTAAGCTACTCTCAATCGAAGGGTCGGCAGTTCGAATCCCATCATGCGTTAAAAAAAAATAAAATTCCTTCTTTACCGAGGGTAAAAAAATAGCATTTAATCCTCCAGAGGAATAATTACATGAAGTCGTACAAAGGGGGATGGATACTAAATAATTTTTTTAAACAAGAAAAATTATTTATTGAAAAACCAAGATTAGGATTATTGTTGCTATTATAATATTATTATTAATTTTATTATTATTATCTTTGAATCAATAAATATAGGATCTCAATATTGCCCCTAAATCTCGATGAAAACTAAGCAGATCCAGGATTAAATGATTAAGAAATCACAGTAATATTACTGTCAATTCACAGCGATATTATTGTGATTTCACGAAGAATCTATAGTAAGACTGCTGTGAAATCACTGTATGATCACGGTATTATTACTGAGAAAGCATGACTGAAGCACTGCAGATCCAGCATAAACTGATAGTGAAATCACTGTAAATACACAGTAATACTACTGTCAACTTACAGCTATACTACTGTAAATTGACTGTTATGCTATTGTGATTCTACTATGAATCGATGGTGAAATCATCATAAAATTACCATCGGATGATAATTATCACACAGTAAGCAAATGGCACAAAGTTACAGTGATTTCACTGTCATTTCACTATGATTTCACCGAAATTTCACCATGATTTCGGAGTAATCCCGAGTCCGCGAGGGACGATATCTCACGAACGAATTGACCGCTTTTGATGGTTGAGGCGGCAATCGACGTGTCTTATTGAGTTCTAGAGCTGATCAAATTTTAAAATTGTTTGACTGAGTCGTTTCAAAGATATTCGCAAAAAACCGTTTTTTGGAATTTCTTTCTCCCGCGATATCTCACGAACGAATCAACCGGTTTCGATGGTTGAGGCGGCAATCGACGTGTTTTATTGAGTTCTAAAGCTGATCAAATTTTGAAGTCGATCGTTCAAGTTGTATCTGAGAAATCAATAAAAAACTAAAAAAAAAAAAAATTTTTTTTTCTGTAATTCGGCAATATTTTCGAGTCTACTTGATCAAATGATCTGAAATTTTCAGAAAAGTTGATGGCCAACAAGCTCTTTCGATTGCTGCCTCAACCATCCAAATCGGTTCAATAGTTAAAAAGTTATAGACTGGTCATATATTGTCAGCAAAAAATTGAAAAAACCCAGTCTTTAATGTTTTTCTCGGATATTCCATATATTATTGCTCTGACCTCAGTCGAAACTCATTCAAATCTTGATTTTGATCACTGACATTTTTCGAGCTCGAAGAGCTCGAAAATATATTCACAATGATCGGGGTGAAAACAATAACTTCCCAATTTTTCGAAAATCGTCGATTTTCTTAGCGGGAAGTTAAAAATGTGGGTGTCGGTTGGCCCTGCGGGCCAGCCCCAAAACATCCCGCTGTTTTCGAGCTCAAGGAGCCTAATCAAGACCAAAAGTGTGAGTTGTAAATTCTAAAAGGATCATCCTCTTGAAATTTATAAAAGACAAAATAGACTTTATCTGAATAGCCCAATATATTGACATAAGATAAACCATGTCCATTGGCATAACTGGATATCCACATAAAAAATATTCTTACTTATATACTCCAATAGAACGTTATCCACCCCCATTGGATTATTCCACTATAAAATCGGTATTGGTTTGTAAAAGGAATTACTGCGACAAAAGCACAATAGATTCTGATATGATTCTTTTTTATTGGAATCTATTGGATATTTTCAACAGGGGTATAGGTCTCAGAGCTATCTACCGTATTGTTGTCAGAACGATACAGTTAGATCGTTGCAATAACAATCTATTAGATAACTATTGCGTATTGTTACTGTAACTATACAGTATACTTCTGAGAACAATATTTTTTTCTCCGTGCAGATTCTTGACCAAGATTATTGGTCAAGATTCGAGTCAGACTGTGGTCAGAATTTGTCCAGAAATCTGGGGCCATTTAAATATAGTGGAAACCTAAACATGCAAACATGCAAATGACCTTCTCAATAAGACAATTTATAGATAAATTTAGAAAAATATAGATAGCCCGAACTGGGAATCGAACTCAGACCAATTCGGTATCACGCCAAGTGCTCTACCAGAAATTTATAAAATTTTATTGAATTTTATAAAATTTTATAAAATTCTATAAAATTGTATGAATTTTTATAAAATTTTGCTGCGAAATTTTATAAAATCTTACAAAATTTTATATTTTTTTATAAAATTTTATAAAAACATTTTTTCCAAGGTGCAAAAAAACGGTTTTCTCGAACACAATGGCATACAAAAATAGTTTCGAGCTCGAAGAGCTCGAAAATGTTCCCATAATAATGTTTTCGAGCTCGAGGAGCTCGAAAACAGCGGGAAGTTTTAGGGCTGGCCCGCAGGGTCAACTGATAGACAGATTTTTTTATTATTGTTAACAGTGTATATAGCCTTGTCTTTCTTTTACACTTTTTTGCCTTTAATCGCAAATGCTACCTTTTTTATTCCCTTCTCTTTTTCATGCAGCTGTGGACCGACTTGAGCTTCTGTACTGCATCATTGCATTACATGGTGTCCTATATCCGAGCTTTTTGCCGTGGGGCTGTAACGACAAGGGGAAACTACAGAGAAAACCTTTTGCCAGTACAGCTGTCATTTTTTGGAGCAGGTGAAGTTCCAGTGATCGATAAAATTCCTATCGGTTTCTCCGTTCAAAAGATACAGGTATTTACATACGTACATACATACACTCAGACATCATCTTGAAATGAGTCAGAATAGCTTCCTAGAAGCTCAAAACGTTAAAATTTCTTAGAAATTCGATTTTCGTAAATCGGACCGAAACCAATCACATCCCGAATTTCTGAAAATTTTCAATTTTCTTAGCGGGAAGTTAAAAAAAATATAAATAACTATTCATAATAAAAAAAATTAATAAATCATTAACTGCGACTTCGTACAGGTTATCTAAAGAATATCAGAAACATCTCTTGAGAATGAAAACACGTACAGTAAAATTTTGTTTGTCAACAAGAGATTTTTATTAATTGATACAATGCATTTATTAATCTTCACTGTATGTTATAATTATTTTCCCGTGGGTGCTGCCGCCATTTGGTCTGCTTCAGCTTGATGATCATTTTTGCATTTACCTTGCCAAGCGTACGAACTGCATGAATGTCCTGCACAACACTTGTATCCTTCTGATGGATGGCACTAAAAAAATTTATATTTTATCGAATTTTCATTTTTCAGTAGAAATTTTCAGTAAAAATTACCTAAAAAATATAATACTGTGAGGACACGTGGAAAATATCGAAATTTTCCCCATCCACATTATAAAATATACTATTCGATAGCATATAAGTAAAGTGCAATTTCTACTAACAACATAATAAAAGTTTGGTTACTGACTAGATATCCTTACAGTACCAAACTTTATGGGCAATTTTTACTCAAAATTCTTTGCGTGTAATTTTTTTTTTCTTTCACTGTGTTATGATAATTACTTACCCACTGGCCATCACAGCCTGCAGCTGTAGCTGCACCAACATAGAGACCAATCAATACGAAAATTGATAATAATAAAATTATTTTCGACATTTTTTTATTTTATATCCTGAAGCGGAAAAGTAAAACAATTATTCAATTTAAATAATACAGTAATTACAATAGTACAGAGGTATAATTAAAAATATATATGCACACTGATAGAAGAATTTATTAAATATTAATAAATTACAACTATTTTTTTTTTTATTCCTTTTATTTTCTCTATTTTTTTTATAAGAGAACTATAAATCGATCTCATCTAATTAAATTTTATTATTTATTGAAGTTGTGAGGTTACAAAAAGTGTCAAAGTAAAGCTTTTATGCTCACTTTTTATTTAACTGTTTTAATAAATGATTTATTAACAGTTAATAAATTGTCTTTAATGAATGATTTATTTACTATTAATAACTATTTGTTAACTGTTACTAAATATTTATTAACTGTTAAAAAATCGCATTAAATAAATGATTTATCAACTGTTAATAAATATTTATTAACTCATCTCATGTTAAAAAATCATTTATTAACAGTTAATAAGGCTTATTAAATATTAAAAAATCCTTCTATCAGTGTATGCAGTTTTAGTTTTACAGAAATAATTTTTTTATTTTTTTTATTTAAAATTCGCGCTTTCTTGGGAAATTAATTTCAAATGTCGTTTTATTGTTGACTGTTATATGACTGATTAAAATATTTAAATTAATTATAATTTTTTGTAATTTCTGAGTTTCAGAGTTCAAATACATATTTAATACTTCATTTTATCAGTGTAATAAATGATTTGAGTGGAAACATTTAAAAAAACAATGATTTTATAACTTATTTTTCCGGTTTGTTTGAGAAACCCCATACGTCAATCAACTTTAAATAATTTTTTTAAGTAGTTTCATTTAAAAAATTAAATATTTCGTGTTGGAATCTTTTTCAGAGACGCTAACATTATTGTATTCAATTATTTATTTATTATTTTAATGTCAAGTTTTTCCAAAAAAAAGTTTTTTTGTGTTTCCTGAAAAATTTTGTTTTCTTGACTTATGAGGTTTCTCAAATGAACGATTCATTTAAAATAGCTATAACTTTTTCAAAATTCGACTGATTGAGACGTTTTTTTTTTTTCAAAATTTTTGTTTTTAAATGTACTTTTCGAAAAAAGATACAAAAAAATTATCGCAACCTATCTTCATTGTTTTTTTTTAGATTTTTGAAAAAAATAAAAAATTTTTCGATGCTTACCATTCTTTATTTTTTATTTTTTTTTTTCATATAAAACTGACATTTTCTGCAAATCCTCAAATTTTTTTGGAGGGATGTTTTTTCGATTTATATTTTTTATTCCTAGTTGAAAAACAAATTTTTTTTAACTATAGCCTTATTTCTCATAACACCGTTCTTCAACCATAAAACAATGAGTGTAGAAGAAATTGTTTTCGATTTTCCAGCATTTGTCCAAAAATGAACCAAATGAAAACTCTTTTTTTATATTTTCTTTGTTTTTAAATGTACACGGAAAAAAAATCCTAGTTAAATTTACAATGCTAACATCGTAATTTGTCCTATTAATTATTGTATTGGTGGACTAGACTTTTCACATCGTAATTTTTACGATGTAGGGTTGGAAATTTCATTTAAGAAATAATACTTCAGACAAACAATACGAAGTCTTAAGCTCTTTAATATAAATTACGATGTAACATCGTAAAATTTGAAGAGAAATTTTAAATAAAAGATTAAAATAATAATTGTTCGGCAGTTGGATTCGAGCCCGAGTCCTTTTGAGTGCGAAGTGTCCGACGCCTTGGACCACTCGGCCACTGAAGGGCCTACACTATATGTTGTTTTTAAGATCCATATAAACGACTTGCGGAGGACCCAGTTACTATTTAAAAAGTACGATGTAACATCGTACTTTTTATAGCTTCCATCGTATTATAACAGAGGCAGCACTGTAATATTTATTTTGTTAAAAAGTAAATAGAAATATTAAATGTATGAATAAATATAGTTTTTAAAGTGTAATTTTTATTTATTTTTTTTTACGATGTTAAATTGTAATTTTTGCAGTAATTTTTAATCCTAAAAGTCTTTGTTGAAATTACGATGTTAAATAGTAAAAAAAATAGCCCACATAATAAATTTTGAAATAAAACATTTAAAAATTGACATTAATAAAAGTCTAGTCCGAGATTACGATGTTAACATCGTAAATTTTGGTAGAATTTTTTTTTCCGTGTAGTTTTCAGAAAAAAATATAAACAAATTATTCAGAAAGTCCTTCTATTTTTAAACTTGATTTTTCTAACAAAATTCAAATTATTTCGATGATTACCATTTAAATTTATTGTTTTTATTTTTTTTTCTAAATTTCAAGGTTTTCTGAGCACTCTCAAAAATTTTAAGCATGGTGTCATGAGAAATAAGGCTAGTTAAAAAGAATTTTGTTTTTCAACTGGGAATAAAAAATATAAATCGAAATAACATCGATCTAAAACTAAAAAAAAAATATGGAGATTTGCAGAAAATGTCAGTTTTATAAGAAAAAAAAAAAATCAAAAATCAAAAATGGTAAACATCGAAAAATTTTTGATTGTTTCCAAAAATAAAAAAAAAAAAAAAACAATGAAGATAGGTTGCAGTAATTTTTTTGTATTTTTTTTCGAAAAGTACATTTAAAAACAAAAATTAAAAAAAAAAAACCTCCCAAACACTCGAATTTAAAAAAAATGATATAGTTATTTTAAATAAAAAAAGCCATTTTTTCAAAAATTTATAACTTTTTTTTGGTTGGGTGAAAAAATTTAAAAAAAAATTTTGAGATACGTTTTTGATGGGGTACAAATAGAGAAAAAATTTTCAGCCAAATCTAAAGGGGTAGGGTTCAAAAGTGGTCGATTTGGCGTGGAATGCCCCATATACATACGTATATATATATAAAATTTTATTTAACATATAAATTCTATACAAGCGTCCCTGGATATTTTTTATGCAGAAAAAATCAATTATATTTTATTTTTTTAAATATTAAAGAAAAATAATTATTTCTTACCAGTAATGCTTCGTTGAATTTCTGTGAGCTTCTGCGTACCAATCACCGAAAAATGGACATTTTTATACCTGAAAACTCATTTGCGTCAGCAGCAACCTTGTCCAATATCATAGAGAATATTGCAGCAATTATACTGATATAAGTTTCATTATTTATTGTTTCAAATGTCAGCTCGACAACAAAGCTATCGTAAACAATGTTACAATATAAACGTTTTTCTACCTAAAAACGTGTATACGTGATGAAAAGCAACTTTTTCAAATATTAGTAGTGGTAGTAGTAGTAGTAGTAGTAGTAGTAGTAGTAGTAGTAGTATGAGTAAAAAAAAAATTGCCACGATATGATAGAGAATATTCCAGCAATTATGCTGATAAAAGTTTATTATTTATTATTTCAAATGTCAACTCGATAACAAAGTTATCGTAAACAATTAAAAAAAATGAAATACTGAACAAGAAAAATAACTAACAATATTTGCTACAATGCTTAGTCGCAAACTATAAAATTTTTTTATAATAAATATTATATTATTTGCCTGATCCATAACATATCTGCTCTAGATTGAATGATGATGATCATGCTAATGAAGTACCAGTTAATATGTAATTCGATAAACTATGAATTTTATAATATCGAATAATTATTTATTAGTTTTTAGTCTTTAGTAGAACTTTTCATTCTCTATGATTGATTTGATAGTATAATTATTTTTATCTCATTTGAATGTAAAATTGCAATTTAATTGGGTTTGAGACTCGTCACGGGGAAAATTTCAAAAGTCATTTCCAGTCAACATGCATTTACGATCGAACAATCTTGACATAATAAGCCTGTTTGATGTCCATTTTTGTAAATGTAATTTTCGTGATTTTTTTGTAACTTTCAATTATTTTTAATTATATACAATTATATATGAACTGTATATCCCAGGTAGGAACCGCCAATGATGAAAATTGGGCCAGCGTTGGCCCTTTTTTAATCTGCCAAGATTCGATAGCTAAGCGTGTACTGATAAAAGGATTTATTTGAGAGTAATAAACTAGATTTATTAAAACTCTTGTGAGAAGTTTCTTTGAGAGAAATAAATATTTATTACAATTAAATCATTCTATGGTTTATCTCAAATAAATATTCGTAATATCAACAAAGCCTTCTTTGACTTGAATAAATATTTATTTTCACCAAATAATATTTATTAATATAGTCAATAAATATTTCTTTAACGAACATTATCGATAGATGGCTGCATATAATCATATGTAGTTGTATATATTAGCAAGAGCCTAACAGAGATAGTAGTAAGCGTCGCGTGCGGCAAGCACGGCCATATTTTGTATAAAATATAAAAATTATTTTAAATAATTGTTTTTTTTTATTATTCATTATCTTTCCACTTAAAATAAACTTTTTTAAATATTTTTATTTTTCATATGAAGGCCCCCCTCAAAAATTAGATAAAAATTTTTTTTTATTTTCCGTCAAGTTATAACCTCAATAATGTTTTTATGATATTTTAGGCCAATATGTGATATGTGGGGTATAATGGACCACTCGATAAAAAAATTGCAACGAAAAAATTATTTTTTTTTTAATTTTCCGTCAAGTTAATTTTTTTTTTTAATTGATCCATTTTACCCCACATATCACATATTGGCCTCAAATATGATAAAAACATTATAGAGGTCATAACTTGACGGAAAATAGAAAAAAATTTTTTACCTAATTTTTGAGGGAGGCCTCGTGCCCTAGGCTCCCCTATTTACCGAAGATTCGGTAAAGTTTCGATACTATTCGAATCTTTCGAAGTATTCGAACCTTTCAAATTATTCGAACTATTCGAACATTTCGAATCTTCGAGGTGAATCTTGAATCGAATTGTTTGGTTCGATTCGCCTCGAATAATTCGAAGTTTCGAGTATTCGCACACCCCTAATATAAAATATCCGAGAATAATTTTGAAAACGCTATTTTTTCTATTTTTTTGTTGATAACATTATTTAAATTAAAGAACGAGTTATATTTCATTATGTGGTGATCGAGAGAGACCATACACTGAAAAAAAAGTTTAAGTCCGATTGGTATACACTTTTTTAATAAATTGGTATTGCGAATATGATATAAAAAAGTTTAAGTATTATCGCAATACTCTGTTTAAGTGAGTGACTTATATTTTCCGTACGATACTATAGCAAGTCCAGAGAGTATAGTAAAACAAGTTCCCGCGTAAGACTCAGCGCGTATTTTGCATCTTTTTTCCCCGTGTTTATATTATACCTTTAACCTATTCATCGTTCTTAAGAGCCTTTAAAAGATTATTTACATAATTGGAATTAAAAATAATCATTTATGGATTCCTGGGTGAAAAATAAATTAACCGAGTGGAATTCATCATCCTATCATCAAGTATTATCAATAAATGGGTTTATTGTCATTTCTTTAATCTATAGCAATATTTATTTCCATAACCTTTTTTTTCTAGTTCTGTCAATTTATGAGTGTAAGGATTTGAGTGTAGTGCTGATATGAGTTTTGCGGTGGCGCTAAAACTCGATTTAAGCGTATGACTTAAACGAGTTTAAGTGTAGTGCTTAAAAATATTGCGTTGAGACTTATATTTGGTATAATGATAAAAAACGTTTGGATCCAACCAGATATGTCTGGATCTCGTTATATCTGTTTATATCCAAACACATCCAAATATTTAATCTTGCTAGATATAAGCATATATAAGCAGATATAGAGATGTATTAAGATTGATATCCAAGTAGATATACGCATATCCAAGCATATATAAGTATATCTGCTTAGATCCAACTATATATAAGCAGATATAAAAATTGATATCCATGCAGATATGCTTATATCTATGCATATACAAGTATATATAGTTATATCTGCTCAGATTCAACTATATATAAGCAAATATAAAGATTTATATCCAAGCAGATATAAGTACATATTGTTATATCTGCTCAGACCCAATTGTATGTATGCGGATATATAGATGCAAAAATAATTCATATCCAAGCAGATATACGTATATCTAAGAATTTATGACTATATCCAAAAATGTGTGTCTATATGTATAATCAGTATACTGACTTTGATATATACGTTATTTAAATCATATACTTGATATTGCAATGAATAAATAAAATAAATCAGTTTGATCAATGTTTCCAAAGTATTCATCTATTTTTTTTATTTAAATATCAATTGACTTTCGATATATGTTATACATAGGTTCATCAAAAGCATTAAGAGATAATAGCAATAAAATCCAAGATATGAGTATATATTGTTTTTAGAATGGTCTAAAGTATAATATACTTATACATGTATTCATTAGAATGTAGTGAAACTTCTTTAGATATATGTGCTTAAATCTATGTAGATTTCTTCAAGATCGACATTTACGCAGATCTGCTTGGATACACTTATATATTCGTGAATATAGTGAAATTTATTTGGATCTCTTTAGACATTTTGAGATCTGTTTGGATCTCTTTTGATATTTTGAGATCTGTTTGGATTTACTTAGATAAAGTGAGATCTCTTTGGATATTGTCAGATCTGTTTGGATCCGCTTGGATCGCGCCAAAATTTGGATCTAATCATATATGCTTGGATCTAAACATATTTTATCGGGGCAGTTTCAAAGTTCGTCATCGTATTACATTTTTACGTTCAAAAAAGTCAACGTTTTTTAAACAATTTTTTTTATATGGGTACTGATTGGATAAAAGTTTACTAATTAATTTACATCTCATACACGAGAAAAAAAAATGTTTTCAAATAATAATGTTAGGATCTTTTCTGATTATATAATTCAAAGTATATTTGAAACTGTAGAATTTACTACTGAGAGTAAAATCATTATTTAGAAATGTATTTTTTTTTTAAATTTCTAATATGGAACCCCGACCATGCAATCATGAAACTGTGATTGTTTTTTTTTCTTTTTGCGTGTAAACTGTAAATATTTTGTAAAATTTAATATAAAAAATAATAGTTGATGTTAATGAAAATATTCAATTTAGTTTAAAAAAATATTTTACACGTTAAACTGCAAGGTTTACTAGTTTTCCACGATATTTTTATCAAGTCTAACAATTATCCGTGTCCACGTGATGAACTGATAAATACCCTCGCGGATTCGGGGTTACTGTGAAATCACAGTGAAATCACAGTGAAATCAATTTTACCGTAAGTTTACTGTGTATTGATGGTAATTTCATAGTGAATTCACAGTCGTTTTGTGCCATTTCGTCACTCTGGTTATATAGTAATTTTACAGTAATTTTATGGTAGTTCCATAGTGATTTCACTTGTGATTCTTTTGTAGGTTTAGAATAAAATTACCATACTTTCATGATAATTTTACTGTCGATCAGCTATCGATTTATGGTAACCCAACAATGGTAACACTGAGGCTTTATCATGGGTTCACAGTCAGTTTATCGTGATTTCACTACGAATTCACTGTGATTCCATAGTAATCTGATAGTGTTAACTCTGTGACTTTACAATAGTTTCACAGTCAGTTCATAGTAGTTTAACCATGAATTTACCGTGATCCCATGACAACCTAGTAGTATTAGCACTGTGACTCTATGATATTTTCACAGCAAATTATTCGCGTTTTCTCCATGATTTCACTCTATTTTGATAGTGATCTGATACGGTACATCTATCATTAATCCAATTTCAAAATCAAAATTTGAATTTTTAATGTCATTAATCGATAGAAATGGAATTGAAAAAAAAAATAATATCAATTATTTCATAAATGCTCCTATAATTGTTTGTAAGTTTAGCAAATATTTGGGCACATATGTATTTTATTTATTATAAATTTAGCTATTTTAGGAATTTCCGAGCGAAACTTTATCTGTAATTATCTAATTTAGTTAATTTTATAAAAGCTTAAGACGGTAAAATTCTTCAGAATTATAAAAAAAAATAAATAAATAAAAAAATTGAATAACTTTTTTTTTAAAACTGTATAAATTGAATTTAAACTACTGCAAAAAATAAAGAGAACATCATTTAGATTAATATTTCAATAGTAAATATTTATTATTTATCATAATTTAGAATAAAATATTCTTCAGTTCAGAAAACTTGATGATTTACAAATGAAGGCAAACATTTTTTTTTTTATGAATATCGTATTCTTTTAATTTTATAGTATTTAATAAAATAATTTTTCTTATAACTTAGTCTTGAGTATATATAGTATTGAATAGCATCAAGTAACAGATTAAATATTTAGTTCCGAATGCGTGTGGTGGCCGAGTGGGCTAAAGTACATGACTTAAGCTGCTCTTCAATCGAAGGGTCGGCAGTTCGAGTCCCATCGTACGTTAAAAAAAAATAAAATTCCTTCTTTACCGAGGGTAAAAAATAGCATTTAATTCTCCAGAGGAATTACATGAAGTCATACAAAGGGATAATAAATAATTTTTTTAAACAAGAAAAATTATTTATTGAAAAACCAAGATTAGGATTATTGTTGCTATTATAATATTATTATTAATTTTATTATTATTATCTTTGAATCAATAAATATAGGATCTCAATATTGCCCCTAAATCTCGATGAAAACTAAGCAGATCCAGGATTAAATGATTAAGAAATCACAGTAATATTACTGTCAATTCACAGCGATATTATTGTGATTTCACGAAGAATCTATAGTAAGACTGCTGTGAAATCACTGTATGATCACGGTATTATTACTGAGAAAGCATGACTGAAGCACTGCAGATCCAGCATAAACTGATAGTGAAATCACTGTAAATACACAGTGAGACTACTGTCAACTTACAGCTATACTACTGTAAATTGACTGTTATGCTATTGTGATTCTACTATGAATCGATGGTGAAATCATCATAAAATTACCATCGGATGATAATTATCACACAGTAAGCAAATGGCACAAAGTTACAGTGATTTCACTGTCATTTCACTATGGGTTCACTATCTTTCCACTATGATTTCACCGAAATTTCACCATGATTTCGGAGTAATCCCGAGTCCGCGAGGGTAATAACGCTCAGAATATTATTGGTTCGTTTTAGCGTTTCACACATCTGTACAATAATTATTTTAATTATATATACACACACACACACACACAATTATAAGGGCATTCTCAGTCAGTGCCCCCCACTTTTAAAAAATATGCAATGACTTTCAACTGTCATAACCGTATTAAAATTTTATTAATTAAAAAAAAAAAAATTGAAGCCTTAATTGAAAAAAGGTCAATTCCGTATTCTTTTGAATATAATATTATATTATCCTTTTCACCCTCGCTTATGTTACAGTATATATATATATAAAGGGTGATTCAGAATGACCTTCACAGCAGGAAAATTTAAATAGAGGAGACGATTCTAAGCATAAAGTTCCTTAGCCATTTTTCAAAATTCTCAATAGTTTTTGAGTTATTTAAAATCTAAATTGACCAATCAAAGACATGCTTTGAGATTTAAAAAAAATTAAAAAGAATAGCAAATAAGTTTGGCAGCGCCGCAACAGTAAACTTCAAGTTATACACTATTTATTTAATTTAAAAAGTTCGATTTGTCACAGAAAAGAAACAAAACACACAATTACAACATAGAATATATTCGTATATTTTGTTTTATCTTTTCTCTTTTTATAGAAAGAATAATTAGTGGAAAATAATGTTTTTATTAAAAATAAAGCTTTTGGAAATTCGACAAAAAAAAATTACAGATTTTTAATTATATGATGAGCAACGCAGATTAAAAAAAGAAATTTGAAAACTAATTGAATTATGTTTTACCAGAATAAAAGCAATTTCAAATAGACAAATATATAGATGACCACATTATTTTAAAATCGTTTATTTCGCTTGCTCTGTCTCGCTCAAGACTTTGCTAAGCGCTCATTGTACGTCATACTAAACACATTTGTAAAGATCGCGCGGATTGTCTTGTTAAACATCTTTCAAGTGATCTTTCTCAGTGATTAGCTATCTGACTATCTCGCTAATGGTCTTGCTGGTGATCTTTCTTAGAATTTTTCTGGTGATCTTGCTGACCATCTGGCTGGTGGTCTCGCTGGTGGTCTTGCTGGTGGTCTCACTGGTGATCTTGCTGATGGTCTTGCTGAAGGTCTTGCTGGGGGTCTTGCTGGTGGTTTTGCTGTTGATCTTTCTTGTGGTCCTGCTGGCGGTCTTGCTGGTGGTCATGCTGAAGGTCTTGCTGGTGGTCTCACTGGTGATCTTGCTGATGGTCTTGCTGGTGGTCTTGCTGGGGATCTTGCTGGTGGTTTTGCTGATGGTCTCGCTGGTGATCTTTCTGGTGGTCTTGCTGTTGATCTTTCTTGTGGTCCTGCTGGTGATCTTTCTGGTGGTCTTGCTGACCATCTGGCTGATCACCAGCAGGACCACCAGAAAGGCCACCAGCAAGACCACCAGCAGGACCACCAGCCAGATGGTCAGCAAGATCACCAGCATAATTCTAAGAAAGATCACCAGCAAGACCATTAGCGAGATAGTCAGATAGCTAATCACTGAGAAAGATCACTTGAAAGATGTTTAACAAGACAATCCGCGCGATCTTTACAAATATGTTTAGTATGACGTACAATGAGCGCTTAGCAAAGTCTTGAGCGAGACAGAGCAAGCGAAATAAACGATTTTAAAATAATGTGTTCATCTATATATTTGTCTATTTGAAATTGCTTTTATTCTGGTAAAACATAATTCAATTAGTTTTCAAATTTCTTTTTTTAATCTGCGTTGCTCATCATATAATTAAAAATCTGTAATTTTTTTTTGTCGAATTTCCAAAAGCTTTATTTTTAATAAAAACATTATTTTCCACTAAATATTCTTTCTATAAAAAGAGAAAAGATAAAACAAAATATACGAATATATTCTATGTTGTAATTGTGTGTTTTGTTTCTTTTCTGTGACAAATCGAACTTTTTAAATTAAATAAATAGTGTATAACTTGAAGTTTTCTGTTGCGGCGCTGCCAAACTTATTTGTTATTCTTTTTAATTTTTTTTAAATCTCAAAGCATGTCTTTGATTGGTCAATTTAGATTTTAAATAACTCAAAAACTATTGAGAATTTTGAAAAATGGCTAAGGAACTTTATGCTTAGAATCGTCTCCTCTATTCAAATTTTCCCGCTGTGAAGGTCATTCTGAATCACCCTGTATATATATAAATTACGGTGGCTTAGAAAAAGTCTTGATCTTTGTGCTTTTACTCTCACCCTTCAAAAAGTTATTAGGGTATGGTAAAAAAAAATTCTCTCCATGTTTGAGATTTGAAAACTTCGAAGTTATTACGCGGCTTCACAAAATTCATGTTTTTAGATAAAATTGTTAGAAGATGGCTTATTTGATAAGTAGTAATTTTTGCTATTCCAAAATACAAATTTGCGAAAATGAAACACTAGATTGTTTGAATGTTTTCTAGATTTTGAAAATTCTTGTGCGACCTCTCTTAATCTAAAAATTTTCACTCAAAAGTGGTGATAATTTTTTTTTACCGCACTCAAACTTTTTGAGGGTAAAAGTGGAAACAAAATTTTTTTTTTAACCTCTTTAATATGTATAGAGGAGACCGGGGCACGAAGGGCCCCTTAAGCCGGTTTTTTCTTCTTGTGGCTTTTGACCATCAAATTCATTTAAATTCCGTCTATTTCGGAAGAATCAGTCGAAATTTTGCAAAAAATCAAAAAAAAAATTTTTTTTTTCTGGGGCCCCCTCCCTAAAAATTATAAAAAAATTTTGTTTTCATTTTCCGTCAAGTTATGACTTCTATAATGGTTTTATTATATTTTAGGTCGATATGTGATATGTGGGGCAAAATGGACCACTCAAAAAAAAAATTGTAACGAAAAAATTAACTTGATGGAAAATAGAAAAAAAATAATTTTTTCGTTACAATTTTTTTTTCGAGTGGTCCATTATGCCCCACATATCACATATCGACCTAAAATATAATAAAACCATTATAGAGGTCATAACTTGACGGAAAATGAAAACAAAATTTTTTTACCTAATTTTTGAGGGGGGCCTTCGTACCCCAGGGGGCCATAGCACCCCGGTCTCCTCTATATCTATATATATTTATATAGTTGCTATAGAAATCCCACATCAAGGAACAGTTTCCATAAGAATTATATGTGATTTATTCCATCAAAAACAAAAATTTTAATTTTGTGCCAACGGGCGATCAATTTTCAAGCTTTATATATTTTATTCAAATGTTAATCATTTTAGCGACACACAATATCAATCAATAGATACATAAGTCAAACAACAGAACACGCAATATTTAATTACTCAGTTCAAGGGCAGTAAAAAGAATATACAACTTTATAAACTAATAAAATAAAAACCTAACATCATTTGTTATTTAATTTCATGGTCAAAAATTAAATAACTTTGAACGAAAGCAAAATATTTACGGATTGTAATTTGGTAATATCGAATGTTCTGCAAATCGAATACTTAGAAAATCGATTCACCAATTTTTTTGAAAATTATATTTAAAACGGTAGATTAAAATTCAAAACCCCGACTCTATTATGGAAGGAACCTTGTCCTTTACAAGGCGTCTTTGATAAGTATTTTAAATATTACAGCAATACGAATAATTAAACCCGTGTTTCAGCAACGGCAGTTTGTTTATTGATCAATGCTAATTTTCGCCGTAGTTTAGTACGTTTCGTTTCTAATTTTTGCGAACGTTTTTCAGATAATTCTGTTAATTTTTTGAACATTATTTCAAAAATAAAAACAGTGACTGTCCACATTAAGCTCAATGTACCGAAAAGATAAACTATTCGAAAATCTTCAAACTCTAATTGATCAAATCCACTTTTATATGATTTAATTCTAGCAGCTAATTTTTTTTTTCGTTTTAATTCTTTATAAAGTTCAAAGCGTTCGGCGTAATGGATGTGACCGGTTTCAAAAATATTCATTGCTGCTTTATCGATTTTATTTTTCAAACTCCAACGTTTACGACTCATAAACACATTGTACGACTTGAATAATATGTCTTTTGAAATGTATAGATCCCTGTTATATGCGAAATTACGAAACTTATAAGCAAATATACAAGCTGCTAAAGAATCTTTTGTGATTGATTCATAATATTCCAAATTTGGAGACTTTAACGGACTTGACATATTAATCGGGCGCGAATCATTAATCAGATGAGAAACATTTACTGGAAGTGAATAATTTATCGGAACGGGATCAATTACCTTAATCGACTCTGACATTCCAAATTCTACCGAACCTGCATAATCTCTCATAATGTAATAGTAGCATTTATCATAACCATTTATATATGATTCATGCAAGTATTCCTTATCAGTATCACTTGACCATATTTCTGTGTCGAATATATAATCACGGATACTATCGTCGAAAAATATTTTATACTTATGTGAATGTAAATCATTCAATTTTTCAACTCTACGGTAACTCGGTTTTGCAAGCAACGCCATGAGTTGACCCTCTAATGCTGGATTAAACATCAATATGAATAAAGATGCAGATAAAAAAGTGATACGCATAAATAAACGCTCAATGCGTGTCGCCATCCCCATATTCAGTACCAACAAAACGATATCGAAAAAGGTTTCGACAAAATTGAACTTATTATTGACTAAGATAAGTGCATAAATGCTAGTTAGAATAATAATTGAGAGTGTCATACTTTGATAACTGAACATACTGTCGACAATTTCGTCAAGGATTGGAGTAGAACGTGAGTTTGTTACTATCGTGAAGCCGTCTTCCGAGTATAGAGGAATAACATCGAGATATTCGTAATAAAGTATATCGAGTGGTTTTAAATCGAACCATACATCGTAAATATTATTATTAAATAATTTTTTAGTTCCGTTAGAGTGTAAAACTTCATGAGGCCAATGGTAGTGCATCACCGGTGTGACATTCAACATTGAAAATATCTTTTCAAAAACGAATCGTGGCTTTCCGGTAAAATCGAGTTCATTTGATGAAACATCACGGAGTGAATAAGGTGCATAACCTTTTACTGGAAAACCGTCCAGAATTCTGGTTTTGTCAAAATGATAACTTTGACACGATTCTGAATCTGTAACAAAAATTAAACATTTATGAAAAATATAATCACAAATTAAATGCAGTACCCTACCGTTTTTAAATGTCTGCTTATACAATGTCCATCGATTATCACTCGTTTTCTTCTTAACTCTTTTCCAGGGTTTCGGTGCTCTATCAGTGTAGGGGTTAAATGTATACACCATCGTATTTTTGTTGACTTGATCTCGACAAACGTAAAATGATCCAAGGGCTTCATTGTCCCACACCATCCTCAGTACTTTCATTGCGTTTCCACAATTTTCATCAACAACGAAAACCAATGACTCGACGTTCCAAATAATCGACGATTTTATTTCGTGAAGAAGAGCTTTTAGTTTTCTATCAGACTCTGCTGATAGAATGTACGAAGGATGATTTGGATAGAACCATTTCATCGCAGTTGACTTGAAATCATAATCGATTGTTACAATCGACGCGTTGACCTTTTCGTTCATTGAAATTTCGAACATGATGTCAATCAAGTCAACAGTTATAACCACAGGGTTCAATTTATCAGGAAAGCACAGCTCAAGTAGTTGTTTCTGTTTAAAAATGTTATAACCAATTATGCAACATTATCGGTATCAATTACTTAACTAGTAAATTTATAGTCAGACGGCTGAGAGCTTGTTCTTTATTTAACGGTGGGGTGTCGAAATTGTACGTGGACTGAAGGGAACGCTCTTAGAACTTTTTGTATATGTACAAACGAGCCATGAGCGACTTACACGAAATTTTTTTTTGCTTATAAAAATTTAAATATTCAAAAATGTTATTCTAATTATATATATATAATATTCGCTTCTATAATTGACAATCGAAATCTCAATTATTATTATTGCCAATTAAAATCATTAGTAATTTACTAAAAACCTATAAACAATTTATTATCCACAATAGTAAACAATTAATGACCATAATTAAAATAGTAGTGAGCGATCAAATATTCTTATAATTTTATTTAGATTTTAATTTAAGTGAGTTACTTTTTTTTTCGCGTAAGCAATTTTATTTCTTATAATCAGTGATTACATTCAATTTCAAATTTTTCAAATTCTCTAGTGAAACAAACATTTGAAAAAAAATTTTTTTTTTTCGTTAATGATAATTTTAAATTTCCAGCATCGATCGAATTAATCGACTCCCCCCCTTTCTACCACCTGTAACTAACAATATAAAAAATGAAAAAATTTCTTTTCTTTATGAAAATGATGTTTCACTCAGCCCAACCTTCTTCTTAATTATAATTAAAATTAAATTATAAGTAACAATAGATTAATTACCGTATCATTGTGAAAAACTGATAAACCCGTTGATTTTGGAGACTCCTCGCTGTCATCGCAGTTGACGAAATTCACAAACAGTAAACATAAAAAAATAAACTTTAAGTACATCATCATTATTAAAATATTTTTTATAATAAAGTTAAATATTTAATCGCGAAATAATCTGCGGAATACGTGCGTCTATTCTCTTTGAATTCTTAGCTGTAACTAACGACAGAATGCATAAATAAACAAATGAAAATATATTAAATATTGAAATATAGTGGGAATGGGAAAGGATACGTGTCCTTTTGTCAATCGATGCGTTACATGTTTTAGCTTTTATTTCAAAATATTTATGCCATTTCGCGGTCATAGTCTCACTCTTGCTAAAAACTGCGCATTATGTTGCTATTAGAGCCAATTGATTTTCAGAAAAAAAATTATATATTGACCGACATATTGCCCATTTTAACTTATGCATGAAATAAATATTAAAACTTTTCGTTATTTTTATTTCAACTCGGAAAATTTAAGTATTCCATTAATTAGAATTGAGCAAATAGATCTTGGAATATTTATATGACATATTTATAGTTAGAGAAAGTTATCAAATTTTTTTTTATCTTCAAATAAAATCTATCCAAAAAAATTACATTTGAAAATTTTTTTTTTGCTTTAATTTTTTAATGTCAGTGTAGATTTGATGTTGAATCGCATCCGCTTCGATCCATAATTTTAATTTTGAAATAGATTTATATTTAATAAAAACATGTTTTTACATCTTCAACATCATTAAAAAAATTTTTTTTTCCTAATTTTTAATATGTTACACGATATCCAGTCATTCCATTCGCAAATTTTACGCTTTTTATTCCACTCCGCGGAATTTTTTCAAAAGTAATATCAATATTTCCGCCCTGTTCATCAACGACGGAGTCAATTTTAGTCCAAAGAGATCAAGCAAACAATAATATGCTCGGCATTGATTCTGGAAATTTTTACCCCGTATACATATCGATCAGGTAAATAATAAATATGTGTGCGCAACATTACATATGCCATATGCAAAAAATAGTAATTACCATAAATTTCAACAGGTCCCCGAGGATTCTGAAATACTAATTCGACAAAAAATATTTCACTTGACTTAATTTAAAGAAATTATTGACCACAATATTGATAAAAATTTTGGTTTATTTTTTTTTTTTTTATTTATTAGGTAACAAGTATTAAATTTGATACATTTTCATAATTCAACAATAGAAATGTCATTTTTTAATAAATTATACAATGTGCTCATCACTAGTGGATAGATATATTTATTCAAAAAATTCATATATATATATATATATATTAGGGCGTTTCAAAAAAAACAAGAATTTTTTTTTTTTTCTTGGAACCAGGTTCAAAAGTTTCGTTTAGATGCCAAAATAGGCCTCTGAAAATATGAGCCCTTAATATTAATATTAAGGTAGTCCGCATTGCACTTTTTGATTTTCCATAAGAATAACACAGGAAAAAAAATTTTTTTTTCTTCTGATTTTTGAAACTAATGAACCGTAAATTACATTGTAATGTCCATCACATATTTTTGTAGAGAATTGAACGCTCTACAAAAAAAGTCTCTTATAATTTTTTGATAAATTCGTCTGCACGAAAGTTATTGGAGCTGGAAGTCAAATCTACAGAAAATTTCGAGATCTTTTTACTTTTCCAGCAAAACTATTAGACTTATCAAAAAATGTCATAGAACTTTTTTTGTAGACAACTTTATTCCCTACAAATTATTTTCAATAAAGTTCATTCAAATTCCGCATTGTTTTCTAATTATTTTCATTTTAATGCCAAGCTCATAAAAATAATAGTTTTCTAATCGATTTTGAGAATTTAACGTTAAAATGAAAATAATTAGAAAACAATGCGGAATTTGAATGAACCTTATTGAAAATAATTTGTAGGGAATAAAGTTGTCTACAAAAAAAGTCCTATGACATTTTTTGATAAGTCTAATAGTTTTGCTGGAAAAGTAAAAAGATCTCGAAATTTTCAGTAGATTTGACTTCCAGCTCCAATAACTTTCGTGCAGACGAATTTATCAAAAAATGATAAGAAACTTTTTTTGTAGAGCGTTCAATTTTCTACAAAAATATGTGATGGACATTACAATGTAATTTACGGTTCATTAGTTTCAAAAATCAGAAGAAAAAAAAATTTTTTTTCCTGTGTTATTCTTATGGAAAATCAAAAAGTGCAATGCGGACTACCTTAATATTAATAAAATTTTAATACGGTTATGACAGTTGAAAGTCATTGCATATTTTTTAAAAGTGGGGGGCACTGACTGAGAATGCCCTTAACATTGTGTGTGTGTGTGTATATATATAATTAAAATAATTATTGTACAGATGTGTGAAACGCTAAAACGGACCAATAATATTCTGAGCGTTATTATTTATCAGTTCATCACGTGGACACGGATAATTGTTGGACTTGATAAAAATATCGTGGGAAACTAGTAAACCTTGCAGTTTAACGTGTAAAATATTTTTTTAAACTAAATTGAATATTTTCATTAACATCAACTATTATTTTTTATATTAAATTTTACAAAATATTTACAGTTTACACGCAAAAAGAAAAAAAAACAATCACAGTTTCATGATTGCATGGTCGGGGTTCCATATTAGAAATTTAAAAAAAAAATACATTTCTAAATAATGATTTTACTCTCAGTAGTAAATTCTACAGTTTCAAATATACTTTGAATTATATAATCAGAAAAGATCCTAAAATTATTATTTGAAAACATTTTTTTTTCTCGTGTATGAGATGTAAATTAATTAGTAAACTTTTATCCAATCAGTACCCATATAAAAAAATTGTTTAAAAAACGTTGACTTTTTTGAACGTAAAAATGTAATGCGATGACGAACTTTGAAACTGCACGGAAAGAAAATTATGGCAGCGGTTCCCATAATTCTGTGAAATTTTTTCCTATACCATCATAGGAATTACGACCATAAATTATGGGAGCGGTTCCTATAATTATAGGAATGTTTCCCATAATTATAGGAATAGTTCCTATAATTATGGGAATGATACCCATAACACTATAGGAATGGTTCCTATAATTATAGGAATGGTTCCTATAATTTATAGGAATACTTTCTATAATATTATAGGAACCATTCCCATAACATTATGGGAACCATTCCCATAATGGTATGGGAACTATTCTCATACAATTATGGGGATGGTTCCCATAATATATGGGAACCATTCCTATAGTAGTATAGGTACTATTCCCATACCATTATGGGAACCATTCCCATAATGCATAGCAAAACTTCCCATAATTTTCTTTCCGTGTGCCCCGATAAAATATGTTTAGATCCAAGCATATATGATTAGATCCAAACATGGCTTGGATCCAAACTTTGGCGCGATCCAAGCGGATCCAAACAGATCTGACAATATCCAAAGAGATCTCACTTTATCTGAGTATATCCAAACAGATCTCAAAATATCAAAAGAGATCCAAACAGATCTCAAAATGTCTAAAGAGATCCAAATAAATTTCACTATATTCACGAATATATAAGTGTATCCAAGCAGATCTGCGTAAATGTCGATCTTGAAGAAATCTACATAGATTTAAGCACATATATCTAAAGAAGTTTCACTACATTCTAATGAATACATGTATAAGTATATTATACTTTAGACCATTCTAAAAACAATATATACTCATATCTTGGATTTTATTGCTATTACCTCTTAATGCTTTTGATGAACCTATGTATAACATATATCGAAAGTCAATTGATATTTAAATAAAAAAAATAGATGAATACTTTGGAAACATTGATCAAACTGATTTATTTTATTTATTCATTGCAATATCAAGTATATGATTTAAATAACGTATATATCAAAGTCAGTATACTGATTATACATATAGACACACATTTTTGGATATAGTCATAAATTCTTGGATATACGTATATCTGCTTGGATATGAATTATTTTTGCATCTATATATCCGCATACATACAATTGGGTCTGAGCAGATATAACAATATGTACTTATATCTGCTTGGATATAAATCTTTATATTTGCTTATATATAGTTGAATCTGAGCAGATATACTTATATATGCTTGGATATGCGTATATCTACTTGGATATCAATCTTAATACATCTCTATATCTGCTTATATATGATTAGATCTGAACAGATATAATTATATATGCTTATATCTAGCAAGATTAAATATTTGGATGTGTTTGGATATAAACAGATATAACGAGATCCAGACATATCTGGTTGGATCCAAACGTTTTTTATCATTATACCAAATATAAGTCTCAACGCAATATTTTTAAGCACTACACTTAAACTCGTTTAAGTCATACGCTTAAATCGAGTTTTAGCGCCACCGCAAAACTCATATCAGCACTACACTCAAATCCTTACACTCATAAATTGACAGAACTAGAAAAAAAAGGTTATGGAAATAAATATTGCTATAGATTAAAGAAATGACAATAAACCCATTTATTGATAATACTTGATGATAGGATGATGAATTCCACTCGGTTAATTTATTTTTCACCCAGGAATCCATAAATGATTATTTTTAATTCCAATTATGTAAATAATCTTTTAAAGGCTCTTAAGAACGATGAATAGGTTAAAGGTATAATATAAACACGGGGAAAAAAGATGCAAAATACGCGCTGAGTCTTACGCGGGAACTTGTTTTACTATACTCTCTGGACTTGCTATAGTATCGTACGGAAAATATAAGTCACTCACTTAAACAGAGTATTGCGATAATACTTAAACTTTTTTATATCATATTCGCAATATCAATTTATTAAAAAAGTGTATACCAATCGGACTTGAACTTTTTTTTCAGTGTATGGTCTCTCTCGATCACCACATAATGAAATATAACTCGTTCTTTAATTTAAATAATGTTATCAACAAAAAAATAGAAAAAATAGCGTTTTCAAAATTATTCTCGGATATTTTATATTAGGGGTGTGCGAATACTCGAAACTTCGAATTATTCGAGGCGAATCGAACCAAACAATTCGATTCAAGATTCACCTCGAAGATTCGAAATGTTCGAATAGTTCGAATAATTTGAAAGGTTCGAATACTTCGAAAGATTCGAATAGTATCGAAACTTTACCGAATCTTCGGTAAATAGGGGAGCCTAGGGCACGAGGCCTCCCTCAAAAATTAGGTAAAAAATTTTTTTCTATTTTCCGTCAAGTTATGACCTCTATAATGTTTTTATCATATTTGAGGCCAATATGTGATATGTGGGGTAAAATGGATCAATTAAAAAAAAAAATTAACTTGACGGAAAATTAAAAAAAAAATAATTTTTTCGTTGCAATTTTTTTATCGAGTGGTCCATTATACCCCACATATCACATATTGGCCTAAAATATCATAAAAACATTATTGAGGTTATAACTTGACGGAAAATAAAAAAAAATTTTTATCTAATTTTTGAGGAGGGCCTTCATATGAAAAATAAAAATATTTTGTGATGGTGAGCTGGAGAGGACCAGTATTCGAGGGCACCTGTGATGTGAAATTGTGATATTTTGTGCTTAATCTATTTTTTTTTTCCTTATCACTATGACTATTGTTACTAAAATTACTTAAAAACTATTATAACTAGTATACTTAAACCTAGGCCTAAAATTCTAATAATACGTTTATGTTTTTGCGTAAATAACTAATTACTACTTTCCTATTGCTATTTCTTATTACTAGTCTGACTTAAGAACTATTTCTTATTTATATTTCTATTATTTCTTATAAATATGACTTATACTTTTATTTACAACTAAATTTTTGTATTACTCTTATATACTATTTGGGTTTATTTTTTATTATAAACATTATTATTTTCTTTCGGAAATGACGTATTATTTATTTATACTTATATGGCTGTGTTTTTTTAGTTTAAGTTGAATGAATATACCGAGATATAAAATTATATGGATGTACGGAATAAGTATGAGAATACGCGGCCGAGCGAAAATTATTCTTAAAAGTCCTGAGCACCAAAGTCAAAGGAAATAAAATAAAAACGCTTATATAGATTTCAAATGAATCGTTTAAAAGATTCAAGAGATTGAAAGAATTATAAAATGAACTGAAATACAAGAAATATTAGTTGAAATTAAAATAAACTCTAATATTTCAATCGTTCATTCTTTCATTCTCTATCCGTCCGCGCGGATTATCGTCGCTTACACGGCTAAGTTCCCGGGACTTAGTGTTTACTTAACGAATTCCTTTTCTTTAAATTCAATTTTATCTTTGATAAAATTAATTTTACTCGATTTCCTTTGACTTTGTAACTCGGGACTTAGAAAATATTTCACAACAGTAGACTCTCGATGTCAACAACAGAGGGCGATGGAATTTATTCCCGTCCACAGTTACGGCGAATAGATATAATGATAAAACCGCGCATTTAAGCCCGTAGAGGCGAACCTAGTTCTCCAGAGACGTTGTCTGAGAAGACCATTCACGGACAACTAACGGAAACTCTCGTACCAGGCGTCCGACCGGACCAGGTAAGTGCAGTTTTTCACTTCTCATGGAGGGTTGAGGGACTCCACCCTGAGGCCTTCTGCCAAGGGGTGGTGGGTACTTGTGAACCGAGTAGGTGAGGGTCTGTTGGAGACCATCCACTGACCCTCATGGGACGGGACTTCGTGTAGGGCCGACGGGGTAGTCGACTAGACTCCCCTGAAGCAACCGGGAAGGGGGGTAGACCGCGATCTTAGACCGCGTAAAGTTTGGTATGTGTGTGTGTGTGTATATTTTGTGTGTTACGGGACCGCGTGGAATTATTTAATAACCAGCGACATTTTGTTATTAAACCGCGTTAAAAGTATGGATATTATTTATTGTAAAGGTAGTAGAACTGAGCATTGAAGCTCATGTAAAAAGGTTTTGTTTGCTTTCTTATTTAAATAAAGTTTTTGACTATTGTTTATTTGTAAAAACTGTCTATAAATTAAAGACCCCTTTTGAACCCTGGACTCCGGCGAGCTAAACCAAGCAAAAAGGGGTAACTGTTTATTTGGAATTATCAATGTACTGATGTATAATTGATAACAAATTACTCATTCAGCTAAGTTCTGATTTTCCGGTATTTAAAATGATTTGTCTTAATTAATTTGGGTTATATTTAATGTTTGATGAAATGTTTAATTTAAACTGGTTTATTTCACTCGTTACAATTTAAAAAAATTTATTTTAAGTGGAAAGATAATGAATAATAAAAAAAAACAATTATTTAAAATAATTTTTATATTTTATATAAAATATGGCCGTGCTTGCCGCACGCGACGCTTACTACTATCTCTGTTAGGCTCTTGCTAATATATACAACTACATATGATTATATGCAGCCATCTATCGATAATGTTCGTTAAAGAAATATTTATTGACTATATTAATAAATATTATTTGGTGAAAATAAATATTTATTCAAGTCAAAGAAGGCTTTGTTGATATTACGAATATTTATTTGAGATAAACCATAGAATGATTTAATTGTAATAAATATTTATTTCTCTCAAAGAAACTTGTCACAAGAGTTTTAATAAATCTAGTTTATTACTCTCAAATAAATCCTTTTATCAGTACACACTTAGCTATCGAATCTTGGCAGATTAAAAAAGGGCCAACGCTGGCCCAATTTTCATCATTGGCGGTTCCTACCTGGGATATACAGTTCATATATAATTGTATATAATTAAAAATAATTGAAAGTTACAAAAAAATCACGAAAATTACATTTACAAAAATGGACATCAAACAGGCTTATTATGTCAAGATTGTTCGATCGTAAATGCATGTTGACTGGAAATGACTTTTGAAATTTTCCCCGTGACGAGTCTCAAACCCAATTAAATTGCAATTTTACATTCAAATGAGATAAAAATAATTATACTATCAAATCAATCATAGAGAATGAAAAGTTCTACTAAAGACTAAAAACTAATAAATAATTATTCGATATTATAAAATTCATAGTTTATCGAATTACATATTAACTGGTACTTCATTAGCATGATCATCATCATTCAATCTAGAGCAGATATGTTATGGATCAGGCAAATAATATAATATTTATTATAAAAAAATTTTATAGTTTGCGACTAAGCATTGTAGCAAATATTGTTAGTTATTTTTCTTGTTCAGTATTTCATTTTTTTTAATTGTTTACGATAACTTTGTTATCGAGTTGACATTTGAAATAATAAATAATAAACTTTTATCAGCATAATTGCTGGAATATTCTCTATCATATCGTGACAATTTTTTTTTACTCATACTACTACTACTACTACTACTACTACTACTACTACTACTAATATTTGAAAAAGTTGCTTTTCATCACGTATACACGTTTTTAGGTAGAAAAACGTTTATATTGTAACATTGTTTACGATAGCTTTGTTGTCGAGCTGACATTTGAAACAATAAATAATGAAACTTATATCAGTATAATTGCTGCAATATTCTCTATCATATCGTGGCAATTTTTTTTTTACTCATACTACTACTACTACTACCACTACTAATATTTGAAAAAGTTGCTTTTCATCACATATACACGTTTTTAGGTAGAAAAACGTTTATATTGTAACATTGTTTATGATAGCTTTGTTGTCGAGCTGACATTTGAAACAATAAATAATGAAACTTATATCAGTATAATTGCTGCAATATTCTCTATGATATTGGACAAGGTTGCTGCTGACGCAAATGAGTTTTCAGGTATAAAAATGTCCATTTTTCGGTGATTGGTACGCAGAAGCTCACAGAAATTCAACGAAGCATTACTGGTAAGAAATAATTATTTTTCTTTAATATTTAAAAAAATAAAATATAATTGATTTTTTCTGCATAAAAAATATCCAGGGACGCTTGTATAGAATTTATATGTTAAATAAAATTTTATATATATATACGTATGTATATGGGGCATTCCACGCCAAATCGACCACTTTTGAACCCTACCCCTTTAGATTTGGCTGAAAATTTTTTCTCTATTTGTACCCCATCAAAAACGTATCTCAAAATTTTTTTTAAATTTTTTCACCCAACCAAAAAAAAGTTATAAATTTTTGAAAAAATGGCTTTTTTTATTTAAAATAACTATATCATTTATTTAAAATTCGAGTGTTTGGGAGGTTTTTTTTTTTTAATTTTTGTTTTTAAATGTACTTTTCGAAAAAAAATACAAAAAAATTACTGCAACCTATCTTCATTGTTTTTTTTTTTTTATTTTTGGAAACAATCAAAAATTTTTCGATGTTTACCATTTTTGATTTTTGATTTTTTTTTTTTCTTATAAAACTGACATTTTCTGCAAATCTCCAAATTTTTTCAGATCGATGTTATTTCGATTTATATTTTTTATTCCCAGTTGAAAAACAAAATTCTTTTTAACTAGCTTTATTTCTCATGACACCATGCTTAAAATTTTTGAGAGTGCTCAGAAAACCTTGAAATTTAGAAAAAAAAATAAAAACAATAAATTTAAATGGTAATCATCGAAATAATTTGAATTTTGTTAGAAAAATCAAGTTTAAAAATAGAAGGACTTTCTGAATAATTTGTTTATATTTTTTTCTGAAAACTACACGGAAAAAAAAATTCTACCAAAATTTACGATGTTAACATCGTAATCTCGGACTAGACTTTTATTAATGTCAATTTTTAAATGTTTTATTTCAAAATTTATTATGTGGGCTATTTTTTTTACTATTTAACATCGTAATTTCAACAAAGACTTTTAGGATTAAAAATTACTGCAAAAATTACAATTTAACATCGTAAAAAAAAATAAATAAAAATTACACTTTAAAAACTATATTTATTCATACATTTAATATTTCTATTTACTTTTTAACAAAATAAATATTACAGTGCTGCCTCTGTTATAATACGATGGAAGCTATAAAAAGTACGATGTTACATCGTACTTTTTAAATAGTAACTGGGTCCTCCGCAAGTCGTTTATATGGATCTTAAAAACAACATATTGTGTAGGCCCTTCAGTGGCCGAGTGGTCCAAGGCGTCGGACACTTCGCACTCGAAAGGACTCGGGTTCGAATCCAACTGCCGAACGATTATTATTTTAATCTTTTATTTAAAATTTCTCTTCAAATTTTACGATGTTACATCGTAATTTATATTAAAGAGCTTAAGACTTCGTATTGTTTGTCTGAAGTATTATTTCTTAAATGAAATTTCCAACCCTACATCGTAAAAATTACGATGTGAAAAGTCTAGTCCACCAATACAATAATTAATAGGACAAATTACGATGTTAGCATTGTAAATTTAACTAGGATTTTTTTTCCGTGTACATTTAAAAACAAAGAAAATATAAAAAAAGAGTTTTCATTTGGTTCATTTTTGGACAAATGCTGGAAAATCGAAAACAATTTCTTCTACACTCATTGTTTTATGGTTGAAGAACGGTGTTATGAGAAATAAGGCTATAGTTAAAAAAAAATTTGTTTTTCAACTAGGAATAAAAAATATAAATCGAAAAAACATCCCTCCAAAAAAATTTGAGGATTTGCAGAAAATGTCAGTTTTATATGAAAAAAAAAAATAAAAAATAAAGAATGGTAAGCATCGAAAAATTTTTTATTTTTTTCAAAAATCTAAAAAAAAACAATGAAGATAGGTTGCGATAATTTTTTTGTATCTTTTTTCGAAAAGTACATTTGAAAACAAAAATTTTGAAAAAAAAAAAACGTCTCAATCAGTCGAATTTTGAAAAAGTTATAGCTATTTTAAATGAATCGTTCATTTGAGAAACCTCATAAGTCAAGAAAACAAAATTTTTCAGGAAACACAAAAAAACTTTTTTTTGGAAAAACTTGACATTAAAATAATAAATAAATAATTGAATACAATAATGTTAGCGTCTCTGAAAAAGATTCCAACACGAAATATTTAATTTTTTAAATGAAACTACTTAAAAAAATTATTTAAAGTTGATTGACGTATGGGGTTTCTCAAACAAACCGGAAAAATAAGTTATAAAATCATTGTTTTTTTAAATGTTTCCACTCAAATCATTTATTACACTGATAAAATGAAGTATTAAATATGTATTTGAACTCTGAAACTCAGAAATTACAAAAAATTATAATTAATTTAAATATTTTAATCAGTCATATAACAGTCAACAATAAAACGACATTTGAAATTAATTTCCCAAGAAAGCGCGAATTTTAAATAAAAAAAATAAAAAAATTATTTCTGTAAAACTAAAACTGCATACACTGATAGAAGGATTTTTTAATATTTAATAAGCCTTATTAACTGTTAATAAATGATTTTTTAACATGAGATGAGTTAATAAATATTTATTAACAGTTGATAAATCATTTATTTAATGCGATTTTTTAACAGTTAATAAATATTTAGTAACAGTTAACAAATAGTTATTAATAGTAAATAAATCATTCATTAAAGACAATTTATTAACTGTTAATAAATCATTTATTAAAACAGTTAAATAAAAAGTGAGCATAAAAGCTTTACTTTGACACTTTTTGTAACCTCACAACTTCAATAAATAATAAAATTTAATTAGATGAGATCGATTTATAGTTCTCTTATAAAAAAAATAGAGAAAATAAAAGGAATAAAAAAAAAAAAATAGTTGTAATTTATTAATATTTAATAAATTCTTCTATCAGTGTGCATATATATTTTTAATTATACCTCTGTACTATTGTAATTACTGTATTATTTAAATTGAATAATTGTTTTACTTTTCCGCTTCAGGATATAAAATAAAAAAATGTCGAAAATAATTTTATTATTATCAATTTTCGTATTGATTGGTCTCTATGTTGGTGCAGCTACAGCTGCAGGCTGTGATGGCCAGTGGGTAAGTAATTATCATAACACAGTGAAAGAAAAAAAAAATTACACGCAAAGAATTTTGAGTAAAAATTGCCCATAAAGTTTGGTACTGTAAGGATATCTAGTCAGTAACCAAACTTTTATTATGTTGTTAGTAGAAATTGCACTTTACTTATATGCTATCGAATAGTATATTTTATAATGTGGATGGGGAAAATTTCGATATTTTCCACGTGTCCTCACAGTATTATATTTTTTAGGTAATTTTCACTGAAAATTTCTACTGAAAAATGAAAATTCGATAAAATATAAATTTTTTTAGTGCCATCCATCAGAAGGATACAAGTGTTGTGCAGGACATTCATGCAGTTCGTACGCTTGGCAAGGTAAATGCAAAAATGATAATCAAGCTGAAGCAGATCAAATGGCGGCAGCACCCACGGGAAAATAATTATAACATACAGTGAAGATTAATAAATGCATTGTATCAATTAATAAAAATCTCTTGTTGACAAACAAAACTTTACTGTACGTGTTTTCATTCTCAAGAGATGTTTCTGATATTCTTTAGAGGGAATAAAAAAGGTAGCATTTGCGATTAAAGGCAAAAAAGTGTAAAAGAAAGACAAGGCTATATACACTGTTAACAATAATAAAAAAATCTGTCTATCGGTTGACCCTGAGGGCCAGCCCTAAAACTTCCCGCTGTTTTCGAGCTCCTCGAGCTCGAAAACATTATTATGGGAACATTTTCGAGCTCTTCGAGCTCGAAACTATTTTTGTATGCCATTGTGTTCGAGAAAACCGTTTTTTTGCAGCTTGGAAAAAATGTTTTTATAAAATTTTATAAAAAAATATAAAATTTTGTAAGATTTTATAAAATTTCACAGCAAAATTTTATAAAAATTCATACAATTTTATAGAATTTTATAAAATTTTATAAAATTTTATAAATTTCTGGTAGAGCACTTGGCGTGATACCGAATTGGTCTGAGTTCGATTCCCAGTTCGGGCTATCTATATTTTTCTAAATTTATCTATAAATTGTCTTATTGAGAAGGTCATTTGCATGTTTGCATGTTTAGGTTTCCACTATATTTAAATGGCCCCAGATTTCTGGACAAATTCTGACCACAGTCTGACTCGAATCTTGACCAATAATCTTGGTCAAGAATCTGCACGGAGAAAAAAATATTGTTCTCAGAAGTATACTGTATAGTTACAGTAACAATACGCAATAGTTATCTAATAGATTGTTATTGCAACGATCTAACTGTATCGTTCTGACAACAATACGGTAGATAGCTCTGAGACCTATACCCCTGTTGAAAATATCCAATAGATTCCAATAAAAAAGAATCATATCAGAATCTATTGTGCTTTTGTCGCAGTAATTCCTTTTACAAACCAATACCGATTTTATAGTGGAATAATCCAATGGGGGTGGATAACGTTCTATTGGAGTATATAAGTAAGAATATTTTTTATGTGGATATCCAGTTATGCCAATGGACATGGTTTATCTTATGTCAATCTATTGGGCTATCCAGATAAAGTCTATTTTGTCTTTTATAAATTTCAAGAGGATGATCCTTTTAGAATTTACAACTCACACTTTTGGTCTTGATTAGGCTCCTTGAGCTCGAAAACAGCGGGATATTTTGGGGCTGGCCCGCAGGGCCAACCGACACCCACATTTTTAACTTCCCGCTAAGAAAATCGACGATTTTCGAAAAATTGGGAAGTTATTGTTTTCACCCCGATCATTGTAAATATATTTTCTCACCTCCGGGCGGAAAGCGTCAACTTTCGTCCCGCTGTGCAAAACGAAGTTGCCGCTTCCCGCCTCCGTCGAGGAGAAAAATAGTATACACTCCTCGGGAAGTAAATAAGAAAGCCTCAGATCACATGTTTGTTGACCTCGGCTTCGCCTCGGCCAACAATTACATGTGATCTGAGACATTTCTTACTTTACTTCCCTCGGTGTGTAATATACTATTTCGAGCTCTTCGAGCTCGAAAAATGTCAGTGATCAAAATCAAGATTTGAATGAGTTTCGACTGAGGTCAGAGCAATAATATATGGAATATCCGAGAAAAACATTAAAGACTGGGTTTTTTCAATTTTTTGCTGACAATATATGACCAGTCTATAACTTTTTAACTATTGAACCGATTTGGATGGTTGAGGCAGCAATCGAAAGAGCTTGTTGGCCATCAACTTTTCTGAAAATTTCAGATCATTTGATCAAGTAGACTCGAAAATATTGCCGAATTACAGAAAAAAAAATTTTTTTTTTTTTTAGTTTTTTATTGATTTCTCAGATACAACTTGAACGATCGACTTCAAAATTTGATCAGCTTTAGAACTCAATAAAACACGTCGATTGCCGCCTCAACCATCGAAACCGGTTGATTCGTTCGTGAGATATCGCGGGAGAAAGAAATTCCAAAAAACGGTTTTTTGCGAATATCTTTGAAACGACTCAGTCAAACAATTTTAAAATTTGATCAGCTCTAGAACTCAATAAGACACGTCGATTGCCGCCTCAACCATCGAAACCGGTTGATTCGTTCGTGAGATATCGCGGGAGAAAGAAATTCCAAAAAACGGTTTTTTGCGAATATCTTTGAAACGACTCAGTCAAACAATTTTAAAATTTGATCAGCTCTAGAACTCAATAAGACACGTCGATTGCCGCCTCAACCATCAAAAGCGGTCAATTCGTTCGTGAGATATCGTGGGAGAAAGAAATGCTTAAAACGGTTTTTTTCGAAAACAATGGGATACAAAAGTATTTTCGAGCTCGAAGAGCTCGAAAATGTATTCACAACAATGTTTTCGAGCTAAAGAAGCTCGAAAACAGCGGGAAGTTTTGGGGCTGGCCCGCAGAGTCAACCGATAGACAGATTTTTTTTTTTCAATTTTAGAAAAAAATTTTGTAGAAGTCACAAATAATCGACAAATTGTTATATTCATAGATTTTTTTCTCGAAATTGTATTTCAAATGAAGTTGAACAACCAAAATTATGCTATTGTCGAAAAAAAATTTAATGGTGGAAAACTTCACCTTTAGTGTTGTAGATCATGCAAAGATGGATAAAAAGGGTACAAGTAAAGATGGTTCTCCGAAAGATGATTCTACCATTGGTGAAATTCCCGCGTCTGCAAATACCTCAACTGCACTCGCTGGTCCAACAAGTCATTCCTCTGCTGATGAACGCACCAAGCATTCGTCAAAAGAACGAAATGAAAAAAAGGTCCAGGATGTGACCTCTTCTTCAAGCAGCTCTTCTGAATCAGCTGAAGACTCAGAATCATCTGAAGATTCAGGAACTTTATCTGATAAAAACGCCTCACCAGATAGATAAGTCATAAATGGTGAAGCTCGCAACAAAAGGATAATTTTTTTTACACGTTTTATACCCTATTTTTCTTTTCTGCTAGTCGTTCTTAAATTCTTACTCTATAAAATTATATTCAGCAGTTATCAAATTATAAACATCAATAAATAATAAAACACCGTTTCAATATTAATTTTATCCGTTCCCACATTATTTTTATTAAACCCAATATTCGTACTAATATATATAATAAGTATTGACAAATAGGTACCGATAAAAAAAATTTGCATTTGATTGTGGAAATCCTAATCAAGACCAAAAGTGTGAGTTGTAAATTCTAAAAGGATCATCCTCTTGAAATTTATAAAAGACAAAATAGACTTTATCTGGATAGAGATAAATAGACTTTATTTTCGACAATAGCATAATTTTGGTTGTTCAACTTCATTTGAAATACAACTTCGAGAAAAAAATCTATGAATATAACAATTTGTCGATTATTTGTGACTTCTACAAAATTTTTTTCTAAAATTGAAAAAAAAAAATCTGTCTATCGGTTGACCCTGCGGGCCAGCCCCAAGACTTCTCGCTGTTTTCGAGCTCCTTGAGATCGATTTATAGTTCTCTAATAAAAAAAATAGAGAAAATAAAAGGAATAAAAAAAAAAAAATAGTTGTAATTTATTAATATTTGATAAATTCTTCTATCAGTGTGCATATATATTTTTAATTATACCTCTGTACTATTGTAATTACTGTATTATTTAAATTGAATAATTGTTTTACTTTTCCGCTTCAGGATATAAAATAAAAAAATGTCGAAAATAATTTTATTATTATCAATTTTCGTATTGATTGGTCTCTATGTTGGTGCAGCTACAGCTGCAGGCTGTGATGGCCAGTGGGTAAGTAATTATCATAACACAGTAAAAGAAAAAAAAAATTACACGCAAAGAATTTTGAGTAGAAATTGCCCATAAAGTTTGGTACTGTAAGGACATCTAGTCAGTAACCAAACTTTTATTATGTTGTTAGTAGAAATTGCACTTTACTTATATGCTATCGAATAGTATATTTTATAATGTGGATGGGGAAAATTTCGATATTTTCCACGTGTCCTCACAGTATTATATTTTTTAGGTAATTTTTACTGAAAATTTCTACTGAAAAATGAAAATTCGATAAAATATAAATTTTTTTAGTGCCATCCATCACAAGTTCCTGAATCTTCAGATGATTCTGAGTCTTCAGCTGATTCAGAAGAGCTGCTTGAAGAAGAGGTCACATCCTGGACCTTTTTTTCATTTCGTTCTTTTGACGAATGCTTGGTGCGTTCATCAGCAAAGGAATGAATTGTTGGACCAGCGAGTGCAGTTGAGGTATTTGCAGACGCGGGAATTTCACCAATGGTAGAATTATCTTTCGGAGAACCATCTTTACTTGTACCCTTTTTATCCATCTTTGCATGATCTACAACAATAAAGGTGAAGTTATCCACCATTAAATTTTTTTTCGACAATAGCATAATTTTGGTTGTTCAACTTCATTTGAAATACAATTTCGGAAAAAAAATCTATGAATATAAGAATTTGTCGATTATTTGTGACTTCTACAAAATTTTTTTCTAAAATTGAAAAAAAAAAATCGGTCTGTCAGTTGACCCTGCGGGCCAGCCCCAAAACTTCCCGCTGTTTTCGAGCTCGTTGAGCTCGAAAACATTAATGTGAATACATTTTCGAGCTCTTCGAGCTCGCAAATACTTTTGTATGCCATTGTTTTGTAAAAAACCATTTTTTAGCATTTCTTTCTCCCACGATATCTCGGGAACGAATTAACCGATTTTGATGGTTGAGGCGGCAATCGACGTGTTTTATCAAGTTCTAAAGCTGATCAAATTTTGAAATCGATTTATCGAGTCGTTTTTGAGAAATTTCGAAAAAACCAAAAAAAAATTTTTTTTTGAATTCTTTCGTCAACGGTTTCTCTTGAACGAATGACCCGATTTTGATGGTTGAGGTGGCATTCGACGCGGCTTACAGAGTTTCAGAGCTGATTAGATTTTGGAATCAATCCATCGAGCAAATTAAAAGTTATCCAAATAAAACATTTTTGAAAAAAATTTATTTTCGAAATATCTCTGAACGCACCCTACCGATTAAGTTCAAATTTTCACGGCCTCAAGACATTAACAAGCCGCGTCGAATGACACCTCAACGATCAAAATCGGTTCATCCGTTCAAGAGTTATGAATATTTACATACATACATACGTACGTACGTACATACGTACGTACGTACGTACGTACGTACACACATACATACACTCGGACATCATCGTGAAATTAGTCAGGATAGCTTCCTAGGACCTCGAAACGTCGACATCTGATGGAAATTCGATTTTCGTAAATCGGACCGAAACCAATAACTTCCCGAATTTTTGAAAATTTACAATTTTCTTAGCGGGAAGTTAAAAATCTGTCTATCGGTTGACTCTGCGGGCCAGCCCCAAAACTTTCCGCTGTTTTCGAGCTTCTTGAGTTCGAAAACATTGTTGTGAATACATTTTCGAGCTCTTCGAGCTCGAAAATACTTTTGTATCCCATTGTTTTCGAAAAAAACCGTTTTAAGCATTTCTTTCTCCCACGATATCTCACGAACGAATTGACCGCTTTTGATGGTTGAGGCGGCAATCGACGTGTCTTATTGAGTTCTAGAGCTGATCAAATTTTTAAATTGTTTGACTGAGTCGTTTAAAAGATATTCGCAAAAAACCGTTTTTTGGAATTTCTTTCTCCCGCGATATCTCACGAACGAATCAACCGGTTTCGATGGTTGAGGCGGCAATCGACGTGTTTTATTGAGTTCTAAAGCTGATCAAATTTTGAAGTCGATCGTTCAAGTTGTATCTGAGAAATCAATAAAAAACTAAAAAAAAAAAAAAATTTTTTTTCTGTAATTCGGCAATATTTTCGAGTCTACTTGATCAAATGATCTGAAATTTTCAGAAAAGTTGATGGCCAACAAGCTCTTTCGATTGCTGCCTCAACCATCCAAATCGGTTCAATAGTTAAAAAGTTATAGACTGGTCATATATTGTCAGCAAAAAATTGAAAAAACCCAGTCTTTAATGTTTTTCTCGGATATTCCATATATTATTGCTCTGACCTCAGTCGAAACTCATTCAAATCTTGATTTTGATCACTGACATTTTTCGAGCTCGAAGAGCTCGAAAATATATTCACAATGATCGGGGTGAAAACAATAACTTCCCAATTTTTCGAAAATCGTCGATTTTCTTAGCGGGAAGTTAAAAATGTGGGTGTCGGTTGGCCCTGCGGGCCAGCCCCAAAATATCCCGCTGTTTTCGAGCTCAAGGAGCCTAATCAAGACCAAAAGTGTGAGTTGTAAATTCTAAAAGGATCATCCTCTTGAAATTTATAAAAGACAAAATAGACTTTATCTGGATAGCCCAATAGATTGACATAAGATAAACCATGTCCATTGGCATAACTGGATATCCACATAAAAAATATTCTTACTTATATACTCCAATAGAACGTTATCCACCCCCATTGGATTATTCCACTATAAAATCGGTATTGGTTTGTAAAAGGAATTACTGCGACAAAAGCACAATAGATTCTGATATGATTCTTTTTTATTGGAATCTATTGGATATTTTCAACAGGGGTATAGGTCTCAGAGCTATCTACCGTATTGTTGTCAGAACGATACAGTTAGATCGTTGCAATAACAATCTATTAGATAACTATTGCGTATTGTTACTGTAACTATACAGTATACTTCTGAGAACAATATTTTTTTCTCCGTGCAGATTCTTGACCAAGATTATTGGTCAAGATTCGAGTCAGACTGTGGTCAGAATTTGTCCAAAAATCTGGGGCCATTTAAATATAGTGGAAACCTAAACATGCAAACATGCAAATGACCTTCTCAATAAGACAATTTATAGATAAATTTAGAAAAATATAGATAGCCCGAACTGGGAATCGAACTCAGACCAATTCGGTATCACGCCAAGTGCTCTACCAGAAATTTATAAAATTTTATAAAATTTTATAAAATTCTATAAAATTGTATGAATTTTTATAAAATTTTGCTGTGAAATTTTATAAAATCTTACAAAATTTTATATTTTTTTATAAAATTTTATAAAAACATTTTTTCCAAGCTGCAAAAAAACGGTTTTCTCGAACACAATGGCATACAAAAATAGTTTCGAGCTCGAAGAGCTCGAAAATGTTCCCATAATAATGTTTTCGAGCTCGAGGAGCTCGAAAACAGCGGGAAGTTTTAGGGCTGGCCCTCAGGGTCAACCGATAGACAGATTTTTTTATTATTGTTAACAGTGTATATAGCCTTGTCTTTCTTTTACACTTTTTTGCCTTTAATCGCAAATGCTACCTTTTTTATTCCCTCTAAAGAATATCAGAAACATCTCTTGAGAATGAAAACACGTACAGTAAAGTTTTGTTTGTCAACAAGAGATTTTTATTAATTGATACAATGCATTTATTAATCTTCACTGTATGTTATAATTATTTTCCCGTGGGTGCTGCCGCCATTTGATCTGCTTCAGCTTGATTATCATTTTTGCATTTACCTTGCCAAGCGTACGAACTGCATGAATGTCCTGCACAACACTTGTATCCTTCTGATGGATGGCACTAAAAAAATTTATATTTTATCGAATTTTCATTTTTCAGTAGAAATTTTCAGTGAAAATTACCTAAAAAATATAATACTGTGAGGACACGTGGAAAATATCGAAATTTTCCCCATCCACATTATAAAATATACTATTCGATAGCATATAAGTAAAGTGCAATTTCTACTAACAACATAATAAAAGTTTGGTTACTGACTAGATATCCTTACAGTACCAAACTTTATGGGCAATTTTTACTCAAAATTCTTTGCGTGTAATTTTTTTTTTCTTTCACTGTGTTATGATAATTACTTACCCACTGGCCATCACAGCCTGCAGCTGTAGCTGCACCAACATAGAGACCAATCAATACGAAAATTGATAATAATAAAATTATTTTCGACATTTTTTTATTTTATATCCTGAAGCGGAAAAGTAAAACAATTATTCAATTTAAATAATACAGTAATTACAATAGTACAGAGGTATAATTAAAAATATATATGCACACTGATAGAAGAATTTATTAAATATTAATAAATTACAACTATTTTTTTTTTTTTATTCCTTTTATTTTCTCTATTTTTTTTATAAGAGAACTATAAATCGATCTCATCTAATTAAATTTTATTATTTATTGAAGTTGTGAGGTTACAAAAAGTGTCAAAGTAAAGCTTTTATGCTCACTTTTTATTTAACTGTTTTAATAAATGATTTATTAACAGTTAATAAATTGTCTTTAATGAATGATTTATTTACTATTAATAACTATTTGTTAACTGTTACTAAATATTTATTAACTGTTAAAAAATCGCATTAAATAAATGATTTATCAACTGTTAATAAATATTTATTAACTCATCTCATGTTAAAAAATCATTTATTAACAGTTAATAAGGCTTATTAAATATTAAAAAATCCTTCTATCAGTGTATGCAGTTTTAGTTTTACAGAAATAATTTTTTTATTTTTTTTATTTAAAATTCGCGCTTTCTTGGGAAATTAATTTCAAATGTCGTTTTATTGTTGACTGTTATATGACTGATTAAAATATTTAAATTAATTATAATTTTTTGTAATTTCTGAGTTTCAGAGTTCAAATACATATTTAATACTTCATTTTATCAGTGTAATAAATGATTTGAGTGGAAACATTTAAAAAAACAATGATTTTATAACTTATTTTTCCGGTTTGTTTGAGAAACCCCATACGTCAATCAACTTTAAATAATTTTTTTAAGTAGTTTCATTTAAAAAATTAAATATTTCGTGTTGGAATCTTTTTCAGAGACGCTAACATTATTGTATTCAATTATTTATTTATTATTTTAATGTCAAGTTTTTCCAAAAAAAAGTTTTTTTGTGTTTCCTGAAAAATTTTGTTTTCTTGACTTATGAGGTTTCTCAAATGAACGATTCATTTAAAATAGCTATAACTTTTTCAAAATTCGACTGATTGAGACGTTTTTTTTTTTTCAAAATTTTTGTTTTCAAATGTACTTTTCGAAAAAAGATACAAAAAAATTATCGCAACCTATCTTCATTGTTTTTTTTTAGATTTTTGAAAAAAATAAAAAATTTTTCGATGCTTACCATTCTTTATTTTTTATTTTTTTTTTTCATATAAAACTGACATTTTCTGCAAATCCTCGAATTTTTTTGGAGGGATGTTTTTTCGATTTATATTTTTTATTCCTAGTTGAAAAACAAATTTTTTTTTAACTATAGCCTTATTTCTCATAACACCGTTCTTCAACCATAAAACAATGAGTGTAGAAGAAATTGTTTTCGATTTTCCAGCATTTGTCCAAAAATGAACCAAATGAAAACTCTTTTTTTATATTTTCTTTGTTTTTAAATGTACACGGAAAAAAAATCCTAGTTAAATTTACAATGCTAACATCGTAATTTGTCCTATTAATTATTGTATTGGTGGACTAGACTTTTCACATCGTAATTTTTACGATGTAGGGTTGGAAATTTCATTTAAGAAATAATACTTCAGACAAACAATACGAAGTCTTAAGCTCTTTAATATAAATTACGATGTAACATCGTAAAATTTGAAGAGAAATTTTAAATAAAAGATTAAAATAATAATCGTTCGGCAGTTGGATTCGAACCCGAGTCCTTTCGAGTGCGAAGTGTCCGACGCCTTGGACCACTCGGCCACTGAAGGGCCTACACAATATGTTGTTTTTAAGATCCATATAAACGACTTGCGGAGGACCCAGTTACTATTTAAAAAGTACGATGTAACATCGTACTTTTTATAGCTTCCATCGTATTATAACAGAGGCAGCACTGTAATATTTATTTTGTTAAAAAGTAAATAGAAATATTAAATGTATGAATAAATATAGTTTTTAAAGTGTAATTTTTATTTATTTTTTTTTACGATGTTAAATTGTAATTTTTGCAGTAATTTTTAATCCTAAAAGTCTTTGTTGAAATTACGATGTTAAATAGTAAAAAAAATAGCCCACATAATAAATTTTGAAATAAAACATTTAAAAATTGACATTAATAAAAGTCTAGTCCGAGATTACGATGTTAACATCGTAAATTTTGGTAGAATTTTTTTTTCCGTGTAGTTTTCAGAAAAAAATATAAACAAATTATTCAGAAAGTCCTTCTATTTTTAAACTTGATTTTTCTAACAAAATTCAAATTATTTCGATGATTACCATTTAAATTTATTGTTTTTATTTTTTTTTCTAAATTTCAAGGTTTTCTGAGCACTCTCAAAAATTTTAAGCATGGTGTCATGAGAAATAAAGCTAGTTAAAAAGAATTTTGTTTTTCAACTGGGAATAAAAAATATAAATCGAAATAACATCGATCTGAAAAAATTTGGAGATTTGCAGAAAATGTCAGTTTTATAAGAAAAAAAAAAAATCAAAAATCAAAAATGGTAAACATCGAAAAATTTTTGATTGTTTCCAAAAATAAAAAAAAAAAAAAACAATGAAGATAGGTTGCAGTAATTTTTTTGTATTTTTTTTCGAAAAGTACATTTAAAAACAAAAATTAAAAAAAAAAAACCTCCCAAACACTCGAATTTTAAATAAATGATATAGTTATTTTAAATAAAAAAAGCCATTTTTTCAAAAATTTATAACTTTTTTTTGGTTGGGTGAAAAAATTTAAAAAAAATTTTGAGATACGTTTTTGATGGGGTACAAATAGAGAAAAAATTTTCAGCCAAATCTAAAGGGGTAGGGTTCAAAAGTGGTCGATTTGGCGTGGAATGCCCCATATACATACGTATATATATATAAAATTTTATTTAACATATAAATTCTATACAAGCGTCCCTGGATATTTTTTATGCAGAAAAAATCAATTATATTTTATTTTTTTAAATATTAAAGAAAAATAATTATTTCTTACCAGTAATGCTTCGTTGAATTTCTGTGAGCTTCTGCGTACCAATCACCGAAAAATGGACATTTTTATACCTGAAAACTCATTTGCGTCAGCAGCAACCTTGTCCAATATCATAGAGAATATTGCAGCAATTATACTGATATAAGTTTCATTATTTATTGTTTCAAATGTCAGCTCGACAACAAAGCTATCATAAACAATGTTACAATATAAACGTTTTTCTACCTAAAAACGTGTATATGTGATGAAAAGCAACTTTTTCAAATATTAGTAGTGGTAGTAGTAGTAGTAGTATGAGTAAAAAAAAAATTGCCACGATATGATAGAGAATATTGCAGCAATTATACTGATATAAGTTTCATTATTTATTGTTTCAAATGTCAGCTCGACAACAAAGCTATCGTAAACAATGTTACAATATAAACGTTTTTCTACCTAAAAACGTGTATACGTGATGAAAAGCAACTTTTTCAAATATTAGTAGTAGTAGTAGTAGTAGTAGTAGTAGTAGTAGTAGTATGAGTAAAAAAAAATTGCCACGATATGATAGAGAATATTGCAGCAATTATGCTGATAAAAGTTTATTATTTATTATTTCAAATGTCAACTCGATAACAAAGTTATCGTAAACAATTAAAAAAAATGAAATACTGAACAAGAAAAATAACTAACAATATTTGCTACAATGCTTAGTCGCAAACTATAAAATTTTTTTATAATAAATATTATATTATTTGCCTGATCCATAACATATCTGCTCTAGATTGAATGATGATGATCATGCTAATGAAGTACCAGTTAATATGTAATTCGATAAACTATGAATTTTATAATATCGAATAATTATTTATTAGTTTTTAGTCTTTAGTAGAACTTTTCATTCTCTATGATTGATTTGATAGTATAATTATTTTTATCTCATTTGAATGTAAAATTGCAATTTAATTGGGTTTGAGACTCGTCACGGGGAAAATTTCAAAAGTCATTTCCAGTCAACATGCATTTACGATCGAACAATCTTGACATAATAAGCCTGTTTGATGTCCATTTTTGTAAATGTAATTTTCGTGATTTTTTTGTAACTTTCAATTATTTTTAATTATATACAATTATATATGAACTGTATATCCCAGGTAGGAACCGGCAATGATGAAAATTGGGCCAGCGTTGGCCCTTTTTTAATCTGCCAAGATTCGATAGCTAAGCGTGTACTGATAAAAGGATTTATTTGAGAGTAATAAACTAGATTTATTAAAACTCTTGTGACAAGTTTCTTTGAGAGAAATAAATATTTATTACAATTAAATCATTCTATGGTTTATCTCAAATAAATATTCGTAATATCAACAAAGCCTTCTTTGACTTGAATAAATATTTATTTTCACCAAATAATATTTATTAATATAGTCAATAAATATTTCTTTAACGAACATTATCGATAGATGGCTGCATATAATCATATGTAGTTGTATATATTAGCAAGAGCCTAACAGAGATAGTAGTAAGCGTCGCGTGCGGCAAGCACGGCCATATTTTATATAAAATATAAAAATTATTTTAAATAATTGTTTTTTTTTATTATTCATTATCTTTCCACTTAAAATAAATTTTTTTAAATATTTTTATTTTTCATATGAAGGCCCCCCTCAAAAATTAGATAAAAATTTTTTTTTATTTTCCGTCAAGTTATAACCTCAATAATGTTTTTATGATATTTTAGGCCAATATGTGATATGTGGGGTATAATGGACCACTCGATAAAAAAATTGCAACGAAAAAATTATTTTTTTTTTAATTTTCCGTCAAGTTAATTTTTTTTTTTAATTGATCCATTTTACCCCACATATTACATATTGGCCTCAAATATGATAAAAACATTATAGAGGTCATAACTTGACGGAAAATAGAAAAAAATTTTTTACCTAATTTTTGAGGGAGGCCTCGTGCCCTAGGCTCCCCTATTTACCGAAGATTCGGTAAAGTTTCGATACTATTCGAATCTTTCGAAGTATTCGAACCTTTCAAATTATTCGAACTATTCGAACATTTCGAATCTTCGAGGTGAATCTTGAATCGAATTGGTTGGTTCGATTCGCCTCGAATAATTCGAAGTTTCGAGTATTCGCACACCCCTAATATAAAATATCCGAGAATAATTTTGAAAACGCTATTTTTTCTATTTTTTTGTTGATAACATTATTTAAATTAAAGAACGAGTTATATTTCATTATGTGGTGATCGAGAGAGACCATACACTGAAAAAAAAGTTTAAGTCCGATTGGTATACACTTTTTTAATAAATTGGTATTGCGAATATGATATAAAAAAGTTTAAGTATTATCGCAATACTCTGTTTAAGTGAGTGACTTATATTTTCCGTACGATACTATAGCAAGTCCAGAGAGTATAGTAAAACAAGTTCCCGCGTAAGACTCAGCGCGTATTTTGCATCTTTTTTCCCCGTGTTTATATTATACCTTTAACCTATTCATCGTTCTTAAGAGCCTTTAAAAGATTATTTACATAATTGGAATTAAAAATAATCATTTATGGATTCCTGGGTGAAAAATAAATTAACCGAGTGGAATTCATCATCCTATCATCAAGTATTATCAATAAATGGGTTTATTGTCATTTCTTTAATCTATAGCAATATTTATTTCCATAACCTTTTTTTTCTAGTTCTGTCAATTTATGAGTGTAAGGATTTGAGTGTAGTGCTGATATGAGTTTTGCGGTGGCGCTAAAACTCGATTTAAGCGTATGACTTAAACGAGTTTAAGTGTAGTGCTTAAAAATATTGCGTTGAGACTTATATTTGGTATAATGATAAAAAACGTTTGGATCCAACCAGATATGTCTGGATCTCGTTATATCTGTTTATATCCAAACTTATCCAAATATTTAATCTTGCTAGATATAAGCATATATAAGCAGATATAGAGATGTATTAAGATTGATATCCAAGTAGATATACGCATATCCAAGCATATATAAGTATATCTGCTTAGATCCAACTATATATAAGCAGATATAAAAATTGATATCCATGCAGATATGCTTATATCTATGCATATACAAGTATATATAGTTATATCTGCTCAGATTCAACTATATATAAGCAAATATAAAGATTTATATCCAAGCAGATATAAGTACATATTGTTATATCTGCTCAGACCCAATTGTATGTATGCGGATATATAGATGCAAAAATAATTCATATCCAAGCAGATATACGTATATCTAAGAATTTATGACTATATCCAAAAATGTGTGTCTATATGTATAATCAGTATACTGACTTTGATATATACGTTATTTAAATCATATACTTGATATTGCAATGAATAAATAAAATAAATCAGTTTGATCAATGTTTCCAAAGTATTCATCTATTTTTTTTATTTAAATATCAATTGACTTTCGATATATGTTATACATAGGTTCATCAAAAGCATTAAGAGGTAATAGCAATAAAATCCAAGATATGAGTATATATTGTTTTTAGAATGGTCTAAAGTATAATATACTTATACATGTATTCATTAGAATGTAGTGAAACTTCTTTAGATATATGTGCTTAAATCTATGTAGATTTCTTCAAGATCGACATTTACGCAGATCTGCTTGGATACACTTATATATTCGTGAATATAGTGAAATTTATTTGGATCTCTTTAGACATTTTGAGATCTGTTTGGATCTCTTTTGATATTTTAAGATCTGTTTGGATATACTTAGATAAAGTGAGATCTCTTTGGATATTGTCAGATCTGTTTGGATCCGCTTGGATCGCGCCAAAATTTGGATCCAAGCCATGTTTGGATCTAATCATATATGCTTGGATCTAAACATATTTTATCGGGGCAGTTTCAAAGTTCGTCATCGTATTACATTTTTACGTTCAAAAAAGTCAACGTTTTTTAAACAATTTTTTTATATGGGTACTGATTGGATAAAAGTTTACTAATTAATTTACATCTCATACACGAGAAAAAAAAATGTTTTCAAATAATAATTTTAGGATTTTTTCTGATTATAGAATTCAAAGTATATTTGAAACTGTAGAATTTACTACTGAGAGTAAAATCATTATTTAGAAATGTATTTTTTTTTTAAATTTCTAATATGGAACCCCGACCATGCAATCATGAAACTGTGATTGTTTTTTTTTCTTTTTGCGTGTAAACTGTAAATATTTTGTAAAATTTAATATAAAAAATAATAGTTGATGTTAATGAAAATATTCAATTTAGTTTAAAAAAATATTATACACGTTAAACTGCAAGGTTTACTAGTTTTCCACGATATTTTTATCAAGTCTAACAATTATCCGTGTCCACGTGATGAACTGATAAATAATAACGCTCAGAATATTATTGGTTCGTTTTAGCGTTTCACACATCTGTACAATAATTATTTTAATTATATATACACACACACACACACAATTTTAAGGGCATTCTCAGTCAGTGCCCCCCACTTTTAAAAAATATGCAATGACTTTCAACTGTCATAACCGTATTAAAATTTTATTAATTAAAAAAAAAAAAATTGAAGCCTTAATTGAAAAAAGGTCAATTCCGTATTCTTTTGAATATAATATTATATTATCCTTTTCACCCTCGCTTATGTTACAGTATATATATATACAGGGTGATTCAGAATGACCTTCACAGCAGGAAAATTTGAATAGAGGAGACGATTCTAAGCATAAAGTTCCTTAGCCATTTTTCAAAATTCTCAATAGTTTTTGAGTTATTTAAAATCTAAATTGACCAATCAAAGACATGCTTTGAGATTTAAAAAAAATTAAAAAGAATAACAAATAAGTTTGGCAGCGCCGCAACAGTAAACTTCAAGTTATACACTATTTATTTAATTTAAAAAGTTCGATTTGTCACAGAAAAGAAACAAAACACACAATTACAACATAGAATATATTCGTATATTTTGTTTTATCTTTTCTCTTTTTATAGAAAGAATAATTAGTGGAAAATAATGTTTTTATTAAAAATAAAGCTTTTGGAAATTCGACAAAAAAAAATTACAGATTTTTAATTATATGATGAGCAACGCAGATTAAAAAAAGAAATTTGAAAACTAATTGAATTATGTTTTACCAGAATAAAAGCAATTTCAAATAGACAAATATATAGATGACCACATTATTTTAAAATCGTTTATTTCGCTTGCTCTGTCTCGCTCAAGACTTTGCTAAGCGCTCATTGTACGTCATACTAAACACATTTGTAAAGATCGCGCGGATTGTCTTGTTAAACATCTTTCAAGTGATCTTTTTCAGTGATTAGCCATCTGACTATCTCGTTAATGGTCTTGCTGGTGATCTTTCTTAGAATTTTTCTGGTGATCTTGCTGACCATCTGGCTGGTGGTCTCGCTGGTGGTCTTGCTGGTGGTCTCACTGGTGATCTTGCTGATGGTCTTGCTGAAGGTCTTGCTGGGGGTCTTGCTGGTGGTTTTGCTGTTGATCTTTCTTGTGGTCCTGCTGGCGGTCTTGCTGGTGGTCATGCTGAAGGTCTTGCTGGTGGTCTCACTGGTGATCTTGCTGATGGTCTTGCTGAAGGTCTTGCTGGGGGTCTTGCTGGTGGTTTTGCTGTTGATCTTTCTTGTGGTCCTGCTGGCGGTCTTGCTGGTGGTCATGCTGAAGGTCTTGCTGGTGGTCTCACTGGTGATCTTGCTGATGGTCTTGCTGGTGGTCTTGCTGGGGATCTTGCTGGTGGTTTTGCTGGTGGTCTCGCTGGTGATCTTTCTGGTGGTCTTGCTGTTGATCTTTCTTGTGGTCCTGCTAGTGATCTTTCTGGTGGTCTTGCTGACCATCTGGCTGATCACCAGCAGGACCACCAGAAAGGCCACCAGCAAGACCACCAGCCAGATGGTCAGCAAGATCACCAGCATAATTCTAAGAAAGATCACCAGCAAGACCATTAGCGAGATAGTCAGATAGCTAATCACTGAGAAAGATCACTTGAAAGATGTTTAACAAGACAATCCGCGCGATCTTTACAAATATGTTTAGTATGACGTACAATGAGCGCTTAGCAAAGTCTTGAGCGAGACAGAGCAAGCGAAATAAACGATTTTAAAATAATGTGTTCATCTATATATTTGTCTATTTGAAATTGCTTTTATTCTGGTAAAACATAATTCAATTAGTTTTCAAATTTCTTTTTTTAATCTGCGTTGCTCATCATATAATTAAAAATCTGTAATTTTTTTTTGTCGAATTTCCAAAAGCTTTATTTTTAATAAAAACATTATTTTCCACTAATTATTCTTTCTATAAAAAGAGAAATGATAAAACAAAATATACGAATATATTCTATGTTGTAATTGTGTGTTTTGTTTCTTTTCTGTGACAAATCGAACTTTTTAAATTAAATAAATAGTGTATAACTTGAAGTTTTCTGTTGCGGCGCTGCCAAACTTATTTGTTATTCTTTTTAATTTTTTTTAAATCTCAAAGCATGTCTTTGATTGGTCAATTTAGATTTTAAATAACTCAAAAACTATTGAGAATTTTGAAAAATGGCTAAGGAACTTTATGCTTAGAATCGTCTCCTCTATTCAAATTTTCCCGCTGTGAAGGTCAGTCTGAATCACCCTGTATATATATATATTACGGTGGCTTAGAAAAAGTCTTGATCTTTGTGCTTTTACTCTCACCCTTCAAAAAGTTATTAGGGTATGGTAAAAAAAAATTCTCTCCATGTTTGAGATTTGAAAACTTCGAAGTTATTACGCGGCTTCACAAAATTCATGTTTTTAGATAAAATTGTTAGAAGATGGCTTATTTGATAAGTAGTAATTTTTGCTATTCCAAAATACAAATTTGCGAAAATGAAACACTAGATTGTTTGAATGTTTTCTAGATTTTGAAAATTCTTGTGCGACCTCTCTTAATCTAAAAATTTTCACTCAAAAGTGGTGATAATTTTTTTTTACCGCACTCAAACTTTTTGAGGGTAAAAGTGGAAACAAAATTTTTTTTTTATCCTCTTTAATATGTATAGAGGAGACCGGGGCACGAAGGCCCCCTTAAGCCGGTTTTTTCTTCTTGTGGCTTTTGACCATCAAATTCATTTAAATTCCGTCTATTTCGGAAGAATCAGTCGAAATTTTGCAAAAAATCGAAAAAAAAATTTTTTTTTTCTGGGGCCCCCTCCCTAAAAATTATAAAAAAATTTTGTTTTCATTTTCCGTCAAGTTATGACTTCTATAATGGTTTTATTATATTTTAGGTCGATATGTGATATGTGGGGCAAAATGGACCACTCAAAAAAAAAATTGTAACGAAAAAATTAACTTGATGGAAAATAGAAAAAAAATAATTTTTTCGTTACAATTTTTTTTTCGAGTGGTCCATTTTGCCCCACATATCACATATCGACCTAAAATATAATAAAACCATTATAGAGGTCATAACTTGACGGAAAATGAAAACAAAATTTTTTTACCTAATTTTTGAGGGGGGCCTTCGTACCCCAGGGGGCCATAGCACCCCGGTCTCCTCTATATCTATATATATTTATATAGTTGCTATAGAAATCCCACATCAAGGAACAGTTTCCATAAGAATTATATGTGATTTATTCCATCAAAAACAAAAATTTTAATTTTGTGCCAACGGGCGATCAATTTTCAAGCTTTATATATTTTATTCAAATGTTAATCATTTTAGCGACACACAATATCAATCAATAGATACATAAGTCAAACAACAGAACACGCAATATTTAATTACTCAGTTCAAGGGCAGTAAAAAGAATATACAACTTTATAAACTAATAAAATAAAAACCTAACATCATTTGTTATTTAATTTCATGGTCAAAAATTAAATAACTTTGAACGAAAGCAAATTATTTACGGTTTGTAATTTGGTAATATCGAATGTTCTGCAAATCGAATACTTAAAAAACCGTTTCACCAATTTTTTTAAAAATTATATTTAAAACGGTAGATTAAAATTCAAAACTCCGACTCAATTATGGGAGGAACCTTGTCCTACAACGTGTCTTTGATAAGTATTTTAAATATTACAGCAATACAAATAATTAAACCCGTGTTTCAGCAACGGCAGTTTGTTTATTGATCAATGCTAATTTTCGCCGTAGTTTAGTACGTTTCGTTTCTAATTTTTGCGAACGTTTTTCAGATAATTCTGTTAATTTTTTGAACAATATTTCAAAAATAAAAACAGTGAACGTCCACATTAAGCTCAATGTACCGAAAAGATAAACTATTCGAAAATCTTCAAACTCTAATTGATCAAATCCACTTTTATATGATTTAATTCTAGCAGCTAATTTTTTTTTTCGTTTTAATTCTTTATAAAGTTCAAAGCGTTCGGCGTAATGGATGTGACCGGTTTCAAAAATATTCATTGCTGCTTTATCGATTTTGTTTTTTAAACTCCAACGTTTACGACTCATAAACACATTGTACGATTTGAATAATATGTCTTTCGAAATGTATAGATCCTTGGTATATCCGAAATTACGAAACTTATAAGCAAATATGCAAGCTGCTAAAGAATCTTTTGTGATTGATTCATAATATTCCAAATTTGAAGACTTTAACGGACTTGACATATTTATCGGGCGCGAATCATTAATCAGATGAGAAACATTTACTGGAAGTGAATAATTTATCGGAACGGGATCAATTACCTTAATCGACTCTGACATTCCAATTTCTACCGAACCTGCATAATCTCTCATAATGTAATAGTAGCATTGATCATAACCATTTATATATGATTCATACAAGTATTCCTTATCAGTATCACTTGACCATATTTCTGTGTCGAATATATAATCACGGATACTATTGTCGAAAAATATTTTATACTTATTTGAATGTAAATCATTCAAATTTTCTACCCTACGGTAACTCGGTTTTGCAAGCAACGCCATGAGTTGACCCTCTAATGCTGGATTGAACATCAACATAAATAAAGATGCAGTTAAAAAAGTAATACGCATAAATAAACGCTCTATGCGTGTCGTCATCCCCATATTCAATACCAACAAAACGATATCGAAAAAGGTTTCGACAAAATTGAACTTATTATTGACTAAGATAAGTACATAAATGCTAGTTAGAATAATAATCGAGAGTGTCATACTTTGATAACTGAACATACTGTCGACAATTTCGTCAAGGATTGGAGTAGAACGTGAGTTTGTTACTATCGTGAAGCCGTCTTCCGAGTATAGAGGAATAACATCGAGATATTCGTAATAAAGTATATCGAGTGGTTTTAAATCTAACCATACATCGTAAATATTATTATTAAATAATTTTTTAGTTCTGTTAGAGTGTAAAACTTCATGAGGCCAATGGTAGTGCATCACCGGTGTGACATTCAACATTGAAAATATCTTTTCAAAAACGAATCGTGGCTTTCCGGTAAAATCGAGTTCATTTGATGAAACATCACGGAGTGAATAAGGTGCATAACCTTTTACTGGAAAACCGTCCAGAATTCTGGTTTTGTCAAAATGGTAACTTTGACACGATTCCGAATCTGTAACAAAAATCAAACATTTAAGAAAAATATAATCACAAATTGAATGCAGTACCCTACCGTTTTTAAATGTCTGCCTATACAATGTCCATCGATTATCACTCGTTTTCTTCTTAACTCTTCTCCAGGGTTTCGGTGCTCTATTAGTGTAGGGGTTAAATGTATACACCAACGTAGTTTTGTTGACTTGATCTCGACAAACGTAAAATGATCCAAGAGCTTCAATATTCCACACCGTTCTCAGTACTTTCATTGCCTTTCCACAATTTTCACCAACAACGAAAACCAATGACTCGACGTTCCAAATAATCGACGATTTTATTTCGTGAAGAAGAGCTTTTAGTTCCCTATCAGTCTCTGCTGATAGAATATACGAAGGATGATTTGGATAGTACCATTTCATCACAGTTGACTCGAAATCATTATCGATCGTTACAATCGACGCGTTGACCACTTCGTTTATTGAAATTTCGAACATGATGTCAATCAAGTTAACAGTTATAACCGCAGGGTTTAATTTATCAGGGAAACACAGCTCAAGTAGTTGTTTCTGTTTGAAAATCGGACAATAATTATATAATCATACAAATCAATCTATTGTATACGTATAAAATATAAGTTACCGTATCATTGTGAAAAATCTTTAAATCAGTTGGTGCTCCATCACTTTTGTCAATATTGTTTAACGCAATGAAATTCACAAACAAACACAAAATAACAATTTTCCCCCACATTTTTACAACAATTTTAATGAAATTAAAATTTTAAATTATCAATAGTTTGAAAACCCTCAAATAATCTCAATTTCTTTTTAATTTTAAGTAAATTATAGAACAAATCGAATCACTGAATGCTGAAATAGCATCCATATGTCTATCTACTTCAACTTATTGCTCATAACTGACAACTCAATAGTATCATTTGCTGGAATATCCACTTCATTAGTTGTTAAGGATACGTGTCCATACATGAGGATCGCTTCGATTTTTTGAACGCGCCAATGAGTCCTCGAGAAGTATATGACGCATGTTATTAAAAGTGTAACACATTAGCATCACATTCATATACTTATTATAGCAAAACAAATGTATGTATATTACGTAGTATTCAATTTAAAGATTAATTTTTTCCCTGCATCAGTAATCATAAAAATTATCTCAAAAAAATATTTGCCCAATACTGGGCGCCACAGAATTCAAAAATATTTAACACTAGTCCATTAGTCATTACACATTTTTCTTTCGAATAGATGTATCTATTTTTTTGCAACGTTTCAAGTTGATTGTTACTGAAAACCACTTTCATTTATTAGTAAACTATTGATTTACAGAAATATAGAGACTGGGGCATGACGGCACCACTTAAGCGAGTAATTAGTTGTGGCTTTTTAATACCGGTTACAATTTTTTTGTTGTTACAAAAATTTATTATTATTTTACAGTAAATTCGAACGAATAAATTTGAACTCTAATCATTTACTTGGGGTCCAATAGACCCCCACATTAACTTCAGAGTAAAATTCGAACGCTATCACACTTGAATTTGGTGATTTTCAAAACAATCCGTTTGTGTTAATTGACTTTATTGGATGGTATGGTAAAGAGAAAAAAATTTTTCGTATGTCAACTGACCTCAGTGTTTCCTTCATCGTTCAACTTGTAAAACATAACAGGTTACTATAAAATAACGTGAAATTTGAACGTGTTAATTGAGTGGAAACAATATATAAAAATCTTTCTATCGGTTGACCCCGCGGGCCAGCCCTAAAACTTCCCGCTGTTTTTGAGCTCAGGGAGCTCGGAAACATTATTACTTGTAGATTTTTGAGCTCTTCGAGCCGGTGAACCATACCTTCACTGAAATATTATAATTTTTGTCCGACGATATCTTTGGAACGAATCAATCGATTTGAACGTTCTTGGTGGCAATCGAAAAGGCTCAACAAGACTTAGAACTGATTACATTTTAAGGTGAATCAGGCAAGTGGTTTATAAGTTATACGCAAAAAACCAAAAACAAAAAAAATTTGTAATTTTTATTCTTCGTATAACTCGTAAACTACATGACCGATCTACCCTAAAATCTAATCAATTCTAAGTTTTGGTGAGCCCTTTCGATTGCCACCAATTACGTTTAAATCAGTTGATTCATTCCAAAGGTATTGTCGGACAAAAATAAAATCACACACACACACACACACACACACACACACACACACACACACACACACACACACACACACACACACACACACACACACACACACACACACACACACACACACACACACACACACACACACACACACACACACACACACACACACACACACATACACACGGGCGTCCATCCGGGAATAGTCAGAATAGCTTGCTAGCACCCCAAAACGTCGACATCTGATGGAAATTCGATTTTCGAAAATCGGACCAAAATCAATAACTTCCCTTTTTTTGAAAATTTTCAATCTTCTTAGCGGGAAGTTAAAAAAAAACAAATAGAAAAAATAAACAAAGTATGTCGGCATGCAATAATTTGAACTACATATAAAAATAATGTTCGTGATAAAAAAAAAATAATTTGTTCTTATTTTATTACTTTTTTTAAAGTTTATTTACAAATAAATAAATCAATTACAGAATAAATAGAATATATACAAGCAATACTTTTTTTCTTAATTATTAAGCTTATAATTACATAGGAGGAGCGCATGACCCATCGGGCTGAACATCTTCACCTGGTCCACATGTATTATCTTTAGGATCAGGAATATCATCAATATAGCCGACGGACGTCGGTGCAACAACTTTTTGTTTAAAGACATCGTTTTCTTTAGCTTTTGATTCATTTTTATATTCCTCGATGAGCTTAGCGGAAATTTCATCGTGAAGAAAGTCATTTTTTTCACTTTTCTTCGATTCATTATCATTATTTTTTTTAATCACATATGAATTTCCAGGCAAGATAATAAAACTAATATATATAAATGTCGAACATAAAATCAATAATTTTATATCCATATTTTTTAAATGAAATTTTTCGAATCTTATAACTGGAATAAAAATAAAAATTATTATATATAATCAGAATTATTTAAATTAAAAATTAGTTACTTTTTTTTATTAAAATAATTATTTATATAAATAAAATACATACTCACTTTTAGTATTGTTTATAAAATCGAATAATTTTCGAAGTTTTTGGTTTTTTTAGTTGTATCAAACTGTAAGACAGAGTTTGGAGTTATGATTTGAATTTCATTTTACTTACCGTTAAATACTATTTTTTTGTTTACTTCATCCCTAAATAACGTCATCATAACATTGTTTTGACGTACAAAAGTTGATTATGAGCTAAAAAAAACAATAATATAAAATTTGTATCGAAGCTATCAGCGATGATTCACAAATAAAAGTGGGTGTGTTACCGTAAAATTAAATAATAATACCCGTAGGCAAGAAGATAAAACGTAGACGTTATCAACAGCCAACAGGTCAAATGACCTGTCCTCAATTTTTAGTCAAAAAACAATTTTGTTTACTATTAGTTCTTACTAGTACCCTATTTTTATCTACGTCAATTTTTCTATTTTTTGGTTTTGTTATTTAATAGAGATTTAATGATACTATTTTTTTCACGCGTAATTTATAATCATTTCTATTTATAACTTCTTTTATAAAAACAAAATATTTACTAAAAAAAACATTACTCTTAGATTATTAGTATGACGTCAAATTATGTAGGAATTCCTGCGTAAAGAAGGCGTCGAAAAAGCATAGATTTTTCTAATTAGAATTTTAAACTTAAAAATGTGGCTTGAATAACTTTTTAACTTCCCGCTAAGAAAATTGTAAATTTTCAAAAATTTGGGAAGTTATTGGATTCGGTCCAATTTTCGAAAATCGAATTTCTATCAAATCTTGACGTTTTGAGGTTCTAGGAAACTATTCTGACTAATTTCACGATCATGTCCGAGTGTATGTGTGCACGTACGCACGTACGTACATATGTAAATACCTGTATCTTTTAAACGGATGAACCGATTTTGATCGTTAAGGTGTCATTCTACGCGGCTCGTTAATATCTAGAAGCTGTGGAAAATTGAGCTTGATTGGTAGGGCTCGTTCAACGATATTCCAAAAATAAAATTTTTTCAAAAATGTTTTTTTTTGATAACTTCTAATGTGCTCGATGGATTGATTCCAAAATCAATTGGGCTCTAAAGCTTTTTAAGCTTTTAAAAATATGCCCATGCAGAAAATTCAAAAAACTAGGTGCAATTTTTTCAAATGTTTTTTTTTTTTTTTCATAATTTAATTTATCGTTTTTAAAAAAACTCAAAAATTATTACATGCTCCTGAAGTTACCAGACAATTAAAAATTTTTGAATTTTTTTTTTAACAAATCGATTGCAAAAAAATAAAAAATAAAAATATGCACATGTAGAAAATTAAAAAAACTATAAGTGCAATTTTTTCAAAAATTTTTTTTTTTTTCATAATTTAATTTATCGTTTTTAAAAAAATTCAAAAATTATTCCATGATCCTAAAATTACCAGATAATTAAAAATTTTTGAATTTTTTTTTTAACAAATCGATTGCAAAAAAATAAAAAATAAAAATATGCACATGTAGAAAATTCAAAAAACTATAAGTGCAATTTTTTCAAATATTTTTGTTTTTTTTCATAATTTAATTTATCGCTTTTGCAAAAAATTCAAAAATTATTACATGCTCCTGAAGTTACCAGACAATTAAAAAATTTTGAATTTTTTTTTTAACAAATCGATTGCAAAAAAATAAAAAATAAAAATATGCACATGTAGAAAATTTAAAAAACTATAAGTGCAATTTTTTCAAATATTTTTTTTTTTTTTCATAATTTAATTCGTTTTTAAAAAAATTCAAAAATTATTCCATGATCCTAAAATTACCAGACAAGTAAAAATTTTTGATTTTTTTTTTAACAAATCGATTGCAAAAAAATAAAAAATAAAAATATACACATGTAGAAAATTTAAACAACTATAAGTGCAATTTTTTCAAATATTTTTCTTTTTTTTCATAATTTAATTTATCGTTTTTAAAAAAATTCAAAAATTATTCCATGATCCTAAAATTACCAGACAATTAAAAATTTTTGATTTTTTTTTTAACAAATCGATTGTAAAAAAATAAAAAATAAAAATACACACATGTAGAAAATTTAAAAAACTATAAGTGAAATTTTTTCAAATATTTTTTTTTTTTTATAATTTATAATTAAAAAAAAAAAAAATCAAAAAATTATTAGACGTCTTAACTTCAGTACCATAAAAAAATTTGAATGCGATATCAAAAAGATGTCAAGAATCATATATCGACAGCACTCGAGAGGGCACTAGTTAAAATCGATTGTTAAAACTCGATATTTTTGACAATCATTTTTATCCTCAAATGAAATGTAAACATAAATTACAACATTGCCAATAAATCAAAATTCGTTTATTTTTTAAATTAACTGTCAAAGTTGACAAGAGTTACAAAGATCTACAATTTAACGCTAAGAATTCAATTGTGATCATAAATTTAGACCAATAATTAACCTAAAATTTTAAATACTCTTTGTGCAAATGCATCGTCTATAGTGTCATATATTTGTATACATATATAAATATAAAATAAATAAAAATGGCCACATTGGAAGACAAAATATTGAATGAAAAATTAGAATATTACTGCAGTAGTTCAAGTGAAGACGAAGGAAAAGATTCTGAGGGTTCAGACTCCGAGGAAACTAAACCAGAAAGTGTCAACTCTGGACAAACTCCATCTTCCAGCTGCAATGAATGGAATGGAACCTCAAGTAACACTGGACCGAAAGGCGTTTTGAAAGTAAATTTTTTATTCAAATTTTTAAATACTGTCAGCTGTCAAAATAATTTAATTTTTATCTGATCACTAGGATTGGCAGAGATTCAAACAACTGGAGTCGGAAAAAAAAGCAGAACAAGAACGAGAACGTTTGCTGTTGATTAAAAAATTAAGTCTTACTTGCAGAAGTTCGCTGGATGATGAAAAAGACAAACTCAATGAAACCGATCCTGAATTAGCGGAATTACTTGAAGATGATTTTTTACTCGAGTATCAAAAGCAGAGAATGAAAGAGATGTTGGCTAACGCAAGTAAATTACAATTTGGTACTTTGGTTAATCTCAGTAGCGCTGATGAATTTTTGAAGGCGATTGATAATGAAGATAAATCTGTGACTATTGTTGTACATATTTATGAGAAAAACGTTCCTGGTTGTGATGCAATGAATGGAAGTTTAATTAGTTTGGCGCAAGAATACCCAGCTATTAAATTTTGTAACATTCTCGGTACGGTGTAAATAATTTTAGACAGTAAGAAAGGATTCGTCAAAATTTATAATAATCGTGTGTAAAACGAACGGCTTACACACAATTATATTTTATTTTATTTTATTTATTACGCCAATCGGCACTGCATTAGGGTGGGCCGAAAATCCGCTTTTTTTTTAATTTTCACTGTTAAGAAGATGTGCCATCTATTGTCTTTCTCACACACATGTGAACGAACGGAACTGTCCTTGTTGCACTTACATTAGCAAATGGAAATTTAAAATGAGCCGTTCTCAGATGTAAACTGCAATTTCCGTACGAGTCCCTGATTAAAAAAGTGAATTGAAAAGTATTGAAAAAGATGAGAAATGAATCCTTTCGAATACTTTCTGTACCCCAAGGTTTTCATTTTGACATAAAATTAATACTTTTCAATCCCAAAATAATAAAAGAATTTCTGAACTTCCGAGGAATTGAAAAAGATTCAAATGAATTGATATTTTGAATCTTTCTGAATCCTTCTCAATACCAAAATAATTCCATATTGGAAGGTATTGAAATGATGAAAGATTGAATTCTTTTCAATACTTTCGAATTCCCCTTTGGAATTGTAAAGTATTCAAACGATCGAAATTTCAATTCCATTCAATACTTTCCAAAACCGCCGAGGGATTGAAAAGAATTGAAATAATTTTCAATACTTTTCAATTCACTTTTTTAATCAGGGGTAACATTTTATTCGATAAATAATAAGTTTACGCATCGAATGACATATTTCGTTTAATAATTTGGGTCTTTACTTGTGAAAACGGTTATTTGAAAATCACCTGGTACACTCTCTTAATACCAAAAATATTTTTCTTTGTACAAAAAAAAAATTTGCGGAAAACAAAAAAAATTTTAGGTCGATATCTTGGGCTCGCCAAATCCCGCTAAAGTTAGAAGTTGTTTAAAATTTTTTTTCCAACACATTTTACTCAGAAATTTAATTCCCCACAAAAAAGGTCCTATGATAAAATTACGTAAAGTCGATAGTTACTGAGATAATTGCATTTTTGCTCTAAAAAATGAAATTTCTCGAGATATTATTAATTTTTCAAGGTAAAAAATAAATTTTATGATAAAAATTTCATAGGAAATTCAATTTTCTACAAAACAGACCTAATAAAAATTTATTCAAAGTTTATAGTTACAAAGATAATAGCGATTCTTGGTGACAGTCGCCAAATAACGATAAATGTGACTATCTAAACATAAAACTGCCAGTTTCTGAATAACTATAAATTTCAAGTTTTTACCAAAAGGCCAATTTTGTAAGAAATTTGATTTTCCATGAAATTTATATGATCAAATTCATATTTTACCCTGAAGAAATGATAATATCTTGAAAAATTATATTTTTTAGAACAAAATTGCAATTATCTCAGTAATTATCAACTTTACGTTATTTTATTATAAGATTTTTTGTAGAGAATTAAATTTCTGATCAAAATAAGTTGGAAAAAAATTTTAAACAACTTCTAACTTTAGCGGGATTTGGCGAGCCCAAGATATCGACCTAAAATTTTTTTTGTTTTCCGCAAAATTTTTTTTTTGTACAAAGAAACATATTTTTGGTATTAATAATGAAAATTCAAAAAAAGCGGATTTTCGGCCCACCCTACTATGCATCATCTTGACATTAATTAATTATTAGGGTGTGACATTTTAAAGCTATATTTTTTTTTACTGCTATACCAGAAAATCTGGTAGTATATAGAAAATAAAAAGTATGCCGCTGGGCTAAAGGGTTCAAGTCCAATAGCGGCTTAGCATCAAAAAATTCGATTTCCCATTTAAATAACAAGAGAAATTTTTTTTTTAACTGAGTATTTTTAACTTTAGATTATTGAAGTCGTTTTACATAACTTCAACCTTGAATAACTTTTGAAGGAGTGAATTTAGCGAAAATTGTTAAGAGACTTTTTTTTTAGGGCATTCAATTTCCTGCAAGAATATGCATTAGCTTTTTCCGGAAACTTATTTTTACATGAATTACAAAATTCCAAAGTTGAACAATCAAATTTTAAAATCATACCAATGTTCAAAGCATGATTATAAGGAAACGGTTCATCTGACGAAAAATTTCAATCAGTTCTTTTTTGTAGAGCATTAAATTTCCTTCAAAAAATGTATCCGAGTCGATTTCGTTTATCTCGATGGTTTGAGAGTTATGAGACAAAAACCCGCTCATTAAAAAAAAATAAAAAATTGCGATGATACACCTCTTAATATCAAAATTAAGGGCTCAAATTTTCACAATAATTTTTTTTGTCATCCCAAATAATATTTCCACAGTATCGTTAAAAAAAAAAAATAGTCGATTTTTTTGGCCCAATCTAATAACTATAGTCAAAGTTATATTCTTTTTAAGCTAAAATTATAACTCCGGAAGGGGTGGTTATAAAGAGCTAAAAATTTAGCTCAAGACTTCTTTCTACATGTATGAAAACACTTCAAAAAATCGAAAAGGGTCACCGTCGCAATGTCGTTGAATTGAGATGGAATGATCCATATACAGAAGTGTTAAAAATCCAACACTTGAATTCTTAACAGACTTTTTTTACACTTTGACGAATCCTTTTTTACTGTAAAGTTAATTACCTATTTTTTTCTATCAATTAATTTCTGTATATTTATATTTTTTAGGCTCAACAGCTGGCTTAAGTAAACATTTTAAAAAACGCGGAGTGCCAGCTCTTCTTGTCTACAAAAATGGCCAAGTGATTGGTAATTTTATTAACGTATCGGACACATTGGGAACCGACTTCTACGCTTCAGACGTTGAAAGCTTCCTTCTGGAAAACGGAATAATTGTAGATAAAAATTGTGTACCAAAAATCATTGCTAATTCAAACGATGATGATAGTGATTGATTTGTGTCATGATTTTAAATAATTTATATTGATCTCTATACAAAAAATATAAATAAGTTTTTTTTTTACTTAAATATCTTAAAAATGAATTTTTTAATTACATTATAAAACTAAGTATTAAAGGCTATTTAATAAACGCTCTTCTTTTTCAATCGTGAATCTCAATTCCAAATATCTTTTCAGTATATCATCATACTCAGTTCCACGTAAGTCCTGATATTGTTTCGATAATATTTTTTTCTTCTTTATTTCTAACAGGATTTCATCCAATTTGTCATCCAGCTTTTGATTGATAATTTTAAATGCGTCTAGTGTTATCGATGTTTCAGTGAACATGGATATTGTGTACTTAATTTTCATTATTTTTGTTTGGATCTCAAGTATCTCTGCTTCAAGTAATTTCGATTTAGCTTTTTTACTATTAAAATTTTCAACGTCTTCGTGCTTGAGCTGCAACCATTCTTCTAATAACTCTGCACAGATCAAAATATGTCGTTGATATTCATCGAAAGTATCATCAATTTTATCCTTCCAGTATGTTATATCTAATTTATTAAATTCGGATAATTGTTGCTTCATTATCGAGTCCTTTGTTCCCATGGCTTCTATTAAATTTCCTCCATATTCTTCGTATCTGTAAAATTAATTTCTTAGTATAAGTACTCGGGTGGTTCTTTCGAAACTTTTCGGATCTTTTCTCTCCCACTTTAAAATATTGTCGCAGATATTGAAAAAAAATTCCCTGTAAGTTTCAGCCTTTAATTTTAATTTCAATTACTTTACATTTGATTTTAAAGTTTCCCCATTTAAAATAAATTTTTTTTTATAAATTCTCTATAAATCAGCCGCATTTCAAGGTATCGGGTCGCCGTTTCCGGCAATTTGTAGATAATTTCACTCTTCAAAGTCTCCTCAGTAATTTTACTCAGACTCTAATTGTTTTTTCTGTATTCCTGTGTAAAAAAAAAAATTCGAAAAAGTTCGACATGTCGAACTTCGAAATTTGAGATCAAATCGAACTTTTTTCGAATATTTTCGAACTTTTGTAAAACAATACAAATTCATTACAAACATGAAAAATGATTAAAAAATTTATCGAAAAATTTATCAAAATATTGAACTTTTTTAGAACTTCTAGACGGAAAAAAAAGTAGTAGTGACTCTTGTCTGGGATAGTACTGAGTACTTTCTGTAAAAAAAAAATTTCAGACAGTACTGTATGTATTTGAGTACTATCCCGGACAGTAGTGGATACCGTCTAAATAGTATACAGTACTGTCTAAAATTTTTTTTTTACAGAAAGTACTCAGTACTATCCCAGACAGTAGTCACTACTACTTTTTTTTCCGTGTACACTTAAAATTATCGAAAAATTTCGAACTTTTTCAGAACTTCTTTAATAAAAATCATCCAAAAAGTTTTGAAACATTCAAACTTCTGCGATAAAAATTATCGAAAAAATTCTGAAAATATCGAACTTTTTTAGAACTTCTACACTTAAAATTATCAAAAAAGTTGTTACAATTTCTAACTATTATACCGATAGAAAATTTAAAGTTCTAAAAAAATTTTGAAGTGTAATCAAAATTGTCAAAAAAGATCTAAAAATTTTGATTCCTAATTGTTAATTTCCTTTGTTAGCGACACGTCCCGAAAAGTCAAGAATTCCAAACTTTTATACCAATCCTCTTTGTCTCATGTGATTTTTCATGTTTGTAATGAATTTGTTTTGTTTTATAAATGTTCGAAAAAAGTTCGATTTTGTCTCAAATTTCCAAGTTCGACATGCCAGACTTTTTTCGAACTTCTGTTTTTACACAGGTTGGTTTTGAAAGCATTTTTCCAATGATAATTTGGGTTTTTAGTTGATATTAACTAAATAATTAAATTTACAGCAAAAATGCAAACGACGATTTTTGAGGAAATCTGATTCTCGAAAAAACAAAAGATTTTTTTAGTTAAGTGGCTCACGTGATATAGAGATTTTAGTAATTTTGTAAATAAAAAATTGGTCAAAAATTTTTCCGAAGCTCATCGATTGTAACCCTTCTGATTTCCATGAAAGGATTAAATTAATGACAAGAAAATTATTTACTGACTTAAAATTGAACTTAAATGGCATCTGGCCGAATTTTTTAAAAAATATTTTATTTAGAAAATTATTAAAATCTCTATATCACGTGAACGATGAACCTGAGCCACTAAACTCAAAGGACCTTTTTTGTAGAGAATGAAATTTCCTAAAAAATTGTTATCTGCATTTTCACTGTAAATTTCGTTATTTAGTCGAAATAAACTAAAAACCCAATTTGTTATTAAAAACATCATTTTCAGAATCAACACAGAAAAAAACAATTAGAGTCTGAGTAAAATTACTAAGGAGACTTTTGAAGAGTATTAAATTATCTACCAAATGCCGCAAACCGCGACTCGATAACTTGAAATGCGGCTGAGCTATAGATAATTTTTTTAAAAAATCATAACTTTCCTCCGTATTTTAAATGGGAAAACTTCAAAATTAAATGTCAAGTAAAGAAAATTAAAATTACGGTCTGAAACTTGCACGGAATTTTTTCCAATGTCTGCGGCAATATTTTGAAGTGGCAGTGAAAATAAAAAAAGTCATTCCGAACGAACCACCCTATTGTATATTAAGGTGTTTCAAAAAAAAAAAAAAAACAATTTTTTTTTTTTTTATGGTATCCAAAAATTGAAAGTATAACTAAAAATAAAAATATTGGTACCATTCCGAACTCTTAATAATGATATTAAGGTTTGCCTCAATCCATTTTTCTATTTTCTATTTAAATAACACGGGAAAAATTTTTTTTTTTTAGCATTTTCCAGCTCATAAACCAATCAACGGATTTTTATGCACAACAAATGTTTTTGTAGGAAATTGAACGCTCTACAAAAAAAGTCTCTTATCATTTTTTGATAAATCCCACTGTTCAAAAGTTATTTAAGCTTCAAGTCAAATTTATAGTAAATTTTGAGATTTTTTTAATTTTCCGGCGAAACTATCAGTCTTATCAAAAAATATTACAGAAACTTTTTTGCAGATAATTTTATTCCTCACAAATTATTACAGATAAAGTTTTTCGAAATTCTGCGTTGTTTTCAAGTTATGTCCATTTCAATGTCAAGCTCTTAAAAAAATAGATTTCTGATTGATTTTAAGAGCTTGACATTGAAATGAAAATAAATTGAAAACAATGCGGAATTTCGAAAAATTTTATTCGTAATTATTTGTAGGAAATAAAATTATCTACAAAAAAGTTTCTATGACATTTTGTAATAAGACTGATAGTTTCGCCGGAAAAGTGAAAAGATCTCAAAATTTACTATAAATTAGACTTGAAACTTAAATAACTTTTGAATAGTGGGATTTATCAAAAAATGATAAGAGAATTTTTTTGTAGAGCGTTCAATTTCCTACACAAAGTTTCATTGCGCATAAAAATCCGTTGGTCTGTAAGCTAGAAAGTTCTAAAAAAAAAAAATTTTTCCTATGCTATTTAAATGGAAAATAGAAAAATGGATTGAGGCAAACCTTAATATTATTATTAAGAGCTCGGATTGGCACCAAAATTTTTATTCTAGGTATACTTTCAATTTTTGAATACCAAAAAAAAATTTGTTTTTTCTGAAACACCCTATTGTATATGGGGCATTCCACGCCAAATCAACCACTTTTGAATCGACCCCTTTAGATTTGGCTGAAAATTTTTTCGATTTTTCTACCCCATCAAAAACGTTTCTCATAATTTTTTCAAATTTTTTCACCCAACCGAAAAAAAGTTAGAAATTTTTGAAAAAAATGGCTTTTTTTATTTTAAGTAGCTATAACTTTTTCAAAATTCGACTGATTGGGACGTTTTTTTTTTCAAAATTTTTGTTTTTGAATGTACTTTTTGAAAAAAAATACAAAAAAATTATTGCAACCTATCTTCATTGTTTTTTCGTAGATTTTTAGAAAAAATCAAAAATTTTTCGATGTTTACCATTTTTGATTTTTGATTTTTTTGTTTATATAAAACTTTGACATTTTCTGCAGATCCTCACATTTTTTCAGAGTGATGTTTTTCCGATTTATATTTTTTTTTTCCAATTGAAAAAAAAAATTTTTTACAACTAGCCTTATTTCTCATAACACCATGCTAAAAATTTTTGAGAGTGCTCAGAAAACTTTCAAACTTGGAAAAAAAAAAAATAAAAACAAAAAATTTAAATGGTAATCCTCGAAATAATTTGAATTTTGTTCGAAAAATCAAGTTTAAAAATAGAAGGACCATCTGAATAATTTTTTTGTATTTTTTTCTGAAAACTACATTCAAAAACAAAAAAAAAAAAATGAAAAAAAAAAGTTTTCGTTTGGTACATTTTTGGACAGATGCTGGCAATTCAAAAAAAAAATATTTTAACCATAAAACAATGAGTGTAAAAAAAATTTTTTTGGGTGAAAAAATTTGAAAAAATTATGAGAAACGTTTTTGATGGGGTAGAAAAAAAAGAAAAAATTTTCAGCCAAATCTAAAGGGGTCGATTCAAAAGTGGTCGATTTGGCGTGGAATGCCCCATATATTTCTAAGACAAGAAAAATTAATAAAAAGTAAAGTATTTCTTACTCTGATCCTAAAAAATTTACTTACTTCGATATAAAACTATTTATACTTTTCAATACTTCCGTTTCCACAGCAAATTTAATTATTCTTCTTTCTTCACAATTAAATTCAGGCTTCGGAGTTTCCATGATGCCCAGTAATGTACATTTTTCGTTACTGTCATTCGGCAGCACGAGATATTTATTTATTTTGTTCGCTAAAATTATTTGTTTCAATTTATCCAGCAATTCCGGCTTCAAATTATTATTATCAGCGATAATATTCTCGAGTGATTTATAAATTAATTTACGATGCGCTATTTGGTACATGGACTCTTCACATTTTGCTAGTGCTTCCAATATTTTATTTAATGACAATTCTTTAGTTTTTATTTTTGTCGTTAAATACATGGAACTCGAACATGATAAATTTGATATACCAGAGAGTCCTAAAATAAAATAATTAAAAGTTAAACAAAAAAAAAATAAAACTATTGGATTACTTATTACGTCAAGAATACAAAATTTTAAATATTTAAATTCGTAATTCATGAAACAATTTCATTAAAATTTAAATAATTTTTCAAATTTTTAAATTGTAAAAAACAATTTTTTTTTTAAACAATTTTATAAATGAGTGAATGTAGCAGACATCAGACAAATTTAAAATTATAAATAAATAAAGAAAATAATTTCAAAAATATTTATAAAAATGGACTTATGAATTTAAAAATTTTTGAAACGCGCCTTTTTTTAAAATTTAATTTTATTAATTATTTACTACATTTATTAATAATTTAAAATTTTTCTGACGTCTGCTGCATTCACACTCATTTTTATAAATTTATTGTCGGCTTTTGTAAACAAAATTTATGAAATAATAATTTATTAAATAAATATGACAGTATTTATACCTGATAATTGACTGCTGTCACTGTTGATACTCATATTCATTAAGCCATCAACTAATAAAATTAAAGTATAATAATTAAAATATTTAAATAAAACTATAATTAAATAAGCAAAACATTCTGAAGAGTGTATGGTATTTTTTTTCCTTATGACTGACAATTGGCATCCAATCATGCGCTAGAACGATACACAGATGGAATTAGTTGTAGTAGATTTTTCAGACGTACTTAAAAAAAAATCCGCTGTGAGCAGCACTAGAGCAAGAGCGAATGGCAGGCAAATGCTGTCATTTTTTTGACATGTGTGACCATATATGTAAATATACAGCCGTTAGTTGCGGACGAAATGACTGTCTGGGTATCCTGATATATGAAGACTTGAAGACTTTTTGGTCAGAAAGTTGGTGTCAATTAGTTGCGATCAAATTGACGACAAATTCGGATATTTCCATTTTTAAGGAAAATTTGTACGCAACTTGCTGTACAATTTGACGTACATTTACTACCTGAATTTAGAATGCAAATTCACTTCAAAAGTTCACTAGAAAATATTTATCGTCAATTTTCAGGCAAATTTTGACATCAATTTGTTGTTAATTTTCAATGTCAAATTGCAGTCAATTTCAAGCTAAAATGCCTATCAGGGTGACTGTTGACTACAAGTTGTTATCAACTTTCCCAGAAAGTTAGCGAAGATTTACTGTCGCAACTTGTCACCAACTTTTTGAGAAAATGGACCCGTGTAAAAAAAATTCGTTCCAAAAAGATTATAAAAACGTTACGAATGGACTTTTTTTTGGAACGTTAGTAATTCTGATGGTAAAAAAAAAGTTTTCATAAGCAAATTTAGAGTTAAAAAAGGACGTTCTTGGAACTTTTTTGGAATTTTTTATGGACGTTTCTTTTAGTTCTATAAAAAATTCAAAAGTAGTGATTTTTGAACTATTTTGGCATTTTTCTAGAACGTCTTTAGTCTACAAAAGATGCAAAAGTAGTGATTTTGGAACTTTTTTTGAATGTTTTTGGAACGTCTATTTTAGTTCTATAATGGGCGGTAAAATAATGATTTTTCGAATGTTTTTGGAACGTCTTTTTTAGCTTCCGAAAAAGGTCAAAAGTGGTGATTATGGAACTTTTTTGGAATGTCCATATAAAATTCAAAAAAATTTCCAAGAACGTCCTCTTTTGACTCTACCCAAGTCAAAATATTAGACGTAAAGTGAACGTTTTGAACGTAAATTGAACGTTTTTAACGTTTTGAACGTAGATTGGAGTGTCATAAATTGAAAACATATTTATCATAAAACTAAAACCTATTTATACTTACAATAAGAAAACATGAGCCTATACCAAAAAATTTTTTTCATCGATTTTGTACTCCTGGATTATCATCACGTCAATTCCCTAAAATTTTGTCGTCCGCTTTTCTGGCTGTTAAATAAAGAACTCGTATTTTGAAAAAAAAATTTTTTCAGTTTCATATCCTTCTATCTTTACCACCATATATGTAGGGGTAGGGGGGGCAAAAGGGGGTAGGGTAGGCCAAACGGGGTACCCCCAAAATTTGATAAAAAAAAATTTTATATTTTAAATGGTTTTTAAACATTCCAAAATCACTTCTGTAAATATAATTAAGCGTTACTTTGAATTTTTTTTAGAAAACTTTTTAAAAAATCAATTGTCAGTTGAAAAATATAAATAACGTTTGTTTTATAATAAAAACTATTAAAAATTTTTTTTCTTCTTTTGTATCTAATAAACATGTACAATATAATTTTTCTTCATGTAAATTACTTTAAAAAAAATTCAACTTAATCAAATTCGTTTAAAATCCAGAAATTTTTTTTTTTTTACCTTTTTTAGGGGGTACCCCACTTTGTCCGCAGAAATGAAAAATTTTTTTTTTCAACGGTAACTGAAAATTTCTTCTATTTACTTTGAATATCATTAAAAAAAAAAAGATTTAGCGTATTTGAGTCCTCGAAAACTTGGTATTTCCTTAAGTACCCCCTTTTGCCCCTCCCTCCCCTATATCTGTTCATATATTATGATATCAAGGTGATGAAAATTGTGATTAAAAATATTTAAATTCAATTTACTTTCAAAACGTTAAAAACATTCAATTTACGTTTAAAACGTTAAGAACGTTCAACTTACGTCTAATATTTCGACTCGGGTAAGTTCACTCATAAAACTTTTTTTATACCAATAAACTAACTAACTTTCCAAAAAAGTTCCATTCAAAGTTCTAATCTGTCTCATGCTTAGAAGTTCCCCATGCGTAACTTTTTTGGAACGAATTATTTTTACACGTGGAAGGCAACTGCCAATTTTCGCGTTCAGCTTAGCGACAATTTACAGCAGTATTTTCGTTTTCTTTGCCGTAAGTTTGGCTATCAGAATAAATTTTACTGTGAAATTTTTAATTGTGCACATCCATGTTAAATATTTATGGTTATTTGTATCCATATTGTTAGATAAGTTGAGAAATTATTTTTAACGTTAAATTTTATATGATCCTGAAGTTAGCAGACAATTCAAAATTTTCGGATTTTTTTTTCAACAAATAAATTACAAAAAAATAAAAACTAGAAATATGCACATGTAGAAAATTTTAAAAACTACAGGTGCAATTTTTTCAAATTTTTTTCTTTTCAAATTTACCGCCTCAAATAAAATCCAAAAATAATTAGATGTCTGCTAACTTCAGGATCATAAATTTTATGATAATAAAGTTAGCAGACATTTAAAAATTTTTTGATTTTTTTTAACAAAAAAATGAATATTAAAAAAAAAATTTGGAAAAATTGCACGTATAGTTTATGAAATTTCCGACATATGCATTTTTTTATAAATATTTTTTTTTCATTATTTGTCTGTTAAAAAAAAATTTTTTTAATTTCAAATGTCTGCTAACTTTACTATCATTAAATTTTTGCGCGCCATCGAATGAGTTTTGATGCTGCCCCCTGGACCAGTTTCACAAAAACGGAACCCCATTGATGTTGCATTCAATTACTCACCAGGTGGCGGTAAGATTCAAAATTGCAACACTTACATCGCCCACACGGACATATCTTACACACTCATACATTTACATATGTGTGGTATGTAATACCAACAAACATCCACAGATTCTGATTGATTCTGATACATACTGAGTTACTGAGTAACATTTTCTCCTCACAACACAACCATCAAAAGTTTACTTGATTGTGGTCGAATGGTTGATTAGTCAGTAGCGATACCGGAATCATTGAGACACATCAATATAAAATGATCGATAAATTAAATTAACGATAATAATACAGCGCATTGGTAAAAAAAATAGGATATATTATTGTCATGTACTGTAATTATGAATAAATTAAACAAATATATATAATCTGTGAATTGATAAAATGGGATCTAGATTAAGGTAAATTTCATAATCGTATGCTCAAGGATTTAACTCATTACTTTCTCTTTACTTATTTTATTTATTAAAAATCTAAATGTTGCACAATTTATTTTATCTGTCAATTTATCTCTGCTGTCACTTTTTTAAATTAATAAATAATAATATTTTTTTAATTTTTTTTTTTCAGGCAAAATGTTAAACATTTATTCGAGTGTTTTTGTGAAGTGGCTGCTCCAGTTGGTGAAAAATCACCATGGATTTTACAAAAATATCCAGAATCATTTGCAGATAATGAAATATTAAAGTCAGTGCCTAAATTTTCTTACCCATGTGATTTTGAAAAGTAAGTTGCCAACAATTATTTTAATTATTTATTTTATGTACAAAGAGCTCCGGTATGAAAAAAGAATATATGGTTAAAATATATAAAATCATATATGTTTGCAACAAAAAAATATATGATGTATTATAAAAAATCATGAAGATTTTCGCCGATTTAATATAAAATTATATGCAGTAGTAAATATATGTAACTTATATGTTTTTTATATTAAGCTATATATATATTTACATTTACCTTATAATATATTGTGTTGATATATTTCCTTTTATATTCAAAAAATATATAATTTTTATATGAAATGAAATATATGGTAGCATATAATTTATATTACATATTAGGGTGGGCCGAAAATACGCTTTTTTTGAATTTTCATTATTAATACCAAAAATATTTTTCTTTATACAAAAAAAAAATTTTTCGGAAAACAAAAAAAAATTTTAGGTCGATATCTTAGGCTCGCCAAATCCCGTTAAAGTTGAAAGTTGTTTAAAAATTTTTTTCCAACATATTTTGATCGTAAATTTAATTCTCTACATAAAAGTTCCTATAATAAAATTACGTAAAGTTGATAGTTACTGAGATAATTGCAATTTTGTTTTAAAAAATATAATTTTTCAAGATATTATAACTTTTTCAGGGTAAAATATGAATTTTATCATATAAAATTCATGGAAAATCAAATTTCTTACAAAATTGGTCTTCTGGTAAAAACTTGAAATTTATAGTTATTTAGAAACTGGCAGTTTTATGTTTAGATAGTTACATTTCTCGTTATTTGGTAGTTTTCACCAAGAATTGCGATTATCTTTGTAACTATCAACTTTGAATAAATTTTTATTAGGTCTGTTTTGTAGAAAATTGAATTTCCTACAAAATTTTTATGATAAAATTTATTTTTTACCCTGAAAAAGTAATAATATCTTGAAAAATTTCATTTTTTAGAGCAAAATTTCAATTATCTGAGTAACTATCAACTTTACGTAATTTTATTATAAGACCTTTTTTGTAGAGAATTAAATTTTCGATCAAAATGCGTTGGAAAAAAAATTTTAAACAACTTCTAACTTTAGCGGGATTTGGCGAGCCGAAGATATCGAACTAAAATTTTTTTTTATTTCCGAAAAATTTTTTTTTTGTACGAGGAAAAATATTTTTGGTATTAATAATGAAAATTCAAAAAAAGCGGATTTTCGGCCCACCCTATTACATATGGCACCATATATTTTCTTTGTTATATTTAAGCATATATTTTATTCGGTGGATGTATATTAGACTGATTCAAAAAAATCGACTAATTTTTTTTTTTTTCATTATATCGAAAATATTGTTGGAAATGACGAAAAAAAAATACTGTGAAAGTTTGAGCTCTTAATATTAATATTAACAACTGCCGCATCGCAATTTTCTATTTCCCGTCTAAATAACATGGGAAAATTTATTTTTTAAGCTTTGGAATTTTGTAGCTCTCGGTTGGAACAATACTTTTGAATGTTCAAGACATATTCTTATGGGAAATTTTACGCTCTACAAAAAAGGTCTCTTATAATTTTTCGATATTTTTATTTCTTCAAAAGTAATTCGAAGTTAAAATTAGATTGACGATAAATTTTTACATTTTTTAAATTTTTTGACGCAACCATCAACTTTATCCGAAAATTTTAGAGGACATTTTTTGTAGAGCATTTTATTTCCTACAACTTATCTTAGAGAAAATTTTCGATATTTCTCATAGGTCGTAAGTGATGCGCAATTAACTGAAAATTTAATATAATTAATTTTAAGCAACATAATTTAGATTATTTAAGAAAATTTTCAGTTAATTGCAGCTAACATACGACTTAAGTGAAATATCGAAAATTGTCTCTGAGATAAGTTGTAGGAAATAAAATGCTCTACAAAAAATGTCCTGTAAAATTTTCTGATAAAGTTGATGGTTGCGTCAAAAAATTAAAAAATTTATCGTCAATCTAACTTTAACTTTGAATAACTTTTGAACAAATAAAAATACCGAAAAATTATAAGAGACCTTTTTTGTAGAGCGTCAAATTTCCCATAAGACTATGTCTTGAACATTCAAAAGTATTGGTCCCACCGAGAGCTACAAAATTCCAAAGCTTAAAAAATAAATTTTCCCATGTTATTTAAACGGGAAATAGAAAATTGCGATGCGGCAGTTGTTTATATTAATATTAAGAGCTCAAACTTTCACAGTATTTTTTTTTCGTCATTTCCAACAATATTTTCGATATAATGAAGAAAAAAAAAATTCGTCGATTTTTTTGAATCAGTCTAATATACAGTAGTAAATATATGTATTCCATATATGTAACTTATATGTTTTTTATATTAATCTATATATATTTTCTGTAAAATTATTTATTAATAAAAAAAAATGTTTGTTAAGGTACAAAACTAATCTGAACAACATTAGATAAAAAAAGTCACTTCTATAAATATTTTTTTGAAAAATAACGTTTTTTTTTAGTATTAAGCAAAGAAATAAAAAACTCGAATCACAAATTCTTTCTTGAAAATTTAAATTTTTTCTCATGATATTGAATTTTCCGACGTCCAACAATTTTTAGATTTTTTTTCAAAACAATAAAATTAAAAAAAAAAAATATTTTTAAAAATTGCACTTATAGTTTTTTTAATTTTCTTCATGAGCAATTTTTTTTTTTTTGTAATTGATGTATTGAAATAAAATCCAAAAATTGTTGAATGTCTGTTAACTTACGAGTGTAAATGTAGCAGACGTCAGACCAACTAAAAATTATAAATAAATAGAGTAAATAATTAAAAAAAAAAATATTTATAAAAAATGCACTTATTAATTTCAAAATTTTTAAAATATTCAATTTTTTAAAATATTATTTTATTAACTATTTACTTCATTCATTAATAATTTTAAGTTTGTCTGATGTCTGCTACATTCACACTCATGTTAACTTAGGATCATTTTTTCTCTAATAAAAATTACTATGGCATTTTTTATTTGCTTTTAAACTAAATATATATAATAATACTAAATATATAATAAATTTTTTAGGACTACTGTGCAACATTTTTCATTTGTACTGACGAGTATCGATTCTAAATGGACTTTTGGTTTTTGTCGACATGATCCAAAAACAGAAACTGCTTTAGTTATTTTGAGTTCACTCCCTTGGCACGAAATGTTTTATAAGTAATCATTTTTTATGTTAAATATAAACTTTTAGAAGTTATTTATAAAATAAAATGCATGTACGTGTTATTGTTTTTGAATTTTAGGCTTTTGAATCTTATTGCGACTCTGACAACCAGCAGCAATAGTGGAGATTTGTGGAAATTTCTTGGAGATGTTTACGCTAGTAATGTTCCTATGCCTGGAACATCAGTTACGATACCGTTACCCGATCCAAATATTGTAAGTTTTAATGATATTTTTAAAAATACACGAGTTATAAATATTTTTTTTACAGACGTATACTTGTCAAAGTCCTCGACAGTTTGAGCTCCCTAGTATACCGGAAAATGTAAGAATATTAGATGATTTATTATGTGCAGTAAAAAATATTGTGTTAAAATCAACAAAACTTGTGGGTTAGAAACGGAACATAAAATTTCTGTGTTATTTTTTAACACAGGCTACTCTCGTTGAACTTTAACACGAAGTTTGTGTTAAAATTTTCACACAAAATTCGGGTACTATGAGAAGTAAATTGGATTTTTTGAGTTTCAGTGGCAGCACAAAAGTTACAAAAATTATTATTTAACATTCAATTATTTTTTGATAGGAAAAAATTTTTTTATTAGTTGATTTAAAAAAAATCGTGATATTTCATAGCAGTTATAAAAAGTAAATCAATCAATTTCTTTTCAAAAACAAAAATACGTTTTTATTTTCGACTCGTATGAAAAAAATTCCAGATTTTCGTAACTGCTAAATTTAATATATTAATAATTAAAAATTTGAAGTTAAATTGACATTTAGAAAATGTCGATTCTATTTAAATTTCTCTGATTAAAAACTCGGATTAAATCCGATTGAAACTCAATAGATTTTCTAGCAGATTCAATCGGAAGCAAACATTCGATCCGAATCGCTCGGAAACATTCCAGTAATTTTTCAATCAGATTCAATCGGAAAACAATAAATTTCCTGAGTCAAAAAACAAATTCCAGTTCGGACTTCAAAATACTACGTGAGGTTTTTGATGGACAAGTTGGACTTCGGAGATTGAGAACTGTGTAGAAAGTAATTCCATTTTAGGCCTCAATGTTGTCCTTACGGGCGATTTTACATAATTGAGGGCTAAATTGGTATTTAAAAAAATTTAGCGTGGGCCTCACAATCCTCATAACATAATAAAATTGATTACTTCAGGTTTAGGCCTCAATTTCTCAAATGACGTAATCTATATATAGGTTCCTTCACTTTTTTTTGTAAAAAATTGATACTTAAGACTGAGAATCTCAGTATAATTGACCCAAAAATAAATAATTACGTATAAATTTGCGGAAAAATTACCGGAACCTCTATAAAGTAGAACAAATAAAAATTAATATTTATTTTTACTTGGTTTTGAAGTGATGTCCTTCACTTGAATTAACAACCTTATCAGATGCGACGATACAAATGAACTTATTCAATTAAACAATTAATGATCTAATAACTATTAAGCCATCTAATGCGCCTATAAAAACAGTTTGGTAAATGCCTTGACTGAAATAAATCTTGAACTCTATTAATAAAATTTATTACCAATTATATCATTTATTAAAATCGGTTCCTTGAAACAAACGCATATTAAGATATAAAATAATATAATTAAAATTTAAGTCGTCTGCAAGACAATAAACTTTCTAATAATTGCTTTGTTGCAATTGTCTCGAAAATTTTCTAAGTCCAGAAAACGGTAATTTATTTTGTGAGGGTTTTGAGAGCTTCGTTAGAATTTAAAACCGATGAAGAGTTTGAATTTAGACCTCATAATTCTCGTTGAGGATTTATCGTGCGCTAAATAAAAGATCAAAGGAATTTAAATTTCTGAGGTCCAAACCAGAATTTCTTTTTTGACTCGGGTTATTTCTCGATTTTTTCCCGATTTCCGATAAATTTTCAATCGGATCTATTTAGATCGGAGTTTTTAATCAGGGTTTTCTAAAAACTTCCGTGACGTTCGATTGCGTTTCCAACATAAATTTAGTGTTAATTCCGAACTAACAGAGTAAAATTTATAATTTCGCTTTTCTTACTAGTTAACACTTTTAAAGTCTTGAATGGTAAATTTAAAATTTTCTAGTAACATAGTGACATAGGTTGATTTAACACAGACCGTTTTTAACACTTACACAATATTTTTTTCTGTGTATTATTTGAATCTGTTTTTTTAAATTTAATCTTCGAGGTTTTTTTTTCGTAACAAATAAAAAAAGCTTAGAAAAAAAAAATTAATATAAGGTAAAAGCCCCTATAACCGCTCACTTTTCATTGGAGTGAGATTGAATCACTCAATATAAATTAATAAATAAAATGAAAAACCAGATTTTTTTTTTATACACGGAAAGAAAAGTATGGCAGAGGTTCCCATAATTTTATAAAATTTTTTCCTATACCAACATAGGAATTAGAACCATAAATTATGGGAGCTGCTTATATAATTATAGAAATGTTTCCCATAATTATAGGAACAGTTCCTATAATTATGGAAATGCAAGCCATAACACCATAGAAATGGTTCCTATAATTTATAGGATTTGTTCCTATAATATTATGGGAATCATTCCCATAATATATCGCGTGCCAAATGCCAAAAGGGCGTATTACAGCAGTTAGATAGGGTTCCATGCCAAAAGGGCGTATAAAAAATTTTTTTTTTGTCATTCTTTTTAGAATCGCTCGAAACGTAAAGATCTGCAGAAAAAAAATTTTTGACGTACTAACGCCAAAAGGGCGTATCTAAAGATATACGCCCTTTTGGCTGTGGAAATTTTTTTTTTTATTTTGAGGCTTAGAACATGTTTACAAAACGATTGGCACCAAAAAAAAAAATTATACGCCCTTTTGGCATTTGGCACGCGATATAGGAATGAACCCTATATTTTATAGGAATCATTCCCAAAAATTATAGGAACCACTTCCATAATATTATAGGAATGGTTCCTATAATAATATGGGAACTATTCCCATAATATTATAGGAATGGTATTCCCATAATGTTATTGGAATAGTTCCTATACCATTATGGAAATCATTCCCATAATATTATGGGAATAGTTCCCATATTATTATAGGAACCATTCCTATAATATTATGGGAATTGCTCCCATACTATCATGAAAAAATTAATTTAAAGAAAAGTGTGGTAATCACTCCTACAATACGCAGAAAAGTTATTAAGTACAGAAACAAAAATTCAAACATTGAAAAAATATTTCGGATTTGGTAGAAACGTTAAAATTTTTAACAAATTTAGCGTTGAAGGAGCTTCATTTGGATCTCTCCATATCATGAAGGAAATTTCTACACTAATTTGCAAAAAAAAATTTTTATGATTTTATGGGAGTGATTCCCATAACATTATAGGAATAGTTCCCATACAATTATGGGAATGGTTCCCATAATTATATGGAAACATTTCCCATACCATTATGGGAATGGTTCCCATAATAGTATGAGAACTATTCCCATAAATTATGGGAACCATCCCTATAGTAGTATGGGTACAATTCCTATACCATTATGGGAACTAGTCCCATAATGCATAGCAAAACTTCCCATAATTTTCTTTCCGTCTAGTTATTTTTTGAAGTTTCGAGTATTAGAATAAAATTTAAGTTTGAAGAATAATCTTGATAATCAATTATTATTAATTTTTTAAATAAAGTCCTTGAGTGTACCCATAGTCGCTCATTAAAAGTTGTGATGTCCCATTACTCGATCAACACATGGCCCTATAATCGCTCAAAGACAATATCAATTAAACTATGATAAGTTTATTGATTTGGACAAATAATTTATAAATTATACTACTTTATTCTTTCATAATATAAAATTTCATGAATTTTAAAAATGTATTTAATAAGATATAGTTATAAAAATTCTTAAAAAATTTGACGTAACGTAAATTTAATCTAACGAATGAACGTTAAAGTAAAAAATGCCCGGCTTTGCGCGATTTTGAAAACAGTCATTTAATTTAAATTTATAATCTGTTATAAAATAATTTGATGCATCATATTTTAATATATTTAGATTCACAAATAATTATTTATCAATAATAATATTTTTAGTTGTAATTTTTTTTTATAAAAATTATAAAAAAACGCCTTGAACAGTTAAAGTGAGCGACTAATGGTACTGAGCGGGTATGGGGCTTTTACCTTACTTTTAAAAATTATTTAATTACTTAATCTCAGTACGTAATGAGATTAAAAATTGACGATATTTTTTTTGATTGCTTAACTAATTAAATAAATGAATGATAATTTAAATAAATGTGATAATTTATTATTATCATTTTTAGCGAAATTTAACAGAATATTATAGTGCAGTTGATTCGCACAACATGATTGTAATATTTGCATCAATGTTATATGAACGTCGTATAATATTTACATCTAAACGTCTGTCAAGGCTGAGTGCATGTGTTCAAGCTTGCAATGCCTTAATATATCCAATGATTTGGCAGCACATATATATACCAGTTTTACCTGTAGCTCTAATAGATTATTTATTAGCACCTATGCCATTTTTAATTGGCGTTCCTACTCCGATTCTTGAGGTATTGCTACAGTTACTCATACTTATTATTTATCCGTAGACAATAGGGTGGCCCAAAAAAACCGACTATTTTTTTTTTCGAGTCTCTAATGAAAATTTGTTAGTTTAAGATGTTTTAAGACGCCTCTCCAAAAATCAGCTCGATAAAAAATTTTCAAGAGGTCGCTCACGAATTTTGAAAATATCAAAAATTATTGGAATTCGGATTTTTTGTTTCTGAATTTTTTCTTCCTCGTGGCAGCAATATTTTATATCTGTAAAATTATGACTATGCTGAAAATTTCAGCCCAATATTTAAATATTTAAACGGCGCTCAAGAATTTTGAATATTAACTGATAAGATGTAACTAATACTTTGAATTAGTTTTTGTATTTTTTTATAACTCAATTACTGTCATTTCACTTGAATATAACTTTTGCATAACCGACAATATACAGGACAGTCTTAAACAATAAAATTGGGTAAGTTTTGAATAAGCAAAAAAACCTAAAAATTGAATTAAAAAATAAAAAAATATGTAAATAACTTATTATTTATATTTTTCGGGTTGTATTTTTATTCATTATGATACAAATTGATGGTAAAAAAATTGAGAAGGTTTACTATTAATATTCAAGGGTCGCTCGAAAACGTCCAAGAGACAGTATTCGGAAACATTCAAAATTCTTGAGCGACGTTTAAATATTTTTATTTTGAGCTGAAATTTTCAGGGTAGTCATGATTTCATAAATATAAACTATAGCTGCCACGAGAAAGAAGAAATTTAGAACAAAAAAATCCGAATTTCGATCATTTTTGATATTTTCAAAATTCGTGAGCGACCTCTTGGAAATTTTTTATCGAGCTGATTTTTGGAGAGGCGTCTTGAAACATCTTAAACCAACAAATTTTTATTAGAGACTCGAAAAAAAAAAATAGTCGTTTTTTTTTGGGCCACCCTAGTAGACATGATATTTTATTATTTTTTTTTTAGCGTGTACAAAAAAATGATTTGGGTGATGTTGTAGTACTCGACGCTGACAACAACAAAATAGAATCACCATTTCAGGATTTAGAATCATTACCTCAAGATGTTATTAATAATTTGAGAAAAGCTTTACGCAATAGACCGGCTCTTCTTGGCGATGGAGTGTCTAGAGCGTTTCTACGTGCACTGGTACAACTTACTGCTGGTTATCGAGAAGCACTGACACTTCAACAAGGCGAACGTATTACGTTTGATCAAAATGCCTTTGTTGAGAGTCGGCCATATTCAATGCAGCCATTTTTACGGAAAATGTTAGAGTTGCAAATTTTTCAACAAGTAAGTTGGGCTCTGTCCCGGACCCCGCATAATATTTTTATATAAATTTTAACATATATCTGTTGTTGCACAGAAAAAAAATTAACTTGGTTCAAGTAAATTATTTTCTTAAAAATATCATTCTTGTTTCAAAACATCTAAACTTTTTAATTCAAAAAAAGTTCAATTTTGAATAAATAAATTATTACTCTTCGATGGAGAATAAAAATTTTTCTTTCAAAAATTTAACTCTTGAAAGAAGCATTTTTTATTTTCAAACAAGATGCATATTTGTTTCTCCCAATAATTTTTTTCTCTTGGTTTGAGGCCGATAATATTGACTCAGGATGATACCGACTTAGTTTGAGTATGGCGCATTTTTTGAATCAGGATGTTATTTTACTCGATTCAGAAATATACAAATATATTTTTTAAAATTATTAATCAGTTTATTACTACAATAGTTACTCATACTAATTTTTGATTTGGAAGTTTAATGCATATTTTTATTTAAAAAAAAATTTATTTATACTAAAAATTTAAATAATATTTTTGTTTAATGACCACATTTTCAATAATAGAAAATTTGAGGTTACCCAGTAAATAAGCATTGACAATTAAATACATTTACTGTAAAAATCTTTAAAGTTTGAACACAGTAATTATTTACTACTTTAGGTATTATGATAACGAAATTTGTTCATATTTATATATACATTAAACTAAAATAATTATCAACGGCAAGATTTACGTTTTGATGTTCAAATTGTGAACTTACAATTCAAAACTAACTACAACTAACCGAGAAAAACAAGCAAATACGCTGTACTCATCGAAGCGCCATCTGGCGTAAAAATTTTTACTTCACCCAAGTAAATCTGTTACTTGGTTTGAGAGTTAGATTTATTGTGTGAAAAAAATGTACTTTTGAACCGAGCATATACAAATCTTGATTTAAGAATCCTGAAACTCTTTGAGCCAAGAAATAAATTCTTGAAGCAAAAAAATGAAATTTTTCAAACTAGTATTCTTGGTTCAAGTGAATCAAGTCAACTTTTTTTTCTGTGCACTTACACATCAACTACATCATCTTAACACCGCATTAAGGGGACCACTAGTGTGAGATTTTAAAAGATCATTTTTTTTTACATATTTTGATAGTCTATATCTTCAAAAATAAGATACCAAAATTTCTAGTGCATATCTCGAATAGTTTTTTTGAGTTACAGCCATCGGAAGAGCAGTCGCTTATCGGATCTCGAAATTCATTTTTCAAAATTGCTGCAGTTATAACTCGAAGACAAATCATCCGATCTATTTGATTCGAATTGCAGCTTCTTTTTTATATCTTTCTACGTACCATGAACCTCCAATTTTTCGATCGAATCAAAATTGTAATTTTGGCAGGCGAAAAATCATCGAATTTTCGCGCAAAATTTGAATTTTTTTTTTTATCCGCCATTTTCTTAAATTTAAATTTTTTTTAGCCAGAAGGTCATGCTACGGGAAATACCTTCTAGTTAAATAAATTTTTTGGTTTTTTTTATTTCCGGTACTGTGAAGGTCGCTATCACTGCAGTGGGGGAACTTTTTTCGGAGCTTTGGGAGAGTGAATAACTCGCTGAATTTTGAATTTTTTGGTCCAAAAATTTATCTTGTATTCATCATAAATCCACAAATATATCCTTAAAACATTAAAACATTTCGCGCAATAGTTTTCTTTAAAAAAATTCCCAAAAATCATCTTTTTTTAGACGATCACACTAGTGGTCCTCCTTAATAAAAATTTCGTGAGCAATCGACAACTTACCGCACTTGTTGCACAATATTCTATTAAAATAAATATTTTAATATAATAATTACCCTGATTAAGAACTCCGATTGAATCCGATTGGAAAATTCTAATCGGATTTAGTCGAAAAGTTCTGAACGAATCCGATTAAAAGTTAATCGGAAAATAGTTGAAAGAAAATTTTAATTTTCCGATAAAAATATTTCTATTGGATTAGATCCTCAATCGGATTTAATCGTAGTCTTTAATCAGGAAAATAAATTAATTAATAATTAAATAGTTTATAGAGGAAAGACTGCATATGCTCAATTCCGGCCTTGGATTTTCTGATGAATTTGAAATGGAAGCTTGTAATTATTCAGATAAATCTAGTAGTAAAATAATCCAACAATATCGGGAGTGGACAACTACCATGAAAAAAGAAGGATCGGCCTTTTTTCGCAGTGTTAAAGATAAAGCAAATCCGGCTGTTAAATATGCCGTTAAATCAGTTAAAGATAAAGGGAAAAATATGAAGACTGTTTACAAAGGCTTGAAATGGAAAAGTAATTTTATAATTTTATAAATTCATTTGTCAATTTTATTTTATTTTGAATTATGAATTATGATTTAGATCATTCGCGAGGAAATGAAAACAGTATTCGTTTTCATCAGCCTCGCTCAGCTCCTAGCTCACCAACGTCTGATAGAAAGCTTAATATATTTGGCTCTGGTTTTAAATCACCAAGTGGATTTACCGCAACCACTAGTTACCGAAAAGAACTGCGACTGCGTAACAGCAACATTCCCGATACAAGGTATTATGCCATTTTCTTTATTATTATCAATTAATTGATTAATAAAATTTTATGCATCGAGTGTTGGTTTGGCGGCACGAACGAAAAAAAATTTGTAAAAATTGTGACATATTGTGTAGCATATTGTGTGGATCGTTTCTGACACACAGATTGTGTTGATTTCAACACAATATCTTCTACTGTGGATTAGGGTGGGCCGAAAATCCGCTTTTTTTTAATTTTCACTATTAATACCAAAAATATTTTTCTTTGTACAAAAAAAAATTTTTTCGGAAAACAAAAAAAATTTTAGGTCGATATCTTGGGCTCGCCAAATCCCGCTAAAGTTACAAGTTGTTTAAAATTTTTTTTCCAACTTATTTTGATCGGAAATTTAATTCTCTACAAAAAAAGTTCTATAATAAAATTACGTAAAGTTGATAGTTACTGAGATAATTGCAATTTTGCTTTAAAAAATGAAATTTTCCAAGATATTATTACTTTTTCAGGGTAAAAAATAAATTTTATCATAAAAATTTCATAGGAAATTCAATTTTCTACAAAACAGACCTAATAAAAATTTATTCAAAGTTTATAGTTACAAAGATAATAGCGATTCTTGATGAAAGCCGCCAAATAACGAGAAATGTGACTATCTAAACATAAAACTGCTACACGGAAAGAAAATTATGGCAGCGGTTCCCATAATTTTGTGAAATTTTTTCCTATACCATCATAGGAATTACGACCATAAATTATGGGAGCGGTTCCTATAATTATAGGAATGTTTCCCATAATTATAGGAATAGTTCCTATAATTATGGGAATGATACCCATAACACTATAGGAATGGTTCCTATAATTTATAGGAATACTTTCTATAATATTATGGGAATCATTCCTATAATATTATGGGAATGGTTCCCATATTATTATGAAAAAATTAATTTAAAGAAGTGCGGTAATCACTTCTACAATACACAGAAATATTATTAAACATAAAAACAAAAATTCAAACATTGAAAAAAAAAATCGTATTTGGCAAAAAAACATTAAAATTTTTAACAAAAATTTTTTGTCAGCACAAAACATTCAAGAAAATTCAAATTTTGGGAAATTTCTACACTATTGTGCAAAAAAAAAATTTTATGATATTATAGGGATGGTTCCCATAACATTATGGGAATAGTTCCTATAATATTATGGGAATAGTTCCTATAATATTATAGGAATAGTTCCTATACTATTATGGGAATGGTTCCCATATTATTATGAAAAAATTAATTTAAAGAAGTGCAGTAATCACTTCTACAATACACAGAAATATTATTAAACATAAAAACAAAAATTCAAACATTGAAAAAAAAAATCGTATTTGGCAAAAAAACATTACAATTTTTAGCAAAAATTTTTTGTCAGCACGAAACATTCAAGAAAATTCAAATTTTGGGAAATTTCTACACTATTGTGCAAAAAAAAAATTTTATGATATTATAGGGATGGTTCCCATAACATTATGGGAATAGTTCCCATAATATTATAGGAATAGTTCTTATACCAATATGGGAACTATTCTCATACTATTATGGGAATGGTTCCCATAATATATGGGAACCATCCCTATAGTAGTATAGGTACTATTCCCATACCATTATGGGAACCATTCCCATAATGCATAGCAAAACTTCCCATAATTTTCTTTCCATGTAGTTTCTGATTAACTATAAATTTCAAGTTTCTACCAAAAGGCCAATTTTGTAAGAAATTTGATTTTCCATGAAATTTATATGATAAAATTCATATTTTACCCTGAAAAAGTGACAATATCTTGAAAAATTATATTTTTTAGAACAAAATTGCAATTATCTCAGTAACTATCAACTTTACGTAATTTTATTATAGTTCCTTTTTTGTAGAGAACTAAATTTCCGATAAAAATAAGTTGGAAAAAAAATTTTGAACAACTTCTAACTTTAGCGGGATTTGGCGAGCCCAAGATACCGACCTAAAATTTTTTTTCTTTTCCGAAAAATTTTTTTTTGTACAAAGAAAAATATTGTTGGTATTAATAATGAAAATTCAAAAAAAGCGTATTTTCGGCCCACCCTAGTGTGGAATTCGATTGTAGCTTTTATTTTATTATTCAATTTTTTTACTGGCTTTTATTTCCTTATTAATTTTATGTAAAAAAAAAATTAGTAGGAAACAGTACTCCCCATTGAACCCAAGTTCACCAGAAGAATCAGACTCTCTTCCAGAACGATTGAATATAGACTTGATGAATGAACTTCAAGATGTGATATTTCCAAATACACCAGCAGTAGATAGAACGGTAAGTTTTAAACATTCAAAAATTTATTTATTCGGAATATTGGCTGAGTTTGTTTTTTGTTGATGCTTATATAATATGTCCATTTCATATATAAACACCATAAATATTTTGTTCATAGTTTTTACACGTTTTAAAAGAATTGATGTTATACTAGAATTGAGTGTATCTTATGCATCAACTTGCAGTTGAAACCAGTGCGCAGTTTAGACAGTTTACGACCTGCATGGAGTGGGCGCTTGAGGCACGGCTCACCTCCCTCTGTACCTTCCAATGACACCCTACCAAACCAAAATTATCAATCTGCTCCTCTATCATTTAAATCATCTAATAATATTGTTTCTAACGTAAAACAGACGAAGGATTCACACGATAACCAGATCACGAAAATTAAAATTATAAATCCTCCCGTACTTTTCACTCAAAAAAAAATTGAAAAAATAGTCGGTAACAATTCAGATAAAAAAAATAACCAGTTGATAAATTTGACTGATCCTTTTGTTAACGTTGATGAAAAATTACGACCGAGTAAAGAATTAAATTCTAATAATCCTTTTGCGAATGATGTTAATGAAAAGCAATGTGATCCTTTCGACACATCTCCAATGCAAACTGCTCTTAGTGGTTCTTTTAGTGACCCTATCACACATAACCCATTAAGAAAGAACTATTCCTCTTTAAATAAAGAATTGTCCTCATGCTCTGCACATTCAAAGGTAAACACTATCATTTATTTTTTTTTTGCACATTTATTTTCTGCTTTTAACTACAGTGTTTTCTGCTCATTTTAATTACTTGAACATTTTGTGACTAAAATCAAAGTTTAATTTTAAATGAACGTTTTTATTTTCATAATTTATGAGCTTTACTTTATAAACTTTAGTTCCCCTTGAGGAAATAAGCATCTAAGTTCAGTATGATCAAGTAATATTTACGTAAAAAATTTTAAAAATTCACTGGGCAGTTCGAATCATAAATTTAGAGCTTCGTAGAATTAGAAAATGATTTTGAACATGAATGTAAAAAATGTACACGGAAATAATTTTTGTATGAATAATGCCATCCCTGATTAAAAAACTGAATTCGATCGAATTAAACAGAATTAAATTTTTAATTCAGATAAATTCTGTTAATTCGGTACCTAACTTAAAAATTAACTCTGTCTAATTCAGCAGGAAAACCAGAATCTGTCCAAATTTAAACGAATTTAAATAATTTTATTCGGTTTAATTCTGATTAATTCGAAAATAATTCTTCAATTTCTGGTTCTGAATCCGAATTAAACTGAATTTGAAATTTTTAAATCGGTTTTATTCTGTTTAATTCAAATTCAAATTTTCAATTCAGTTGAATTCTGTTTTGCAGAATTCGACAGAATATATTAGTCTAAACGCGATTTAAAACAGACTAAATATCATACAAAAATAAGTCTGATATTAGCCTGGATAAGGAATAGTACGGGCAAAAACAGATTAAATTCTTATATAAAATAAATACGATTTATAAACTTGAATTAAAGGAAAAATATTTGAATTTATCATTTATTTTAAAACAGATCTAATTTTTTGACCCGGGAAACTAAAACTAAAAATTATTAATGATTTGAATTACTCGATTCTAATTTCGAATCAAATCGTAATACTCCATTCGATTCGATCGAAACACGATTCGCACATTCCTAATTATACTTTACATAATTTTGAATTCTAATAAAAAGTTTAAGTTAATTTATATAACAGGAGTTATCAGATTTTTTCGGCTGAGTTCTTTTCGGAAACAAAATCTATAAATACAAACTACAAACTACATTAATGCACTACTGTCTAATCTAGTGACTTGAAATTATTATTTGATCAAATTGAATTTACTTCAGCTTATATCAATGAGAACTAATGTCGTGTTATGCTGCTTGTTCTGGGCTGCTCAAAGTAGAGCCGATTAATACCTATAGAGGCACTTCATAAAATACGTTTGAATTTATGAGGGATGGGGGGGGGGGGTAAAGGTGTCATTTTTAAGAACTCTGAATTAAGAGTTCTTTAAGACTCCATAAATAAGACGTCAGTTTTGTGACGTCTAAATATATTCTTCTTTTAACTTCTTTATGAAATCAAAATTAGGAGCTCTTGAAGACGTCACAGTAAATTCATACTGAAGTCTTATTTGCGAAGTCAGAAAAAAGAACTCTTTTTAAAGACGTCTTATTAAGTTCGCTAGGTGGCTCATTTGACATCTTGAGAACTTCTTAAAGACTCCTTTATGATGTTGATGAGACGTCCAAATCATAAATAGAAACTCATTCAGAACTCATCAAGACGTCATTTTGCTAATCGGGAAAGGAACAGAAAAATTTTAGAAATTTCTTAGTGATTTTCGCAAGGCTGGAACTTCGTGAAAAATAATCGTATCGAGATTCGAAAAAAAGCATTTTGCAGCTTAACATCTCTAGTTTCGGCGCATTTTGATCAAATTTTTCTAAGAGCTGCGGCTATTGCGCAAACATGAGAAATATCGCGAGACAAAAATTTTCGAAATTTTTTGTTTTCTTTGAGAGTCCACGGGCTGTGGAAATTTTTTTCAGCTAAGCCAATGCATAGGTCGGTTAGTAAATTTATTCAGCTTTCGACGATAACTTGTCGCTGAGAGATCAGCCTTCAAACGGAAAATGATTCTTTTGGGTTTGATCATCGATATTTCAAGTACTAATGATCGCACAGTAAATTAGAGGGCAGCGTATGTGCTTTTTAAGGTCTACGGGGCCGGGAAAAATTTTTTCAAAAAACGAATTCATGCTTCGTTTAGGAAATTTATTCAGCTACAATTTGCTTTTTTTTTGTTTCTCTGTACGACAATTTGCTGCTGAGATATCAGCCTTCAAATAAAAAAGGATCCTTTTGTCTTTGATTATTGATATCTCAGCAAATAATGGCCGCACAGTAATTTAAAGGGCAGTTTAAAAAACTTGAATAAATTCCTTACAAGCTCCATTCTCGATTTTTTCAAAAAAAAATTTTTTTCATTCTTGATATCCATTTGAAAAACCCACAAAAAATGGCCATTTTCTGATTTTTTGGTCAACTCATCGCTACTCTGCAAATATTGATAAAAAAAATAATGTTGCCAGTTTTTAAATGTCGATACGATTACTTTTAACGAAGTTACAGCCTTGCGAAAATCACTAAAAAATTTCTAAAATTTTTCTGTTCCTTTCATTTATGGCATGGGTGTACTAATGTATCATGTACGGGGTGGGACCTATTATTTGTGACGCAATATTGATAGGGGGGTTGCAGAAAATGTGACACAGCGTGACGAAGGGAGTGGAGGGGAGGGAGTCTAAAAAGGTCAAATTTCGCGTAACGTAATTTATGAACTGCCCCATACTTGCGCTGAAAGTTTAAATTCCTGCCGTGTTTAGAGTGAAGAGAGTCGTTCTTTTACTTGATGAGAAAACAAATGATAAAAATTTGCACTTGCGCAATTCTTCCCATAACCAGGGCAATAGTATATTAGACACCTAGGGAGGAAAGTAAGACATCTCAACCTACGTGTATAATTGCCTACCAAACCGAAGGCGAGGATAGCAAACACGCGGATTGTGACGTTCTACCTTCCTCCGTGGTGTGTTTACAATTTTTCACCAGATCTGCACCCAAAAGTTTGAATTCTTGCCTGTGGGAAGAATGGCGCATGCGTTAATTTCTATCATCTGTTTTATCATAAAAGAAAAATACGACTTTCTTCCCTCTAAACAGGACAGGAATTTAAACTTTCAGCGCAGGTATAATAAAATGGTAGTTTATCTATCAAGTGCGAGCGTCTTTGACTCGATTGTACTAGATAAATACATTAGTTTTTGTGACAGATATTTGAAATTTACTATATTTAGTGCCTATAAATGGCAGGTTATAAATCCGCGTTTATTTATTTGGTAAGATTGTTTTGAGTATTTGTTGAAAATTAGAGAGAAGTCGGTAAGTGGACGAATTAAAATGATGATAAATTTTGTCACAAGATGGCTCGTTAAGTTACTTCGATATTTTTTGGTCGTTTGCTATCGCACATGTAACCAAAAAATATTTTTTGATCCGATGATGACGTCACTATTAGAACGATTAGGTATCTTTTTTACCAGCTGTATCTTATCTAATATTTTTAGCTGCCGGCTATAGGCGCTAAATGTCGTAGATTTCAAGCGTCTGTCACAAAAAATTAACTAAATATATAGTAATCGGAAAATCTCGTTCACTTACGAAATTTTTCGAGCTTGCTCTGAGCAGCCGAACATGCCATTAAAGTTAAATTTTCGAATAGAGTGTAAATTGAAAATAAAACAATTAATTTCATAAAATTGATATTGAAATTAACAAATTTTAAATAAACACATTTCGCTTTAATTGTAACAACGAATATTGGCTAAGCTATTTATATTTTGTTTACATGGTAACGATAAATAAACCTTTTCATAACATAATTTTCATTTCACGTAAATGTATAGATGTAAGAGACCTACTCAGTAAAGGTATTTTTTTAGCCAGTGAATAAACGAACATTTTTTATCAAGTTTTTACTATTGTGGTTGTTGACTATTTTTATTAAATACACGAAGAGAATTTTTTGATAAAATTTACCCTACAGTTTAGAGTAAACCCGGGGCGAAAATAAAATAAATACGGAAGGAACAGAACCAGATTTTTTTATTTTTTACTCTTTTTTATTTAAAAATTAATCGAAATTGGGTGTTTTTACCCTGTAATTGAACACTGTCTCGAAACAGAAGAGTAATTCATCCAGGCCCAGTTTTACTTACAATTAACGAGTAAAATTTATTAGATAATTCTTATCGTGTAATTGTGATGTAAAAAATCTAGCAGGACCTCTGTATCAAGAAGACAATTGTGGCCGCTTTAAACAAAATAAAATTAGAGCGGGCACAATTTTTCTACACTGTGGAAAATTCTCAACAAATTTTACTATGGGTGCATAGTAACACCGAACTATAAGAAAACTGGTACAAAATTTACAAGTGTCCCATAGTAAACGTATGCGCAGACTACACGATTGTGGTCTATGCGCATAGGTGTTACTATGCACCCATAGTAAAATTTATTGGGAATTTTTCACAGTGTATGCACAAAATAACGGATCACTTGGCGCAAAAAAATTTTTACTTGCCTAAAAAAATTTTTTCCAGTATGAATTGAAAATGAAAATTTTCTTGAGTCATGAAAAAACTTCTTACGCCAAGAAATTTTTTCTAGTCAAGAAAATGTTTGTTTTCATTTCCCGACACGAAATTTTTTTTGCGCCAAGAAATCCTTTTTTTCTGTGTGGTTACCCGAGAAAAAAATTCATATCTGGCCATATATAATTAGATATGACCACATAAGATCATATATGTATCATATATGAGCATATATGTTACATATGAGTCATACATGTTCATATAAGATCATATATGGTCATGTATGATCATATATGATACAACCTAAAGTATTTTTACTCGATATCCAGTCCATATAAGATCATATATAACCATATATGAGCATATATAATCATCTATGATTCATATATGTTTATATATGAGTCATACATGTTTATATATGAGTCATATATGTTTATATATGAGTCGTATATGTTTATATATGAGTCATACATGTTCATATATGACCATATAAAAAGGCAAAGAAATTTCTTCTAATTTATATACAAATCATATAAGATCATATATAGTTATGTATGATCATATATGATACAACATAAAGTATTTTTACTCGATATGCAGTCAATATAAGATCATACATTATCATATATGGACATATATGAAGATACATAAAAAGTTTTTAACCGATATACAATCCATATAAGATTATATATGGTTATGTATGATCATATATGAACGAATATAAAAAAATTTTACATGATGTTCAACTCGTGTAAGATCAGATATGGTCAGATACAAACATATATGAAGAGACATATGTATATCATATATGATCATAACTAATCATATATGATCATATCTAATCATATATGATCAGACATAGCGAATTTTCATATATGATCATATATGAATGCTCATATAGATCATATATGGTCAGACATGAATTTTTTTTCCCGGGTATGCCACTCGGCTTTTTTTTATTGCGCATTAAAAACTAAAATAATGTTCGGTCACTGGCAAATTTATCCACCACGATAGCAATGATAATAATGTTGAGTAATAACGACAATAAAAAAATGATTTAGGAATCAGTTGGGGTACCAGACTTAATTAGACTGGATTCAACAAATAGCGATGATGATTTTGATCCTCTTTTGTCAAAGTCATTTGTAACCACCAATCAAATGTCACAGTCTCTACATATACCTCAATCAAGTGAGGGTCTCAGTAATCCTCTGTATCCTTATTTTTTACCTCGGCATAATAATACTGATAGTAAAGGAGTAGAAAAAAATTCAAATGATGAAATTGGTGACTTGGATTTGCTTCAAGAGTATGGATTAGATTTTCATAAATTCAATTTAACTAATGGTGCATCGTCAACAAGGATAACGGGAACCACTAGTAATATTGATAATGTCTTTGGCTCATCTTTTTCTACGACTACAGCTAAATCACAAAACCATTGGACTAAATTTGAATGAAATTATTACATTAATGATGCAACTGTTTAACATATCATATTATTGTAAATAGATAAAATTGTTTTGTTACCCTCTACGTTACGCCAAAAAAGACAAATAAGTAAGCTTTAAAATTTCGTTACTTTATTATTTTTTAGGACTAGTGTCGTCAATCATTTTGTTATTATTACTATTGCTCTGGTAGTGAAAGTAAATAAATAACTTGATAATATCATTCTCAAGCAACTTTGGTTACTGGGAATATAGAATTAAATAGTGATATGAATAAATTATTAACAGAAAAATCTAATGATGGATAAGGTAGAAGACCCGATAGCGCAACGACGGCCGTGTGTCAGTATTTATTATTCTAAAATTATTGATGCAACTCATGAAAAGAAGTAATTTAATAGATCGTTCAGAACTGACATTAAACTATGTGAAAAAATTTTGAATATCAGTTTATGCAAAGTTTAATAAATAAAAAAAATATTTTTCGAAAAAGTTCAAAAGACCCAGTACCCAAACGCAAAAAATGCCTAGCCCCTATACCGGAATATGGTTGACCCAATACCGGAACAGTGAATAATATGAATGTTTCCAAATGCCAAAACTACACTTTATCTAAATAATAACTAAATTAAGGGGGGAGGGGGTAGGGTTTTAAAGGCGAAAAAAAGCATATTTTTGTGATTTTTTCCCGGCGAGATGAGTAATATAATTTCATTAAACTTAATCACATATTATTGTACAACTTTCAAAGAATATCAGAAAAAATTTTCAACAAAAAACATTGATTAATAAGCCGGTGACGTTGAATCTCCGGAGGCGCCTCGAAAAAAAAGTCGTTTTGCGGTGAACATCATAACTCGTTACCGGATCATCGGAAAAAAAAAATTGATATGCATTTTAAAGTTGATGTATTTCTCGAGGTAACCACGAAGAGTTTTTTTTTTTTTTTTTTTTTTCGATTTTTTGCAGCACTTGGAAGTGAAAAACGCGATTTCAGCTCAAAAAATCGCGGTTAATTTGTTATTAAAAAATAGAAAAAAATGAAAAACAAAAAAAAACTCTTCGTAGTTACCTGTTGATTTATGTGAAGAAGTAATGTTCAAATTTTTAAAAGGATCGGTTCAGTACATTTTAAATTATGATGTTCACGGACTGCAAAAATAACGTTTTCGGGAAAATCTATTTAAAGTTTTTTATTCGTGAAAATTTGAAACAAACTATCAATAAAAGAATATGAATTTTTATACTTATATTGAGTTATCAGTTTACATCCTTTGAAAGACATACAGCCGAAGAAAGGGATTCGGAAGAACAAAGAAAATTGCAGCTGATTTCTACTAGGGGTATGTAGGGGCAGGTCGGGCAGGTATAAGAATCAGATATACCGGCCGGTCATTTGAAACACTGTAACTCCGTTAGTTTTACTCGGATTGATTTAAAATTTGTACACAATATTCTCGACATATTGTTCATTCAGAAAAAAAATAATTTTAAAACCCTACCCCTTCCCCCCCTTAATGAATAGTTGGAAAATTAGACTAAGTAACAATACATTTTCATTATAAAAGATATAATTTTAATTATGAAAGATATAATTTTTATATTGAAAACAATACACTAAAGATTTAAAAATTGCAAATGAAATAAGTAAATTATTATTTTTCTTTCCTCGATATCTTTCGATAATGATTAATATATAAATTTAATGACGAATATTTTTTTATACTTGATTATAAAAATAAACATAAGATTTTGAGGTTAAACTTTATAAATTAGTTTTAGAGAAAAACATTAAGTACAAAAATTTAGTTTTATTCTTAAAATTTAGATTTGAATTTAAAATTATTAGCTCACAAATTAAATTTTAATTTCACTATAGTGTGTAGACCATACACTTTAATCAAATACACTGCGTGTGTCAGTTAAGAAAGTAAACATGGCAGACTGTTCCGATACTGGGTCAGGCTAACTTCTAGCGAACCAATAAGCGAACAGCAAAAATTAATATATTTATTGAATTTTGTTTATACAAACACTTAAGATTGTCAATTCTAAATACCTTTACATACAAATAAAAAAAAAAGTGTTGAAAAAGTTGCATTCTACATTTTTTACAAGCTTAAGACTACTGGCTGTTTTCTTAGCAAAATCCTTAAGGAATCGGGGTAAGTCATAGGTCTCCGCTTGGTTCTACAATTTTTATTTTTTTTAATATTATCGATAGACTGATAAGTTTTATTTATAATCTATTTCTGACCAAAAACATTGAGATTTCGGAAAAATAAAACTTCTTAAAATTCCGTATTGTACTCAATAAGATATATTATAATAATCTTGAAACCGTTCCGGTACTGGGTCTCGTTCCGCTATTGGGTCTTTTACCTTACACTGAGAAAAATTATTCGTAAATTCAAGTGAATCATTTACTTTATGAATTATTTTTTAAGGCAATATTTTATAGGCCCAATACTTACACAGAAAAAAATTATTTCTTGACGCAAAATTTTTTACTCACCCCTAGAAAATTTTTACTTATCCCAAGAAATTTTATGTAACCCTAAGAAAATTTTACTCTTCAATGTATGATGCAAAATATTTCTTGCGTCAAGAAATCTTTTTTTTCTGTGTATATTCATATTGTCATCCCAACAAGAGATTGGACTTCGGGTGTCGTCGGTTTTTACTCCCACTCTGGATGTTTTACGTGTTAAATGTTCTTCTACTTTTCTGTACGCATGCGCAGTTCATAAATGTTCGGTAGTGGGGGGTTTCCGAGGTCTATTCTCTTACCAGGACGACAATATAATTCAAGTTGAATTGTTTAAGGAGGTTCGAGCGAATCTAATGTAAAAAGGATTTTCTAACTTTAAAATTTGAAACTTAGTATATATATAACTAAGTACTTTATCGATATATTCTCGAAATTTGAACATGATCCACCGTCTAGTTTCTTAGAAAAAAAAAGTGTAAAAAGCTAAAGTGGCTATTAGGGTGAGAGAAAAAACAAAGATCGAAATACATTAAAAAGAGAGACAAGATAAGAAATAAATTTTTCCCGCGTTATTTTGAATATCGATATTAAGAAGTTAGAACGCGCAGTTGCCATATCTTTTTATAAAACCATATATGTAAGTCAAAAATAATGAAGTCATTTCATTTCTTTCATTAAATAAGTAATAATTATTAATTTATGAATTCGTTATGTCATTATAAATTAAAGTTATGAATTTTTATAACTATTAGGAGAATTTAGAAAAAAAAACAATTCAAACACTCCTTTGACTTACCAGTTTCGCTCAAACCTCTTTAAGCAAGAATAATAATTTAATTGATTCAAAAAAATATGTGATTTTCACTAAAAATATTATATTTATTTAAATCAAGTAATTTTTGCTGGCATCTGCGGATTATTTTTCTCAGTGTATCTTCACAGAAAAAAGGGTTTCTTAGCGCAAAAAATTTTCACTCGCCCCAAGAAATTTTTTGTATTATAAATTGAAAGAAAAATTTTTGCGCCAAAAAATACTTTTTTTTCGGTGTATGCTATGCATAATATTGACACGTGTCATTTGACAGTAAGACATTTTTTACGTGCTTTCATATATTTTAAAAGGGTCTAAGCCTAGAAATACTCAACTGATGTTTTAATACTCTTCAAAAAATATCAATAGTCAATTTTTTTGAAACACTCAATTATACAAAAAAAAGGATTTCTTGGCGGAATACAAATTTTCATTATGAAATGAAAACAAAAATTTACTTAGGACTAAAAAAAATTTCTTGCGCAAAGAAATTTTTTCTCCCCACAAGAAAATTTCCGTTTTCAATTCTCGGAGATACAGATTACTTGACTAGTACAACTATCATAGTACAACCTACCTTTTACCTCTCGTTCTAAGACGGATATATGCACACGGTGTACGGGCCTAACGACGGCCGGTTCGCGCGGGTCAAAGGATACGGAGTTATTGGTTCTGCTCAACGACTAATACCACGAGCTCTGCTCAACGACTAAGACCACGAGTTCTGCTCAACGACTAAGACCACGAGCTCTGCTTAACGACTAAGACCACAAGCTCTGCTTAACGACTAAGACCACGAGCTATGATGCTTATGTGTTTTTATATATCTGTAATCAACTTTTTTATGGGGAATAATAAATTAATGTCATTGGTAGAAAATGACGTTTGATTTCCTTTGTCAAGTGGTCATTAGTCCGTCATTCGTGCAATATTGGTCAACACATAGAGGCAAATGTAGGTACATGCTTACGCTGTGTTTTCGCAATTTTATTAAAGGTGTTATACTTTTTAGTAAAACTTGGCAATCAATGAAATTGATAGTAATTTTAAAGAACGTAGGGATGTCATAACAGCGCCAAGAAATCCTTGTTTTTTGTGCACATAAATTTTCGAGCCGATGGTATTTTTGTATTCACTCTACTTGACGCAATACTAACTTATGGTAAAATTTTTTTAAAGTTTCGTTATAAGACTTGCGACATTATTTGACTAATTTTTTAGGAGTACTACGTTGGGATTTTAATTTAAATGTGTACAGAAAAAATTTGACGGTGAGCACGAAAAAAAAAATCCTGCTGCTAAATGGCAGTCTATTATGTATTACCACGACAATTATTTTTCTTATTTTGAAAGTTTATTAGTTTCTCGCCAAAATATTTAATAATCATCGAAATAAAGAGCCACCAATAATTTGAGTAATTATTATTCGGTATTAAGACCTTGCTGGACCAGAATTTGAAATTGTTAAATTAACAACAGTTTTTTACATACAACTTTGAAAGAAAATCGATCCGTACATATTTCTCAAAAACAAAGACAAGTTTTTCTCTTAAATCTTTGAAAACTTATCGTAAAATTGTTCTGAACATTTTTTCAAATTTTTCAACTAAAATACGTTTAAAAACAAAAATTTTGAAAAAAAAATGTCAAATTTCGTTCATCTTTCGCGTAGTTATAAGCATATAAAAAAAATATTGTAATTTTTCGAAACTTGATATCTCTTTAATGTTTCTATAAAAAAAAATGTCAAAAAATCGGAGATGCTAATGCAAACTGGTGGTTAATTGAGCCTGGAAATTTCTGTCCTGTGCACAGAAAAAAATAATTTCTTGACGCACGAAAAATTACTCATTATGGATTGAAAAAAAAAAATTTTATTAGGACTAGAAAAAATTACTGGTCGCAAGACAATTCCTCCAAGGAAATTTTTTTTTAATTTATACTGCAAGAAAATACTCGGGGCAAGTAAAAATTTTCCGCGCCAAGAAATTTGTTTTTTTCTGTGTATATTTATAATACAAAAATTAAAACAATATGTCAGTCTACCATAGCAAATTATTATTGTAAAATATATTTTATATTAAAAATATTAATTATTAATTATATGTAAATTATACTAAAAAGTTATCTAGTAATACTCTTCCATAAATGTTGTTTAGTCTGTTTTTCGTTTTGTTAAACAATGATGTCAATTTTTTTTAATCAAAATATAATAGTATTCAATAGCACAAATAAAAAATATATGAATTTTAATACTACTACTTAAATACATGCAGGCTACTCAGAAGTATTAAGGAATTAAAAAATTTTGAGGCGCGAAATTTTCAATTTTTTCTTCTAAAAATTTTTTGATGTATTGTTATTAATAAATTTTAAAAATAATTAGGAAACTCAAAATTATCAAAATCCTTTTCGGCTTCAAAGAAGTTTACGAATTTGGAAAAAAAACCTTTTTGATTATTTTTTCACTCAATGCTTATTGTCTTTGATAATTTTTTCAATTGACTTAAAATTTATTGATACCTTAATGTTTTTGAGTACTGCATTAATCTTTTTTATTCCTAATCTATCATAGTATTTTTCGGTCATAATTGAGTAATTGTGTACTTTCGCGGCTCCACCTGTAGTTAAATGCTGGATCGTTAATGTGACATTTGCACTTACCTGTTTTAGAATTTTGTTTGTAATCAGCGAGCTTGTTCTTAATTTTAATTTTTTTTCAATTAATCGTCAATGGAAACTTTGACTAATAATTAATGACTATAAATTAAATTTTAAACTTATGATTACTTTATACTACATCCCTGCCAATTTCTACTGTAAATTTTTCAAATCAAAGTTTGGAATATTTATTTAAAATCGATAATTGAAGCAAAAATAAACTTATTTTTTTTTTTTTTTATTTAATTATATGTAGGGGAGGGTGGGGCAGAGCAGCCCCCCTAAGCCAATTATTACTTTTTGTGGCTTTCAACCATAAGATCACTTTACTTTTGTCCTATTTCGAACAAATTTATGGACATTTTGCCATTATTCTGAAAAAAAAAAATTTTTTTCTTTGGGGCAGAGCGGCCCCCTTCCAAAAAATGATCAAAAATTTTTTTTTTTCGTTTTTTTTTTCTTTTAAATTGTTTTCATCATTAAGAATGTATTTCTTTCTCTTGACAACTATTTTTGGTTTTATATTACTCGAAAAAAATTTTTTAAAGTGTAATAAATCGTTCACTCTCGATTACCTTAATTACTAATTGTTATTTAATAAAAAAAAAAATAAATCTATAGTTTTACTGTATTTAAAAAATTTATCAACTAAAAAAAAAATTTTTTTTTTATATATTTTTAGTGATCAAATTTGCTTCTTACTAGAGAAGCGGCCGAAAAATATGAAAAAATAATTTTTTCGGAAGTTTCGGCTGGTCCATTTTGCCTCAGGTGTTATGCGTAGGGCTAGAAATGTGGAATTATAATAATTTTTTTTTAATTTGACGATAAAAATATGAAAAAATCACTTTTTCAAAATTTTGGGCTTGTCCATTTTGCCCCAAATGTCATGCGTAGGGCTAAAAATGCGCAAACATATCGGATTTATAGTAATGAGGCGTAAAAAAAAAAATTTTTTTTTGATCAAAATTTCAGGGGGGCCGTTCTGCCCCACCCTCCCCTATTGATAAATTATTTTTGAAACCAAATTAGAATTAAGTTTTTATTTTTACAATGAGTTTACTTCTTTTCTGTGGAATAACTTAAAAAAATATATATATAAAATTATAACAAAGTAAAAATACCACTTGATCGATTTAATTGCATACTTACAAGATAAATGATAAACTTAATGTCATATACATAATATATATATAAAAATTACGACTGAATAAACTCAATAAGTAATTATAATTTTACATTACTATTAAATATACTTATCAACACTACACCCATAAAAATATTTCTTTTTACTGACTTAGTAATTCAACTCATGATAACTACTGATTTGATACAAATTTAATAATATTAATTTGAAAAATTCCTATAAATATTTCGTTGTAATTTTTTCAAATCTTTAATAGTTAGTAATTTAAAAATATCCCTCGTAAAAGTACTTGGGAGTTTGATCTTATGAAAAATATCATTAGTTGAACTAATAGCATTCAATAACAATTTTTTTCGTCCTAATGCTTTTTTCAAACGATAACTTAACATTCCACCATATAGTGGAAACAGAGATTGAATGTCTAAATCTAAAATAGTACGATCACTAACATAGCTTAAACTTACAGCTAATTTGTGTTCACTATTACACAAAACATTATAAAATGTTACATTACTCATACCAACATATGTTATCTTCATTTTTTCAATTTCGCTTAAACACTGGTTGCGTAATTTTCCGAAGTTTTCACGATTTACGACTGCTAAATTTTCTTCACTGACATAAAAATTCGCCGCACTCAATTTCGCAATATGCTCGGCAATTGTCTCATTAATTCTTTGTGTATAAATTCGGTTTCTAGTAAATGCTGTTAAACCAGCAGTGTTTTTTAAATTAATATCAATACCAGCATTAAGAAGTTGTCTTATGATATTATCATCTTCCTCGGAAACTGCGGAATGAAGCGCTGAAAGTTTCGACAATGCCACTCTATTTATATCAACCATACTATCATTTAAGATCAATTCTACTGCTGCTGCGTTGTGGCATTGGACAGCAAAATGAAGAGGACTTACTTGTGAAAAATAAGAACCACTTGTATCATTAACGTCTGCACCGTATGCCAAAAGAAGCTTTATAATCGGTAAGTTTCCTACACCAATGGCGTGGTGGATTAGTGGTGTTCCAGAAATATGAGTACTACGATTCAGATCAGCATTACCTTTTAAAAGTAGCTCTACCATTGCTTCTTTACTTCGTTCAACAGCGATTTGTAATGGTCTTTTGGCAACCCACAATTTATACTGATTTAAGATCGTACTCACATCGTCGTATCTATTCAACAAAAGCTCAGCAATTTCTACATCATTTTGATAAAATTTGTACCGGAAGGGGGTCCAATAAGACGGCACAAGTATTGGAGTATTAACGTCTGCTCCATAGTTTATTAGACTTTCAGTTATAGCCAGGTAATCCATTATAACAGCAGTATTAAGAGCTGTACCCCAGTATGGACTTTTTTTATGTACATCAGCTTTCTTGCGGAGCAGATAATCCACCAATTTTTTGTCATTATTGAAAGTTGCTATATGAAGCAGCCTTAAACCACCCATGACTGGAACCACTGTATTAATATCTTTGATAACTCCTTGTTCAATCAAGTTGTAAACATATTCGTAGGTTAAATTTAAACGGTTTAATACCATTGTAAAGAACTTGATTTTGTTAATAATTGTCGATTTTTAACCAATGAACTTTTGAGTTAACAAACTTTAGAACTTTACTGTTAGAGTCACTGTTCGTCTCAAGATCATAAACGATTTTAAATGATGATGTCTATGGTACTTTCTATGGTACCCCCACTCTTAAATATTTATCGTCATAATTTGGAGAGGAAGGGACAAACTGAAGTACTTAAGGAAATACTAAGTTCTTGGGTATTCGAATAACGAAATGAGGGGGGGGAGACCCTTTAAGTGGTTCTCACTTGTTATGCTACAAAAATAAAAATTTTAATTTGCAGCAAAATGGGCCCTCTGAGAAATCTACTAAAACTCGGTTATATGTAATTTTATTTCATCTTAAAAACTAATTAATAAATTTTTTAAAATATTGGGTTTTCGTGCTAATTATTTTTCTTCATACCTCGGTCGAAAGTACGTATTCCAGCATCAATTTTGCGGCAGAAAGTCTAGCATTTGTGCTGCGCTGGGATTACTTGCGCGCCATCTATAATAGCGGGCGGAAAGAGAGTAATAGCGGGACGAAAGAGTTTTTTCGTGCACACTGGCACTGGTTATACGTATACTACCGTCACTTTGACATGATTTGCTGACACTCTCGCTCGTATTTATAACCTCAAAACTTGTTTACAATTAATTTGACACTCTATATGTCTGTGTTTTTGAAAAAATAATATTTACTAAAAATAAATAAGAACTAAAAAATTACTTCTAATAAATTAAATCATTTTCAAACAGTAAAAAATTATTTTTAGTAAATTTAATAATTTTCATGAACTAAAAAATTATTTTTGATAAATATAATAATTTTTAACAAATTAAAAAGTATTTCTTTTGAAAATGTGCCACGATAATTTTTTTGTACATAGATTAATTTGATGCCTGCCCTCACGACCAGCAGCACTCGCTTCGCTCGTACCGCAAATGTCGGGGCAGGCATCAATACCTGCTAAAACGTAGTTATATAATCTATATATCTCTGATTTGTCAACTTACTTTCGACTGGGTACAAAGAATAATAGTATACACTACACGGCCAGAAATTTGAGAGCCCTGAACTGCGCGCCATAATGCCCGAGGCGAAGCAGGAATCTCAACTTTCTGCCCTTGTAGTGCAATACACTATTAATGTTTTGTATACAAATACATATGGCACGCGGTATGACTTTTTATGTCTCTAAAATTATTTATCCCAATAATAACTTCATCAAAAAATTTTTTTTTGAATCAAAATGTTACAAAAAAAAAAAACAGTAATTATTTAATTAAAATATATTTAACATAAAGATAAATGAAATTATATGGTACTCAAAAACCGAAATTTATTGTCTACGGAATCGAAATTTCCGGAATATTCATTAATTTATTAATATAAATTTTAAAATCTAATCAAATAAATTTACAATCATTATATTTATTATTCATTAATATAAAAAGAACGAGTTGTCTTGCTATTTATGTCTTATAGAATTCTAATGTATTGATTATAATGAATATTTACTGTAAGAAGAAATAACAGTAATTTATTTTAATTATTTTCATCGCAAAAAAAATTTTTCCTGCAAAAATAACTCAAATTTATGAAATTACTATTTATGTACGATCTCTAGTAAACACATTTTTACAATACTATTCATTATTGCACATAAAGAGCTTTAAGCAATTTTTATGAAGGCTTTTTAAATAACACTTTAAAAGTAATTTAAAATTTATATTGAAATTATCATTGGAGATAATTATAGTTCAAGAATTAAAATTATCATCGAAGATAACAATAATTCAGACTTCGCATATTAATTATCACTATAGCCATAACTTCCCATTGTGAATTATATTTATGTCTCTGATTCACCAAAATTATTGTTGATGATAATTATATTTCATATAATTCAAATAAAAATTGTCTCTAAAAATAATTGAAATTCGAAGTCTCTCAATTAATATTATCTCTAAAGATAATGGAAGTTGCGAGTCCGAATTAAAAATATCTCTGAAGTTAATTCTAAATTGCAAATTCAACTGTAGCATTGATATTTATTGCAAGAGCATAATATTTTTACTGTGATAAAAACTGCAAAGTTTTTTATTCACACGAAAATTGAAGTATTTTTAAAGTAGTATTGATGACCAGGGTAAAATTTTGCATTTAAATAAAATTTATAAGAAAAATTCAATTTTTCCCACCGAAATCAATAAAAAAATAATAATAATTTTCTAAATTAATATTTTCAACGTACAATTTTTTATGCAAAAAAAAAAACTACTGAAAATGGAGACACATCAATTTAGAAATTAAAAATATTCTATGTTAAATAGAAAAATAAAAAAAATTTTGTCTATTAATTGATCATAAAGCATAAAAAATGACACCAAATAATACGTTTTCTATTTATTGTGACTATTTTTTACTTTTGAGTTTTACATGATGCAAAATTATCTCCCGCCGTAATTCAAATTTATTATAATAAATTTAAGTGAAAAAAAGTCAAGAATTTATAAGAGTTAGATAGAAAAGAAAATTAGTTTAGTTTCTTGGTACTAAAATTTTAATAAATACTACAAAAAAAAATCATACAATAAATTATTATAAGTAAAAATCAATTTGTTTTCTTGGCAACAAGAAATCAGAACAACCTCGATTTTCAAATAAATTTATTTTATTGTATTTGAAGAAAATAATAACTATTTAAAATTATTTGTAACAAACAAAAAAATCCGTGAATCTTCTATCTTTCATACGGGTTCCAAACTTTCTTTATCATCAAATATCAACATAATTGATTTTAATTCATAAATCTTAAAAATTAATGTTGCATAAAATCATCGCAAAAAAAAAAATAAATAAATGTTTGTTTAATTTAAATTCACATGAAATACTTTAACTAATAAAAAGTGATATGGCGTAACATAGAAGTTCAACTCCAAGATTATTTTCATGCTTGGGAAAAAAAAAAATTCAAATTTAAGTTCAGTAAATGTTTCTATTATCTTCGGGCAAATGTTTCTAAAATGCTTCCGGCAAAATTTTCGTATCTACAATAGAGCTGAGTCAGGTTAAAATAAATCTAACGTCACTCATTGGGGCTCAGGTAGAAATTTAACAGTAGAATTGTTTGCAGAAAACATTCATCCTTTCAACATGAATTAACGTAATGACACTCATATACAAATGTACATTAGTACAATATATATTTGTAAGACGCGCATTTTTCATAAATCATGAATACTAAGCTTTGATGAATTTTTCTATAACATAGAATCGTCAATGATGGCCTTAACTGATTCAAATTTTAAGATTAGAGAGAATATTCAGATAATTCGAGAAAGTTATTAAGAGAAAGACTGGATAATTTTAACAATCTAGACAATGGACCTTTTGGGAATCCATTATTGTTAAAGGGACGATTTTAATTTTAGTAGAAAAAAAAGTGTGTGTGTCAGCTCCGACGCACGATTGGAGTTCACTCCTTCAGATCGACTGTCTAAATAGGCACAGAATTGAAGGCTTACTAGTCTAAGAAAAAGATTAATACCGTATCAAATGGTAAATAAACGAATCAATGAAGATACTTAAATAATGTATTTTTATTCTATTTTAGTCTAGTCGAGAAGTTGAGTTCCTGCAAAAAATAGTTACAGGTCTCCTAAAAATATAGTTGATGGCTTAAACGATCCGGAATGGCGTCTAGAAAAAAACGTTTTTTGGATTTTTTTTTGGAAAAATGAAATTACAATTGTTATGAACAAAAAACCGTTAAACAAATTAGCCGTCCAGCTTTTTGGCAAAATCTCAAAAAGTATAAGTGATAGCTCAAATATTAGAAAAGTTTCTGAAAGAGCAGAAAATTTTAGTAAAAAAGTTCTAGACTCCCCAAATTGTAACTCCAATATTTATAATTTTAATTTAACATTGAAAATCAGCTTTTGCGCGGCAGTTTCGGCATGCGCGCGCCGCCACTCTAGTGAGCGTAGTTTTTAAATAATTTTTTTTTTGCAATTAAAAAATTTGAAAAAATTCTGGTGTCATCTAGACACTCCAAAGAATATGATTTCGCGGTAATAAAAGTTGCATCACCATTTTTCAAAAAGTTATTCAATTGTTAATCAACATTTTTTTTACGGGTTTGTGTTGTCATAAAAGGCGGTATAAAAGTTTAAATAATTAATCTATGAATTTTTTGTTTCTTGGAGCCTTTTTTATAAGCATACTCAACAAGATGACAGTATGAAAGTTTATACAATATTTTGATTTCATTAATTATTAATTTTTGAACTAACAAAAAAATTAAAAATTGAAATAATGTATGTTAAATAATTTTTTATTTAATTTTAAGCTATTACTGATTTCATCTTCTTGTTGAGCATTACATGATTACTTTTCAAATTTTTTCTTGCCATTTGTTTATAATTTTTTTATAAAAAAATGGATTTATTGAAAATTTTTGAAAAATTTTTTTTCATCATATTGTTAGCGTTAGGAAATAATTACTTAAAAAAAAAATTTTCTTAAAAACAATATCTTATTGTTTACAATCGTTTATTTCATATTTTGATTATTTAAATAAATCGTTAAGGAATCGATTTTTTTTTAACCATAATTTGCATTTCTAAATATAATGGCAAAAAAAAATTTTTTTGTCAACAATTTATTCGTTTGTTTGTTTAACAATTTTTTTTTTATTTTAATTTTTTTCTAGAACATAAAAAAATTACAAAAACAGCAACCTGCAACAATATGGCAAATAAAAATTTTTTCAGTTTTTTAAAAAATATCGGGATTTTAGAGTACGAAAAAGTCCAAGCACTGACTCAATTTGTCAACAAACAAATTGCTGTAACTTCGCAACTATTGCAGATACAGTTTTCGACCTTCGGGTCGTTGTTATCCAGTATAAGTTAAGCTTTCTTATAAATTTTGAATCTTACGTTTATCTGTTATAGTTCGCTAACAACACGCATTTATTTATAAAAATTATAAATGCGCTTTTAAGAAAATTTTTTTTTTTTTAAATTATTATTTGCTTACGCTAACAATATGGTGAACATAAATTTTCCAAAAATATTCAATTAATCCATTTGTTTATAAAAAGATTATAAAGTTTATAAAATGGCATGAAAAAATTTGAAAAGTAATCATATAATAAATAATAAGAATATGAAATCAGTAATAGCTTAAAATTTAAAAAAACACTTGAGAATACAAAATAATAATGCTTACTGTATGTATCATTAAAGTACGACTGATATATTATATATATCCTTATCATTTAAAGACGCCGTAGAGTATATTTTAGGGTGATCAAAAAAACAAACACATTTTTTTTTTCTTCAAAACAGGTTCAAAAGTTTCGTTTAGATAAAAAAAGACGCCCGTGAAAATTAGAGCTCTTAATATTAATATTAACATTGTCCGCATTGCACTATTCTATTTTCCATAAGAATAAAATTTTTTTTGTCTTCTGATTTTTATAAGTAGCTAACGATGCGTCATAGGAATAATTGGCAGGCATATTTTTGTAGGGAATTGAATGCTCTACAAAAAAAGATTCTTATCATTTTGTAAGGAATCTATTTATTCAAAAGTTATTTGAGGTTGAAGTCGAATTTGTATTAAATTTTGAGATTTTCTTACTTTTCCGGCGAAACTATTAGACCTATTACAAAATATCATTGGACCGTTTTTGTAGACAATTTCATTCCCTAGAAGTTATTTCGAATAAAGTTTTTTCGAATTCCGCATAGTTTTCTAGTTATTTTTATTTTAATGTCACGCTCATAAAAAAAAAAATAGTTTTCTGATCGATTTAAATTTATAAAACATTAAAGTAATTAAACACGAAAACCCAATTTTTTAAAAAATTTATTAATTAGCTTTTAAGATGAACTAAAATTACGTACAACCGAGTTTTAGTAGATTTCTTAGAGGGCCCATTTTGCTGTGAATTACAATTTTTATTTTTGTAGCATAACAAGTGAGAACCACTTAAAGGGTCTCCCCCCCCCTCATTTCGTTATTCGAATACCCAAGAACTTAGTATTTCCTTAAGTACTACAGTTTGTCCCTTCCTCTCCGAATTATGACGATAAATATTTAAGAGTGGGGGTACCATAGAAAGTACCATAGACATCATCATTTAAAATCGTTTATGATCTTGAGACGAACAGTGACTCTAACAGTAAAGTGCTAAAGTTTGTTAACTCAAAAGTTCATTGGTTAAAAATCGACAATTATTAATAAAATCAAGTTCTTTACAATGGCATTAAACCGATTTAATTTTACTTACGAATGTGTTTACAACTTGATTGAACAAGGAGTTGTCGAAGATATTAATACAGTGGTTCCACTTATGGGTGGTTTAAGGCTGCTTCATATAGCAACTTTTAATAATGACAAAAAATTGGTGGATTATCTGCTCCGCAAAAAAGCTGATGTACATGAAAAAAGTCCATACTGGGGTACAGCTCTTCATACTGCTGTTATAATGGAGAACCTGGCTATAACTGAAAGTCTAATAAACTATGGAGCAGACGTTAATACTCCACTACTTGTGCAGTCTAATTGGACCCCCTTCCGGTACAAATTTTATCAAAATGATGTAGAAAGTGCTGAGCTTTTATTGGAAAGATATGACAATGTGAATACGATCTTGAATCAGTATAAATCGTTTGGTGCCAAAACACCATTGGAAATCGCTATTGATCAAAGTAAAGAAGAAATGGTAGAGCTACTTTTGAAAGGTAATGCTGATCCGAATCGTAGTACTCATTTTTGTGAAACACCACTAATCTGTGCCATTAGTAAAAGAAACTTACCGATTATAAAGCTTCTTCTAGCATACGGTGCAGATGTTAATCATGCAAGTGGTTCTTATTGTTTAAAAGGAAGTCCTCTATATTCTGCTGTCCGATACCGAAACTCGGGAGCATTAGAATTGATCTTAAATGATAGTACGGTTGATATAAATATAGTGACAGCGGATAAATGTTCAGTGCTTCATTACGCAGTTGCCTTGAACGATGACAATATCATAAGACAACTTCTTAATGCTGGTGTTGATATTAATTTAAAAAACGATGATGGTGACACAGCATTTACTGTGAAACGAATTTTCCCACGAAAAATTAATGACACAATTACCGAGCATATTGCGAAATTCAGTGCGGCGAATTTTTTTGTTAGTGAAGAAAATTTAGCAGTCGTAAATCGTGAAAAATTCGGAAAATTACGCGACCAGTGTTTAAGCGAAATTGGAAAAATGAAGATAACATATGTTGGTATGAGTAATGTAACATTTTATAATGTTTTGTGTAATAGTGAACACAAATTAGCTGTAAGTTTAAGCTGTGTTAGTGATCGTACTATTTTAGATTTGGACATTCAATTTCTGTTTCCACTATACGGTGGAATGTTAAGTTATCGTTTAAGAAAAGCATTAGGTCGAAAAAAATTGTTATTGAATGCTATTAGTTCAACTAATGATATTTTTTATGAAATCAAACTCCCAAGTACTTTTACGAGGGATATTTTTAAATTACTAACTAATAAAGATTTGAAAAAATTACAATGAAATATTCATAGATATCCGTTTAATTAATATTATTAAGTTTGTATCAAATCAGCAGTTATCATGAGTTGATTTACTAAGTCATTAAAATGAAACATTTTTATGGGTGTAGTGTTGATAAGTATAATTAATAATAATGTAAAAAAATTATAATTACTTATTTAGTTTATTTATTTGTAGTTTATATATATTTTGTGCATATGACATTACCCGTATGAAAAAGCAATATATGAGCTTCAATATAATTCGAAATATATGATAAATTATATGGAATTATAAGAAGTCATATATGGAGCCATATACACAATTTTGCCGAAATATTAAATGATTTTATAATTTGCAACATATATATCGGTAATATATTTTTTTTACATGCTAACTTATAAATATTGCTTATAATATTTTATACTATACTTTAAGTTGTATGATAGGATATATAATTTAATTATATGACTGACTTATAATATTTATACATGTAAATATATAATTATATAAATAAATTTTCACATATATTTGTATAAATGTATGTAAATATATATTTATATAGATATATGTTTATATATATTTGCACAAATATAAAACTAGAGAATTCAAGCTATAAAATGCTTTTTTTTAAATCTCGATACGATTATTTTTCCTGAAGTTACAGTCTTGCAAAAATCACTAAAAAATTTATAAAATTTTTTTGTTCCTTTAATTTTTGGTATGAGTGTATTTTTTAAATTATTTATGTATAATAATATCGAAATTATTATAATATTGAAATTATAAGTTTATATATAAAACGAGAATATAATTTGAGATGTAATATCATATGTATACAATTACATATATTATAAATTATATGGACTATAATAATATTAAAATTATAAATTAATTTATAAGATGAAACATATATTTTACGTTATAAATTAATATATAAAGCGGACATATAATTTTTGATACAATATCACATGTATATAATCACATATATTATAAATGATATGGATTATTATAATATTAAACATATAAACTATTATATATGATAAATCATATATTAATCAATATTAATAATTTTGCAGCCATATATGTTCAGTTATTTACCATACATTTTTTTATATATTATCGACAGTATATGGTTTTTTCATACGGGTAAGTTCATCATTTATCTTATAAGTGTGTAATTAAATCAATTAAGTGGTATTTTTACTTTCTTATAATTTTAAAACTATAATATTTTGCTTGATATTTTTTTTTAAGTTATTCTACATAAAAGAAGAAAATTCATTGTAAAATAAAAAGAAAAATTAATTCTAATTTGGCTTCAAAAATTAATTTTCAATACATAAGTTATTTCTATTAAGTTCGTAATTCGTAAGCTGTAATTAAAAAATTGTAATTACTAATTTAATATGTTTATTTTTATTACATATTTGTATATTGTATATATCAAAAATAAATTATTGCATTTTTTAAATTTTGTGTAATTATCACAATTTATTTTAATATTCAATTATTTATAATCATAATTACTATTATTTAACAATTTTGAGAATTACGAAAAAAAAAATTTTTTTTTTTTAGTTTTTTTTTCTAGTTTCTCAGAAGCAACTCGATCGATCAACTCTAAAATCTAATTGGCTCTAGAACCCAATAAGACGCGCCGATCGCCACCTCGAACATCAAAATTGGTTAATTAGTTAGAGAGATATCGTCGGAGGAAAAATGCTAAACAACGGTTTTTTACGAATATCTTCAACTATTTCAATATAAAATAAGTAAATTAAAAGTAGAATAATTAAATAAAACAATTATTAAAATAAGTACTATTTTGCTTCAAAGATCAATTTTAAATAAATATTACAAATTTTAATTTGAAAAATTTACAGTAGAAATTGGCAAGGATGTAGTATAAAGTAACCATAAGTTTAAAATTTAATTTATAGTCATTAATTATAAATCAAAGTCTCCATTGACGATTAATTTAAAAAAAAAATTAAAATTAAGAACAAGCTCGCTGATTACAAACAAGATTCTAAAACAGGTAAGTGCAAATGTCATATTAACGATCCAGTATTCAACTACATCCTCTTTCATTGCCTGCATTGCAACGATTATGTCACAAATTATTGCAATCATTGTAAGTTTTACAATGGTCATAGTAATTTTTCCATGTGTTTACTTCAATTTCCGTCAGGTCGTCAACATGATCCGGCTTTACTATGACGTCATAGCATTTTAAACGAGAATAATTTCTCGGTGTATCAAAATAAAAGATGGTATTTTTAAATTTAAATCGATAAATTTTCTATTGGATCTAGTTATTTAAATTATTTTCTATTGTAAATATAAATAAAGTAATAGATTTTTCAAGGTCAATAATATTACTATGCACACGGAGAGAAATGTACCGTAAATATTCCTACACGGAAAGAAAATTATGGGAAGTTTTGCTATGCATTATGGGAATGGTTCCCATAATGGTATGGGAATAGTACCTATACTACTATAGGAATGGTTCCCATATATTATGGGAACCATCCCCATAATAGTATGAGAATAGTTCCCATACCATTATGGGAATGGTTCCCATAATGAAATGGGAATGGTTCCCATACCATTATGGGAACCATTCCCATAATGGTATGGGAATCATTCCCATACTATTATGGGAATGGTTCCCATATTGGTATATGAACTATTCCTATAATATTATGGAAACTATTCCCATAATGTTATGGGAATCATCCCTATAATATCATAAAATTTTTTTTTTGCACAATAGTGTAGAAATTTCCCAAAATTTGAATTTTCTTGAATGTTTTGTGCTGACAAAAAATTCTTGTTAAAAATGTTAATGTTTTTCTGCCGAATACGATTTTTTTTTTCAATGTTTGAATTTTTGTTTTTATATTTAATAATATTTCTGTGTATTGTAGAAGTGATTACCACACTTCTTTAAATTAATTTTTTCATGATAATATGGGAACCATTCCCATAATATTATAGGAATGGTTTCTATAATAGTATGAGAACTATTTCCATAATATTATGGGAATGATTCCCATAATGGTATACGAACCATTCCAATTGCATTATGAGAATCATTCCCATAATATTATGGGAATAGTTCCCATACTATTATAGGAACCATCGCCGTAATATTATGGGAATGATTCCCATAATGGTATACGAACCATTCCAATTTCATTATGGGAATCATTCCCATAATATATGGGAATAGTTCCCATAATATATGGGAATAGTTCCCATACTATTATAGGAACCATTCCCATAATATTATGGGAATGGTTCCTATAATATTATAGAAAGTATTCCTATAAATTATAGGAACCATTCCCATAAATTATAGGAATGATTCCCATAATATTATAGAAAGTATTCCTATAAATTATAGGAACCATTCCTATAATTATAGGAACCATTCCTATAGTGTTATGGGTATCATTCCCATAATTATAGGAACTATTCCTATAATTATGGGAAATATTCCTATAATTATAGGGACCGCTCCCATAATTTATGGTCGTAATTCCTATAATAGTATAGGAAAAAATTTCACAAAATTATGGGAACCGCTGCCATAATTTTTAACTTCCCGCTAAGAAAATTGTAAATTTTCAAAAATTCGGGAAGTTATTGGTTTCGGTCCGATTTACGAAAATCGAATTTCCATCAGATGTCGACGTTTCGAGGTCCTAGGAAGCTATCCTGACTAATTTCACGATGATGTCCGAGTGTATGTATGTGTGTACGTACGTACGTATGTACGTACGTACGTATGTATGTATGTAAATATTCATAACTTTTGAACGGATGAACCGATTTTGATCGTTGAGGTGTCATTCGACACGGCTTGTTAATGTCTTGAGGCCGTGAAAATTTGAACTTAATCGGTAGGGTGCGTTCAGAGATATTTCGAAAATAAAATTTTTTCAAAAATGTTTTATTTGGATAACTTTTAATTTGCTCGATGGATTGATTCCAAAATCTAATCAGCTCTAAAACTCTATAAGCCGCGTCGAATGCCACCTCAACCATCAAAATCGGGTCATTCGTTCAAGAGAAACCGTTGACGAAAGAATTCAAAAAAAAATTTTTTTTTGGTTTTTTCGAAATTTCTCAAAAACGACTCGATAAATCGATTTCAAAATTTGATCAGCTTTAGAACTTGATAAAACACGTCGATTGCCGCCTCAACCATCAAAATCGGTTAATTCGTTCCCGAGATATCGTGGGAGAAAGAAATGCTAAAAAATGGTTTTTTACAAAACAATGGCATACAAAAGTATTTGCGAGCTCGAAGAGCTCGAAAATGTATTCACATTAATGTTTTCGAGCTCAGCGAGCTCGAAAACAGCGGGAAGTTTTGGGGCTGGCCCGCAGGGTCAACTGACAGACCGATTTTTTTTCCGTGTATTGCGATGAAAACAGGATTGGTGATGTACCTTAAACAGCCTAGTAATAATTCCTATGCGGTATAGTAATGAAAATTCGTGTCGATGGCGCTTCGAATGTACTGTGAAAATGTCTGTACGAGCACAGTAAATATTACTGTGCTGCTCTAGAGTATATGAACATTTAAAAAAGTATCCGTGTCTGTTGTGATAAGTTGTAAGTTTTATTTTATTGAGTTATAAATCATAATACTCGTAACCTAATAACTGTATTAATTTTAACTAAGAAATTAAAACATTAATTAAAAAAAAAGGCAAGATATTTACAATCTCGTCAGGATATATAGATTTAAAAAAAAATAACTAACAGTTATTTCGAATCACCTGTTTCACGAAATTTAATAAAAAAATTGTAGCCTTAAAAATTTGACATTTCGACTTTTTATCTTGACATAAAGATTTTACCGAAATTTATTTAACGAATTTTGTTAAACAGATAACGTAAAAAAACTATAAGTAATTTTTTAAAAATATATCCCGGTGAATTTATAATTATGTTTTTTTTTTTAAATTATTTCTCGAATTTTTTTTTAATTAATAAATGAAGTTTCTAAAATAGTTATAAAAATTCATGATCATTAAAAATTTTAAAAAAGTAGGAGGTATCGTCGAAGAATTGTCTTGAGTAATTCACCGCCATAGCTACGACTTATGACTGCTTAGCAGCGCTGGCGTCACTGCAGAGAGATAGCAGCTACTCAGCACAGTAATTCTTACCGTGCTGTTTAGGAAACTACTCTCATACAGGGAAGGTAAATCTACATAAAGCAAAATAAACTTTACTTGAAAATAATCTCTTGACAACACAGGAGCCCTTTCTATTCGTAACGTAAATCTCACCATACAATATAGTAAAATTTCAGATGCTTATTTTTTTCGTGGATTTATAGTACTAGATAGCAAAGTAATTTTTACTAAACTTTTTTATCGCAATAGGAGTATTTACGGTACATTTCTCTCCGTGCAGTAGGGGAGGGTGGGGCAGAACGGCCCCCCTTAAATTTTGATCAAAAAAAAATTTTTTTTTTTTGCCTAATTACTATAAATCCGATATGTTTGCGCATTTTTACCCCTACGCATGACATTTGGGGCAAAATGGACGAGCCCAAAATTTTGAAAAAGTGATTTTTTCATATTTTTATCGTCAAATTAAAAAAAAATTATTATAATTTTACATTTCTAGCCCTACGCATAACACCTGGGGCAAAATGGACCAGCCGAAACTTCCGAACAAATTATTTTTTCATATTTTTCGGCCGTTTCTTTAGGTAAGAGGCAAATTTGGTCACTAAAAATTTATAAAAAAAAATTTTTTTTTTAGTTGATAAATTTTTGAAATAAAGTAAAACTATAGAATTGTTTTTTTTTTATTAAATAACAATTAGTAATTAAAGTAATCGAGAGTGAACGATTTATTACACATTAAAAAATTTTTTTCGAGTAATATAAAACCAAAAATAGTTGTCAAGAGAAAGAAATACATTCTTAATGATGGAAACAATTTAAAAAAAAAATAAAACGAAAAAAAAAAATTTTTATCATTTTTTGAAGGGGGCCGCTATGCCCCACAAAAAAAAAAATTTTTTTCAGAATTTTGGCAAAATGTCCATAAATTTGTTCGAAATAGGACAAAAGTAAAGTGATCTTTTGGTTGAAAGCCACAAAAAGTAATAATTGCCTTAGGGGGGTTGCTCTGCCCCACCCTCCCCTACAATAAAAATGGTTATTTATAGAGTATATTTTCATAAAATTTTATTAAAAAATACTGAAACAATCAGTATAATTTTCAAAAATATCGAGTTGTGTCACCGTTATCTAAAATGTTTAAGTAATTTTTACCATAAAATTTTCTGTGTGTCCTACTTCAGTTTATAATTTTAGAAAATTTCATAAATAGGCAACGAATTTACATTCTTATTCTGATTAAAAATAAAAAAAAATTCTATTATATAGGGGAAGGGGGGGAAATGGGCCTCTGGGGGCAAAACGGGCCCCCTAAAATTTTGGATGCCTCGAAATATTAGGGGGCAAAATGGACCCCTCAAAATTTTTAGTATGAAAAGGGTTGGGGGGAGGGGGTAAAATGGGCTGTCTAGACTTTGAAAACCTACGAATATTTTTTAGCCAAACGGGTTCCTAAAATTTTTTTAACAGACATGATTAAAGAATTATGATAAGAGGCAAACTGGGTCACGATTTCAACAGCATTACTAACTATAATTTTTTTCAAAAACAATTTATTCTATATAATCGAAAATAATTAAAATATAAGCAATCAAGTAATGAAATTAAGTTATTTTTAGGTCCAAATTTTCACTATCAACTCTTTTTTATACTAAACACACAGCAAAAAGTTTCAAAACACAAAACAAGCGACAAACATACATTGAGTTTTGTTGGGGGCCCGTTTTCCCAACTTTTCAGGATTTTTTAATTTTTATAGACACAGCAAATCAACACCAAAAACTCAGCAGAAGGAAAAAAAAGTAAAATAAGCTAAAAAACTCGCATTATAAAAATTTTTTTAGGGGGGGCCCATTTTGCCCCACATTTTTTAATTTTTTATTTTTAATGGATAGAACAAATTAACGTCAAATACTTGGCGAGGGAGTAAAAAAAAGTAATACAAGTAAAACAAACTGAGGATTTGAAAATTTTTTTCTTAAGGGGCCCATTTTGCCCCCCCCCCCCCCCCTTCCCCTAAAAAATTTTTCACCTGGCATATCATTTTAAACAATTAAAAATTTTATTAAATCAATAAAAATATACTACTCTGGTACATCAGATTCCTGATATTAACCAAAATTTCCGTGTGTATTTTAATAAAAATAAAATGACCTTGACAGAACTTTTATTTTCAAAAATAACATAACTAAAAATTAATGACGGCCGTAAAAAAATAACCAACTCAAAAAAATAATTTTCTATCGATCGTACGTGTGGGCCGATGAAATTCGAATTCGTCCATACATATGAAGATAGTGCACACAAGTTTGTTGCTCGTTGTCATGGAAACAAATAAAGTACATGGCTGCCAGTTCAACAGTTTATATCTCACCATTGTAACGAGTGGGTCTAAAGAAACGTCGCAAAATCGTAAACAATTAAATTATTTATCACGTAAGGAAAATTATCATATGTTGATTGTGAAATTTTTTTAATTGTTCAGTATATAATTTTTTGTTATTAAAAAAAATTTTTCATGTAATAATTTATTAATATTTGTGGTTCTTATTTTTCGTGTATTAAATACTTTTCTGTATAATTAATTTGAAATTGCTCGGGTTTTCAAAAACAAAAATTCTGAAAAATTAAAAAATGATGCGGATTTTCATAAACTCACGTGTTGTAATTTGAATTTAAAAATTTTTTAAACAGAAACATACAAGATTTACAATCTTGTTTTACTTTAAGTTAATCTATATTCTTGCGTGCCAGATCACCTTAAGAAAGATGGATTAGTGACATGCAATTGTAAGAAAATGCTAATTTTACATACTAGGACTCGATATTGTCCCAGTTTACAAGTATACCACTATGGTATTTTTTATTATTTGCTCTACATCAAGAGGGTCTGGTGATTTTTTAAATTTTTTATTTGTTTTCTGTTTTATTTTACAATCATTTCAACTCTTTATTAATTGATAATTATTTTAAATTATAGAATATTTTTAAAAATACGAGGCACACGGAAAGAAAATTATGGGAAGTTTTGCTATGCATTATGGGAATGGTTCCCATAATGGTAAGGGAATAGAACCTATACTACTATAGGGATGGTTCCCATAATGATATGGGGATGGTTCCCATACCATTATAGGAATGATTCCCATACTATTAAGGGAACCATTCCCATATCATTATGGAATGTTTTGTGCTGACAAAAAATTCTTGTTAAAAATTTTAATGTTTTTTTGCCAAATACGATTTTTTTTTCAATGTTTGAATTTTTGTTTTTATGTTTAATAATATTTCTGTGTATTGTAGAAGTGATTACCACACTTCTTTAAAATAATTTTTTCATGATAATATGGGAACCATTCCCATAATATTATAGGAATGGTTCCTATAATAGTATGGGAACTATTTCCATAATATTATGGGAATGATTCCCATAATGGTATAGGAACCATTCCAATTGCATTATGGGAATCATTCCCATAATATTATAGGAATAGTTTCCATGCTATTATAGGAACCATTCCCATGATATTATGGGAATGGTTCCTATAATTTATGGGAATGGTTCCTATAAATTATAGGAACCATTCCCATAAATTATAGGAATGATTCCCATAATATTATAGAAAGTATTCCTATAAATTGTAGGAACCATTCCTATAATTATAGGAATCATTCCTATAGTGTTATGGGTATCATTCCCATAATTATAGGAACTATTCCTATAATTATGGGAAACATTCCTATAATTATACGAACCGCTCCCATAATTTATGGTCGTAATTCCTATGATGGTATAGGAAAAAATTTCACAAAATTATGGGAACCGCTGCTATAATTTTCTTTCCGTGCACTTGTTAGTAATTTGAAATTAAATATATGATGAAAAAATTTTTTAAAAATAATTATGGACATTTTAACAATTTGAATACTTCACAGGAAACAATATTGTTACAATCGATATAATTCGTGTGTTAGAAGCGGTCTGCACAATATTTGTTATTTTTTAACATAGGGTATTTGGGTTGAAATTCGGACACTATATTTGTGGTAAAATTTGAGCACGAAGTTCGGGGAATACCAGAAGTAAAGTCAATACTTTTTAAATGTCAGTGGCGACACAAAATAATTTTAACTTGTAAATTTTATTTTTTTACCATAGATATTTATTACATACAATTTATATATTCCCATGCGAAAAAAGTATATATCCGGATATATATTTTTTTTTGTATGGCTTATTTGAGGTTATCAAATCTGACAACAATTATGATTTAACGTTCAATTATTTTTTGATAGTAGGGGAGACCGGGGCAAGACGGCCCACCTGGGGCAAGAAGGTCCACCTCAAAAATTAACCAAAAAAATTTTTTTCTTGTTTTCTTTTGATTATCACAAATTTAGATTATTTACTCATTTTTAGCCCGATACGTGAAACTTGGGGCAAAATGAACCACTCAAAAATTCTAAAAGAAAATGAATTTCATAATATTATAACCTAGTCATGATTAATTTAATAGAAATATCATTTTTTGGTTAATTATATGGATTTGGATTAAAATAGAGCATTTGAAAAAGTTAAAAAACCAATAATCAATTTTCTACAGAAGTGAAAAAATGACTCGTATTATATCAAAAAAGGTTATTTCGAGTAATATTAAAGTATATACAGTTGTTAAGGAGAAAAATATAAACATTTGTTACGCGGGAAATTTTTTTACAATTAAAAAAAAAAAATTTTTTTTTCATTTTTTTTCGGAGGGGGCCGTCTTGCCCAAAAAAAAAAAAATTTTTTTCAGGAGCTTCACCAAAATTTTGGTGAATTGACTTCAAGTTGGACAAGAGTAAATCGACTTGATGGTTAAAAGCCACAAATAATAATAACCGGCTTAGGTGGGCCGTCTTGCCCCGCTCTCCCCTAAATAATACGGCTGTCCAATTTCAAAACACAGTAACTGACAAAAATAAAATTTTTGAAATATGCATCGAATTATGTTCACGAGACTCCACGGAAACTAAAAATACTAAAAAATCGATTTCGAAAAATTTGTTACTTACTGTGTTTTAAAATTGGGCAGCCGAATAGTTTCATTAAAGTCAAGATTTAAAAAAATCATGTAATATTTCATACCACTTGTAAATAGCAAATCAATTAATTGCTTTTAGAAAAGGAAAAACGCATTTTTATTTAGCACACAAATAGTTTTTATATTACATAAAAGTAAAGTAAAAGCCCGATACCCGCTCAGTACCATTAGTCGCTCACTTTAACTATTCAAGGCGTTTTTTTATAATTTTTATAAAAAAAAATTACAACTAAAAATATTTTTATTGATAAATAATTATTTATGAATCTAAATATATTAAAATATGATGCATCAAATTATTTTATAACAGATTATAAATTTAAATTAAATGACTGTGTTCAAAATCGCGCTCAGCCGGGCATTTTTTACTTTAACGTTCATTCGTTAGATTAAATTTAGGTTACGTCAAATTTTTTAAGAATTGTTATAACTATATCTTATTAAATACATTTTTAAAATTCATGAAATTTTATATTATGAAAGAATAAAGTAGTATAATTTATAAATTATTTGTCCAAATCAATAAACTTATCATAGTTTAATTGATATTGTCTTTGAGCGACTATAGGGCCATGTGTTGATCGAGTAATGGGACATCACAACTTTTAGTGAGCGACTATGGGTACACTCAAGGACCTTTTTTAAAAAATTAATAATAATTAATTATCAAGATTATTCTTCAAACTTAAATTTTATTCTGATACTCGAAACTTCAAAATATAACTATAAATAAAAAAATGGTTTTTTATTTTATTTATTAATTTATATTGAGTGATTTAATCTCAATCCAATGAAAAGTGAGCGGATATAGGGGCTTTTACCTTAATGTGAAATTATAACTTAATTTTTTTGATACGTATGATAAAAATTCCAGCTTTTAGTAAATGCTAAATTTAATATATTAATAATAAATATTTTTGTTAAATTGACATTCACAAAATGTCGATTTCACTTTAATTTTTCTACACTGTGAAAAATTCCTAATAAATTTTACTATGGGTGCGTAGTAACACCGGACTATAAGAAAACTGGTACAAAATTTACAAGTGTCCCATAGTAAACATATGCGCAAACTACACATTTGTGGCCTATGCGCATACGTTCACTTGTAAATTTTGAATCAGTTTTCTTATAGCCCGGTGTTACTAATGCACCCATAGTAAAATTTGTTGGGAATTTTTTACAGTGTAATAATTCTTCCGTGACTATCGATTGAGCTTTCAACATAAATTTTGTGTTAATTTTGTACTAGGTCACACTTTCAAAATGTTAAGTAGCAGATCGATTAAAATTTTTAACTAACACAATGAAATGTGTTGATTTAACACAAAAATTCTTACGCGGACCGTTTTTAACATCTACACAATGTTTTTTACTGTGTACACTCTACAACTAAATGTGTAGTCAAAATTAATACGTTTATTGCCAAATAACATTGAAACGCGATAAGTAATCTGTAGGTGTTTCGCGTTACTAATTCCAGAAGGATTTATAATTTAATACGTCCTTTTGTCTTTGCGAAGTTCCTTAAAATCAAAAGGGCGTTTTTTCATAGCAAATCATTTTGTAGATTTATCTCAAATTTAAGAATTGAAAAAAAAAAAACTTGAGAACCAAAAAGAAATTTAACTTAAATTATACGCCCTTTTAGCTTTTAACATTTTTTTTTTGGCTCTAAAATAATTCCCCACAACGATTGGTAATAAAAAAAAAAAATAATAAGCCCTTTCGACTTTAGGAAGCTCTCTAAATTCAAAAGGAAGTATAAAAATATAAGGCTTTTTGGAATTAGTAACGGGATTTAACACACCGTGAAATGTGTTTTAAGTGTTTACTAAAACCGATAGTTATGCATATGACCTTAAACATGGAACACATTTGATGTGTGTTAAGGCTGGGCCATACCCATACGATAAAAATATATATCCGGATATATCCGAGCAAATCTGCATATATGAGACATATATTTATATACATGTTGCATATATGCGACATAATCCAGATTTGCCCGGATATATCCGGATATATATTTTTTTCGTATGGGCACTCAACAAATTGTCGAATTTTAGATTTCTGTTAATTTATTAATTGATTATAATCATAGCAATTTTTTGAGTTTTTAGAAAAAGGCATGAGATAAATTTTCTCGAAAGATTTTTATCATTTGATGATGAAAATCAATATTCAAAAATATTTCTTGGCGCATTAAATTTATACTCACCTATAGCTATTTTTTGCAGTATAAATTAAAAAAAAAATTTTTCATGGTGCGAGAAATTTAATGATCCTCTAGTTAGCTGACAATTAACAATTTTCGATTTTTGTTCCAATAAATCAATTGCAAAAAAAAACTAAAAGAAAATTTAAAAAATTATAGATGCAATTTTTTAAATATTTTTTTTTTATATTTTATCATTTTTGGAAACATTCAAAAATTATAAAACGCCCCCTTATTTCAGCATCATGAAATTTTTTTCCAGTTCTAAAAAAATTTTTTCTTCAATTTATAGTTCAAAATATTTATTGCGCCAAAAATCCTTTTTCCCTGATAAAAAATACTCATTTAAAAGTATTGAAAATCATTTCAATTCTTTTCAATCCATACGGTGATTTTGAAAAATATTAAATGAAATTAAAATTTCGATCATTTGAAAATTTTCTAATTCCTATCATGGAATTCAAAAGTATTGAAAAGAATTCAATCTTTCATCATTTTAGAAAAAGATTCAGAAAGATTCGAAAATGTTAATTCATTTTAATTTATTTCAATTCAAGTTATAACTCGAAATATGGAACTATTTTAGTGTTGAGAAAGATTCTGAAAAATTGAAAATTCTCAATTTCGTTCAATTCTTTTCAATCCTACACTCGATCCAAAATATGGAACTATTTCGTTATTGAGAAGTATTCCGAATGATTGAAAATTTCAATTCATTTGAATCTTTTTCAATCCAACTCTTAACCCGAAATGTGGAACTATTTTGGTATTGAGGAAAATTTAGAAAGATAGAAAACTGTCGATTTATTCGACTCTTTTTCAATTCTTTGGAAGTTTAGAAATTCTTATATTGTTTTTAGATTCAATACAATTGAAAAGTATTAGGGGTGTGCGAATATTGTTCGAATCGAATCGAATAATTCGAATAATTCGAAAGTTCACGAATAATTCGAAAAATTTCAAATAATTCGTAAATTTTTGAATAATTCGGAAGTTTTCGAATAATTCGGAAATTTTCGAATAATTCGCGCATAGTTCGAACAATTCGCGAATTATCGAAATATCACTGGATTTTCTATTGTTTCCAATTCGAATTCCATTACATCGTGTATCAAAATATTCTACCTACGAATAATAGTATTTGATTAATACTCTTTGATTAAAAATCAATTATCCGGAGAAAACAATTGCTTAATTTCAATGTAAGTTCATCTTTGTCAGTAACATAAAAAATCTAGATACTATTATTGGCAAGAGATCTTTTCAATTCATTTTTGTTTTTACAATTATTAATTTCCGTTTGCAAAAAAATAAATAAGAAAAAGGTTACACATGCAATATTTTAAAATTCTCGAAATTAATTTCTCCAAGTTTTTTTATAGATAGTATACTATTCGTAAGTAGAATATTTGATACACGATGTAATGGAATTCAAATTGAAAACAATAGAAAATCCATTGATATTTCGTTGATTCGCGAATTGTTCGAACTATGCGCGAATTATTCAAAAATTTACTAATTATTCGTGAACTTTCAAATTATTCGAATTATTCAGGAACTTTCGAAAGTTCCTGAATAATTCGAATAATTCGAAAGTTCCTGAATAATTCGAAAGTTCCTGAATAATTAGAAAGTTCCTGAGTAATTCGAATAATTCGAAAGTTCCTGAATAATTCGAAAGTTCCTAAATAATTCGAAAGTTCCTGAATAATTCGAAAGTTCCTGAATAATTCGAATAATTCGAAAGTTTCTGAATAATTCGAATAATTCGAAAGTTCCTCAATAATTCGAAAGTTCCTGAATAATTCGAAAGTTCCTGAATAATTCGAATAATTCGAAAGTTCCTAAATAATTCGAAAGTTCCTGAATAATTCGAAAGTTCCTGAATAATTCGAATAATTCGAAAGTTTCTGAATAATTCGAAAGTTCCTGAATAATTCGAAAGTTCCTAAATAATTCGAAAGTTCCTGAATAATTCGAAAGTTCCTGAATAATTCGAATAATTCGAAAGTTTCTGAATAATTCAAAAGTTCCTGAATAATTCGAAAGTTCACGAATAATTCTTAAGTTTGAATTATTCGCATACCCCTAAAAAGTATTAATTTCATGTCCAGATGAAAACCTTGTGGAATAGGATTTATTCAAAAGTATTCAAATCTCATCTTTTCCAATGAGTATTTTTAATCAGAGTTCTCTGTATAGAAATCTAATATCCGAAAATTTGGTTATTACTGCCGACCCTTACACTAACCCACTTGTAACACTCTTGGTTTTAAATTATATTTTATTATTATTTTTATAGGAGCCTCGAAGTTTCAATAAGTATTTGTAATTATTTATCGATTAATTGACAGCGTTCATTGAATATACATTCCAAAAATAATCTGATGATCTATTTAGTGAAAACAATCGTTAATGTGCCTGGTATAGAATAAAACAATAAAAAAGGCATTGATACTCAGTACTTGAGTAACTAGAGTCTATAGTACAGCTCTGTGATTAATAATTAATAGGCTTAGTAAAGCTTGTACTGTAAAATGAGTATTTTCAATGTTAAGTTTTGAGGACGGTGACACCGATGACGTTCTCCGTGACCCTATTGACAGAATGCAGTGTAAAACAAATTCAATTAGAAATGACATTAAGATCCACTGGTTCCAGTGTACAAACATGAAGAGTAATTATTTATATTTTGTATAATAAGAGCCAAAAAAATTTTTGGTGAAACAAAAACAATATTTTGATATTTAAATTTTGAACGAAAAACGAAAAAAAACGTTTTTATAAATATGAATCGATACATAACGCTCAATCAATTGGGTGATGGTACTTTTGGATCTGTCGTACTCGGGCAACGAGTGGATACTGGGGAAAAAGTTGCTATCAAAAGAATGAAGAGAAAATATTATTCATGGGAAGAAGCTATGAACCTTCGAGAAGTTAAGGTTTAGTTACATTTTTAAATTATTTTACTACATATTATGTTAACGTTATTCTTAAAATTTTTAATTAAAAATTATTTTTAGTCTTTGAAAAAATTAAATCACGCTAATGTCGTAAAACTGAAAGAAGTAATAAGAGAAAATGATATTCTTTATTTTGTGTTCGAATATATGAAAGAAAATTTATATCAACTTATGAAAGATAGGTAAAAGTTTATTAATCACATACTTTTAGTACAAATGTATTTTTAGTTTTATAATACAGTCGACTACCCGTTGAAAGCCTGTTTTGATTTATATGATTTTAAACGTCAAATTCACGTTTATGTTAACCGTTACCATACATTATGATAATGATTACCGTCATATTGTAACTATTACCATCGTGCTATGGTAAGGATTACCATAATTCAGTTACCATACTATATAGGAAATCGAGGAAAGAAATTTATGGTAACAATTACAATATATTATGGTAATGGTTACCATATATTATGGTAATGTTTATTATAATGTCGTAGTAATGGTTCCTATAATACTATGGTAATGGTTACCATATATTATGGTAATCATTACCATAAGATTATAGTAATCGTTACCATAATATTATGGTAACTATTACCATAATATTATAGGAACCATTACTACGACATTATAATAACCATTACCATATATATGGTAATCATTACCATAATATATGGTAACCATTACCATATTTATGGTAACCATGACCATATATATGGTAATCATGACCATAATATATGGTAACCATTACCATAATATATGGTAATCATTACCATAATATATGGTAACCATGACCATATGTATGGTAATCATTACCATAATATATGGTAACCATTACCATGTATATGGTAATCATTACCATAATATATGGTAACCATGCCCATATATATGGTAATCATTACCATAATATATGGTAACCATGACCATATATATGGTAATCATTACCATAATATAAGGTAACCATGACCATATATATGGTAATCATTACCATAATATATGGCAACGATTACCATATATATGGTAGTCATTACCATAATATATGGTAACCATGACCATATATATGGTAATCATTACCATAATATATGGTAACCATTACCATATATATGGTAACCGGTGTGCAGTTACCTGATCCCAGTAATTTGATACAACGATAAGTGATCCCTACAAATTGATCCCATCGACAATTAATCCCAATGACAACCGATCCCACTGACAACTGGTCCAAATGACAATAGATCCCATCGATCGCATGTAATATGTATTCACATATATTTTTAGATCGTATACTACGAATAAAAAAAGTTGTTATAAATTAATATATATTATTATTGTGAAAATATTTAGTGATTTTAAAATGAATTAATATTTAATATTATTGTAAAACTAATTATTGATTTTCAAATAAAATTATATTCATTATTATTGTAATAATAATTAAGTATTATTATTAATGTAAGATATAAAAATATGTGTAACATCATATTATATGAGATTGGTGGGATCAGTTGTCAGTTGTATCAGTTGTTTGTGGGATCAGTTGTCTTTGGGATCAATTGTCGTGTGATCACTTGTCAGAGATCAGTTATCATGGAACCATGGTAACCATTACCATAATATATGGTAACCGTTACCATAATATTATAGTAATCGTTACCATAATATTATGGTAAACATTATCATATATTATGGTAATCATTACCATAATTCTTTCACATGCAATATGGGAACTGTTACCATAATTATGGAAATTGTTCCCATACTTATGGGAACTTTTACCAGAAAGTATGGGCCTATATCCCATAATTCCAAGTAATTATTACCATAACGGTATGGGGTGATATTTCATAAGCGTACTAAGAACGGTTACCATAAATTTCTCTCCGTGTACTACCATAATTATAGGAATTATTCCCATAGTTACGGAAACTTTTCCCAGAAATTATGGGTGTATAGCCATTTTTGAAATATAGCGAAACCTAAACTTACAAATAACCTTCTCAATAAGACAATTTATAGATAAATTAAGAAAAATATAGATAGCCCGAACTGGGAATCGAACCCAGACCATGTCGGTATAGCCTATTAATTCCTAGTAATTATTACCATAACGTTTTGGGCTGAAATTTCATAAACGTACTAAGACCGGTGACTGTAATTTTTTCCGTGTACACGATTATCCCGATTTTTCTGGTAATGATAATTATAGTACAAAAATTTATAATGATAACGATGTTAATTACAGTAGTAATAAAAATAATAATTTTATTGATGAACATAATTACTCAATCAAACTTTCAAATGTAACAGAAGTTCTAAATGTAATTCCTGATTACAATTACAAACAATAAATGATATTTGACTTAATATTGATTCTCATATTCTCCGCGAAACATAGATAGTAAATTTTGAGGTTAATAACGGGCTGTTTGGTACGAAACTCAAACAAGTAGTTGAGTGGGGTAGTCGACTGTAGTAATTTTTAGTATTAGAAATTTAATTTTCATTTATCGATGTCAATAATAATATGTGTTTTTTTTTTTTTAATTTAAACGAATGCTTATAGTTGCAATTAATTTATTATAGAGATAAATTATTTCCGGAACCGATTATCAGAAACATGATATATCAAGTACTTCAAGGACTGGCATTCATGCATAAGCACGGATTTTTCCATCGTGACATGAAACCAGAGAATCTTCTGTGCATGGGTCCAGAATTAATAAAAATAGCCGATTTCGGGTTAGCCCGTGAAATTCGATCTCGGCCGCCTTATACAGATTACGTATCAACAAGATGGTAAATTACTAAAATATTTATTTTACTGTCAGTTTACATAATTAATTAACTACTACAATAGATGAGTCAGTCACACGCGCAAGCGCGCATGCTTATTATTGAACATGACTAGGGTCAGGATTTTTGCGTTAATTTGAAAATAAGCAATAATTAGTGGTGTGAAATTTTTTATATTGCAGGGAAAATATTGGTCGTATTAAAAAAGTTTTTGAACAAAAGTTGTAGGAAATTCAATTTTCGAAAAAAAATGTCTCCTATAATTTTTTCTTAGGACTAATAAGAAAGCCGTAATTTAAAAATTAAGATTTTCATAATTAATCAAATTTTGAATCATTCATTATGAATCTTAATTTTTGAATTACAGTAAAAATATTGGTCGTAGTAAAAAATTTTCCGAACAAAAGTTGTAGGAAATTTAATTTTCTAAAAAAAATGTCTCCTATAATTTTTTCTTAGGACTAATAAGAAAGCCATAATTTCAAAATTAAGATTTTCAGAAGCCCCAAAATTTTGAATCATTCATTATGAATCTTAATTGTTGAATTACAGTAAAAATATTGGTCGTATTGAAAAAGTTTTTGAACAAAAGTTGTAGGAAATTCAATTTTCGAAAAAAAATGTCTCCTATAATTTTTTCTTAGGACTAATAAAAAAGCCGTAATTTCAAAATTAAGATTGTCATAATCAATCAAATTTTGAATCATTCATTATGAATCTTAATTTTTAAATTACAGTTAAAATATTAGTCGTATAAAAAAATTTTCCGAGCAAAAGTTGTAGGAAATTTAATTTTCTGAAAAAAAATGACTCCTATAATTTTTTCTTAGGACTAATAAGAGAGCCGTAATTTCAAAATTAAGATTTTCAGAAGTCCAAAAATTTTGAATCATTCATTATGAATCTTAATTTTTGAATTACGGTAAAAATACTGGTCGTACTAAAAAAGTTTTTGAACAAAAGTTGTAAGAAATTTAATTTTCGAAAAAAAATGTCTCCTATAATTTTTTCTTAGGACTAATAAGAATGCCATAATTTCAAAATTAAGATTTTCAGAAGCCCCAAAATTTTGAATCATTCATTATGAATCTTAATTTTTGAATTACAGTAAAAATATTGGTCGTATTAAAAAAGTTTTTGAACAAAAGTTGTAGGAAATTTAATTTCCTAAAAAAAATGTATCGTATAATTCTTTCTTAGGACTAAAAAGAAAGCCGTAATTTCAAAATTAAGATTTTCATAATTAATCAAATTTTGAATCATTCATTATAAATCTTAATTTTTTAATTACAGTAAAAATATTGATCATAAAACTTTGAACTACTCATTCCAAAAATAAGGCAAAAATCTTGTCCCTAAACATTACATTAAATTCGACACATTTGTCTTGCAATATTAATCAGACAAACGAATTTTTAAAACTTTATTAACTTAAAATGCAATTAGGTATCGGGCCCCTGAAGTATTGCTCCACTCCACAACTTACAATAGTCCAATAGACATTTGGGCAGTGGGGTGCATTATGGCTGAATTATATACCTTTCGACCTTTATTTCCTGGCAAAAGTGAAATTGATGAGATTTTCAAAATTTGCGCTGTGATTGGAACACCAGATAAAGATGATTGGCCTGAAGGTTATCAGCTTGCAGCCGCAATGAATTTTAAGTTCCCTGTAATATCAAAAACGCCACTCAAAGATATCATTCCTAACGCTAGTCAAGAAGCAATTATTCTTATGGAAGATATGTTAGAATGGAATCCGATAAAAAGACCCACAGCTCAACAAGCGTTACGGTAATATTTTGTATGACTAATCTATTGTTCAAATGAAAACTTATGTTTAATAAATAAATCAACTTGTAGATACCCTTATTTCCAAGTGAATAATGCGACTCGAGTAATGAGTAGCAGGAAAATAGGAATTAATTCTCATCAAGAGCTCGCTATGAACAAAATTAATTTCCCTCCAACGGGACAAGTTTTCAAACATAATCAGGATCTGAATAAAAATATCGTAGAAAGTCAACCGCCAGAAAAAATAGTTGTTACACAATCGCAACAACAGCAATTTACTTTGCCTCTATTAAGTAGTCGGAAACATGATAATGTGCCAAGTTGGGAAGATGAAAATTTTACTAGAGGATTAGGGTAAATTTCTTTATTTAGTTGCTTATATTTGCACGCCTCATAACGCGCCGCGCTATCCGTGCTCTGGAATCGCCACAAAATTTTCGTCATATTCACTCATTTTAAATCTGTGTTACACCCCCATCAGAACGTAGAAATGATATAAATCTTATACCATCACCCTGAGTAAAAATACTCATTGAAAAGTATTGAAAATTATTTCAATTTTTTTTAATCCATACGGAGATTTTGAAAAATATTAAATGGAATCGAAAATTCGATTATTTGAATACTTTCTAATTCTTATAATGGAATTCGAAAGTATTGAAAAGAATTAAATCTTTCATCATTTTAGAAAAAGATTCAGAAAGATTCGAAAATCTGAATTCCTTTTAATTTATTTGAATTCAAGTCATAGTTCGAAATATGGAACTATTTTAGTATTGAGAAAGATTCAGAAAAATTGAAAATTCTCAATTTCGTTCAATTCTTTTCAATCCTACACTTGATCCAAAATATGGAACTATTTTGTTATTGAGAAGTATTCAGAAAGATTGAAAATTTCAATTCATTTGAATCTTTTGCAATCCAACTCTTAACCCGAAATGTAGAACTACTTTGGAATTGAGGAAGATTTAAAAGGATTGAAAACTGTCAATTTGTTTAAATTTTTTTCAATGCTACTCGTATCCCTGAAATTCGAAACTTTTTTGTAAATGGCGAGGATTCAGAAAGATTAAAAATATCAATTTATTTGAATCTTATTAAATTCTTTAGAAGTTTAGAAATTCTTATATTATTTTTAGATTCAATAGAATTGAAAAGTATTAATTTTATGTCCAGATGAAGATTTTGTGGAATAGGATTTATTCAAAAGTATTCAAATCTCATCTTTTTCAATACTTTTCAATGAGTATTTTTAATCAGGGCATGCTAACAATTTATTAAACTTTAATTTTGACTTAGTTCTTAGTCGATTCATTGATAAATTTATTTGAAAATAAATATTTCTATCCAAATAAACTTTCACGTCAACTATCTGGTATGAAACTTTGTACACACGATAACTTTTTAAAAACACCATTAATTAACACGATTCTTTTATCAATATCTTGATTCCGTTAATTGGAAGAACCCTATGAAAATTCACTGTCTAAACTTTTGCTGCTTAGTTATAATCAATAAAAACTTAAAACCTATAACTCCACAATATCGAGCCCTATTTTGTTTGTGTCCTCTTTTCTCACGGGATATACTATCAGCTGTTTTTATCTAACAGACGTGACGATATCATCTACGGTACATTTAATGTACTACGTGTAGTGCAGTGGGCGCCATACTTTCATCCTAAAAACATTTCTGGGCATGCACTGGATCTATTGTACGACAACTTTAACAAAATGCTTGATCTTAATGGTGGAGATTTAAGAAAGTCGACTTAAACAATAAATCTACTAAAATTAGAATCAATGATTGTAAACGTACCAAAATCAATAGCGGCGAAAATATGGAACGGCTGTAATAGAAATATTACCGAAATGTCTTCTGGCGAAACTTACCAGAGTACAGTTTTAACAACGGCGATTCTGAACATATTACCGAATCAAAAGACCGATTCAACAATTGTCCGGACTGTTGATTGATTTGGTGATATATTCAGAATCGCCGTTGTTAAAACTACTCTTGTAAGTTTCACTGGAAGACATTTCGGTAATATTTCTATTACAGCCGTTCCATATTTTCGCCGCTATTGATTTTGGTACGTTTACAATTACTGATTCTAATTTTGGTAGATCTATTGTTTAAGTCAACTTTCTTAAATCTCCCCCATTAAGATCAAGCATTTTTTGTTAAAGTTGTCGTACAATAGATCCAGTACATACCCAGAAATGTTTTTAGGATGAAAGTATGGCGCCCAGTGCAGTCACTCTAACGGTGGCACCAGGAGCGCGGAATTCAAAATGTGTTTCTGTGTAATTATTACGCGCATTAGATTTTTTAGCTCAAATATCCTTTTCGATGTGGAAAAAATAATATCAATAAGCCTTCCCCTGGTAGATCCGAATTACAGGAAATTACGGCATTTTATGGTAGTTTAGATAAATATACGGCAACTGACGGTAAATTTACGGCAGTTTTACCGCAAGTTTGCGCCAGATGTACGGTAATTTATCGCAAATTTGCTGCAAGGCTGCGGTGTTTTACGGTAAAGTACAGTATTGCACGGTAAAAGTGAAAAACTCTAGCGGATCCGAATTACAGTAAATACAGTGATTTACCGTAATTTACGGTGCCTAGCAGAATTACCGTAAATTACAGTAATTTACCGTAAATTACGGCAATTTACCTTAATTTGCCGTAAATTACCGCAATTTGCCGTAAATTACCATAAATTACGGTAATCTACGGTAAATTACCGTAATTTACGGCAATTCTGCTCGGTGCCGTAAAATTACGGTAAACTACGGCAATCTACCGTGATTTGCCGTAGATTACCGTAATTTACGGTAAATTACCGTAATTTAGGTAATTCTGCTAGGCACCGTAAATTACGGTAAATTACGGTAAATCACTGTACTTACCGTAATTCGGATCCACTAGGGAGCATATGATGTTTACGGTAAAAATTCCGCAAATTACGGTAGCATGAGGTAAATTACTGTAATTTACCGTAATGCGGATCCGCCAGGGTCTACAGAAAAGTAATTACATAAACTATTGTAAAAATGAGGTCACTTGCGTATGAGGCGCGCACTTTCGAATTTTCCAAATTTTTTATTATTATGACTTATTTGTTATGTTTTTTATAGAAATAAAATAACCTCAGGGAATACTGATACAAAGCTTGCGACAGATGGAATTTGTAAACAAAATGTTATAAATTGGCATGAAAATTATGAAACAGAGAATCAAAAAATGAACGGTAACTGGATAACACCAGCATGGAATGAACAATTGCCTTCAAGAAATTGGAACCAATCACAGTCAAATCTTCGAAATAGTCGAAAAGTTTCAGCAAAACAGCACTATCTCAGTGTTGCCCGATATGTTGTTGGCCAGAGCACAAATCTGTCATCCAGGTACCAAAAGTTTCGTCGTATCATCAGAGAAACACTCGTTGTTTATTTATTTCTTGGAATCACTTATCTATTTGGATGTTTTTGTTTGGGTCAAAAATCATTCCATCTTTGTCTTATCTACTTAGCAAATCAAATTGGTCTAAAAATAGATTCCATTCTTATTTCTATAGGATTACAAAAACCGCTTCCTCCCCAAAATTCTTATCCGCTAATAAGTTCATTGCTTTTCATTGCACAATTTATTTTAAAAGCTTTCGAACATATATCAAAAATTTTTAATTTCATTAGCGACTTCAAGATTTTCGATATGTTTTTAGATTATTTTACAGATTCGACAACTTTTACAACATCAATAACTTATCACATATTTCACTACTTGATAAATTTTTTTTACACTTTTATACAGTAAAATTGTACCGTCATATGAATAAAGCCTTGAAACTATTTCTTAATTACATTTGCATTTATTTTTTCGGTATTGTCAGAAGTGGCGAAGTCGACGTCGGTCGACCAAGATTGTTGTTGAATGGTATGGTAGCCCAACCGGTATCAGAAAAACTTGATGATTCAATGGATACTTTTTGGGGAACGCGTGACAATTTAGAGTCACAAGCAAGACAACATTATCTCTTAAGAAATCGTTATATATCTGAACAAAATGGCAGAATGCCATATCCTAGCGTTTATGGGACTCACACCATTAGTAAGAAGTTGCCTTAATTAAACGTGATTATTGTTTAGTAGTTTATTGCCTATTAACACAATTTATTATTTAGAAGCACCGGCAAAAGCTATACTCCAGCCAAGTTTATTTGGAAACGTATTAACGTCCCGTCCAAGTGGTGGCCTCCATGGAAGAACGGACTGGGCCGCAAAATACCTCAAGTAAAATGAACTATGTGAGCAAGAAAACTTAACTGTGATATTTATATCTAAATACTGATTGAAAGTTGTCAATTTAACCCTAAATTGGTCAGCATTAACGAATTTGGTCACGTTGAAGTATGTGCAGTATTATCGTCTAAGTCAAGACATAAGCGCGTTCGAGCTAAATGGCAAGAAGGTATTTTACGGTAAAAAATATTGTATATATCTGTGTTAAAAACGGCCCGTGTTGATTATTTTGTGTATAATCAAGACAATTCACTGTGTTCCCTAGCGGATCCGAATTACGGTAAATACGGTGATTTACCGTAATTTACGGTGCCTAGCAGAATTACCGTAAATTACGGTAATCTACGGTAAATGATGGCAAATTACGGCAAATTGCCGTAATTTACGATAATTCTGCTAGGCGCCGTAAAATTACGGCAATTTACCGTAATTTGCCGTAGAATACCGTAATTTACCGTAGATTACCGTAGTTTACGGTAATTCTGCTAGGCACCGTAAATTACGGTAAATCACTGTATTTACCGTAATTCGGATCCGCTAGGGTTAGTTAAAAAATTTATAGTTGTCCCATAGAAAGTTTGGGATTTTGACCTACCGTAATTATTCCTCCTCTACCACAGTATTTGGATTTGCGCATGCGCAGAATATCTTGGTCAAAGAATATTATAATAGAGGGGGAACTCTAGCAGATCCGAATTACGGTAATTACCGTAATTTGCGGTATCCGGCAGAATTACCGTAACTTACGGTAAAATACAATGATCTACCGTAAATTACAGTGATTTACCGTAATTTACCGTAATTTACGGTGCCTAGCAGAATTACCGTAAATTACGGTAATCTACGGTAAATGATGGCAAATTACGGCAAATTGCCGTAATTTACGATAATTCTGCTAGGCGCCGTAAAATTACGGCAATTTGCCGTAGAATACCGTAATTTACCGTAGATTACCGTAGTTTACGGTAATTCTGCTAGGCACCGTAAATTACGGTAAATTACGGTAAATCACTGTATTTACCGTAATTCGGATCCGCTAGGGTTAGTTAAAAAATTTATAGTTGTCCCATAGAAAGTTTGGGATTTTGACCTACCGTAATTATTCCTCCTCTACCACAGTATTTGGATTTGCGCATGCGCAGAATATCTTGGTCAAAGAATATTATAATAGAGGGGGAACTCTAGCAGATCCGAATTACGGTAATTACCGTAATTTGCGGTATCCGGCAGAATTACCGTAACTTACGGTAAAATACAATGATCTACCGTAAATTACAGTGATTTACCGTAATTTACCGTAATTTACGGTGCCTAGCAGAATTACCGTAAATTACGGTAATCTACGGTAAATGATGGCAAATTACGGCAAATTGCCGTAATTTACGATAATTCTGCTAGGCGCCGTAAAATTACGGCAATTTGCCGTAGAATACCGTAATTTACCGTAGATTACCGTAGTTTACGGTAATTCTGCTAGGCACCGTAAATTACGGTAAATTACGGTAAATCACTGTATTTACCGTAATTCGGATCCGCTAGGGTTAGTTAAAAAATTTATAGTTGTCCCATAGAAAGTTTGGGATTTTGACCTACCGTAATTATTCCTCCTCTACCACAATATTTGGATTTGCGCATGCGCAGAATATCTTGGTCAAAGAATATTATAATAGAGGGGGAACTCTAGCAGATCCGAATTACGGTAATTACCGTAATTTGCGGTATCCGGCAGAATTACCGTAACTTACGGTAAAACACAATGATCTACCGTAAATTACAGTGATTTACCGTAATTTGCCGTAAATTACGGTAAAATCCTACAGATTACAGTCAAATCTCACAGATTACAGTAAAATACCGTAGAATACGGTAAAATACCGCATTTAGCTGTAGTTTACCGCGAGTTACGGTGATTTGTCGTAAATTACGGTAAAATACCACAAATTGTGGTAAAACACCGTACATTACGGTTGAATACCACAAATTACGGTAGAATACCGCAAATTACGGTATTATACCGCAGCTGGCTGTAGTTTACCGTAATTTACTGTGATTTACCGGAATTTGCCGTAAATTACGGTAAAATCCCACGAATTACCGTAAAATCCCGTAGATTGCGGTAGAATACCACAAATTACGGTAAAATGTCGCATTTGGCTGTGGTTTACCGTAAGTTATGGTGGTTCACCGTGATTTGCCGTAAATTACGGTAGAATACCGCAAATTACGGTAAAATACCGCATTTGGCTGTAGTTTACCGTAAATTACGGTAATTCTGCTGGATACCGCGAATTACGGTAAATTACGGGAATAACCGTAATTCAGATCTGCTAGGGAAGAACAATGGTGGGATCTACTATTACTACATTAAAATTGTTATCTTGTACAAAAATTCAAACTATTAACTTTTATTGAGTGTTACTTTATAATTAACACAATGTTCTGTTGAAAATTTACTCGATCGTCACGGAAAAATTATGGAATGTTTCTAAGACACAGATTATACTGATTTCAACATAATACTTTTCACTGTCAAACCTGCTAAGAAAATCTCTTAAAATCCGATAAATTCTCAAAAAGTTTCTTAGAGATTTTATAAGAAGGAGCTACCATCGTGCTTAAGGTAAAGAGTAGTTAGCGCTTTTCGAAAAAAGTGTCCTATCGTATGCAAGTTAATGGCTTTTTCTAAAAGCGCTAACTGCTTTATTCCTACACTGAAAGAAAATAAATTAAAGTCAAGTAATTATTCTTCTTGTTTCCATAAATACTCAAAATAAATCATTTTTTTATAAAATTGAGTTGATAGTTTTTATTTTAAGTATATTAATTTTTTCGAGAGCTATATCTATAAACTATTAACATTTTATCATTTACTTGTAAAAATGAATATTTAAGATTTCCAATAAGGCACCGTAGCTGCACTAGCGGATCCTAATTGCGGTAAATTACCGAATTTTACTGTACATTTGCCGCATTTTACGGTAATTTACGACAAATTGCGGTAATTACCGGTAAAAAACGTGGGAAGTTATGGAAATTTGCGGTAATTTACCGCAATTTGTGGAATTTTTCCGTAACACAGTCAAATCACTTTGCGGTAAATTGCCGTATTTTTTCAACAAATCTGCACGTTTACGGTGAAATACCCCAAATGTACGGTAAATTACTCTAAATTTACCGTAAACTTACCTTATTTCCCACTAAATACCGTAAATTACTGCAAAATACCATAGTTCTTTCAAATACCGTAAATTACCGTATTTTACCGTAATTCGGATTCGCCAGGCTGAGCTACAGCGTAAATAAGTCGCGTGAAATTATTTATTTATAAAAAAAATGTTTGTTAAGGTACAAAACTAATCTGAACATGATTAGATAAAATAACACAAGACTAATAATTTTTTTTTGACAAAATTAAATTTTTTTCTTTAATATCCCCAGCAGATCCGAGTTACGGTAAATTACGGTAATGAACGTAATTTACGGCAAACTACGACATTTTACCGTAATTTACGGTAAAATGCCGTAATTTTCGGCAAATTACGGTTAAACACCGTAAGTGACGGTAAATAACGTTAGATTACCGTATTTTACCGTGATTCAGATCTGCTAGGGATTAAGGAAGTAAAATACTTAAATCAAGCATTTTTTCTTGAAAATATACATTTTTTCTCTCAGTGTACCCCAGTGGATCCGAATTACGGTAAATTACGGTAATTATCGTAATTTACGGTATCCAGCCGAATTACCGCAATTTAGGTAAAATACAGTAATTTGCCGTAGTAGGCGGGATGTTACCGTTATTTACCGCAACCTACAGTAAATTACGACTGGATGCGGTAAAATATCGTAATTTGCCGTAGCCCACGGTTAATTACAGGATTTTGCCGTAAATTCCGGTAATTCTGCTGAATACCGTAAATTACGATAATTACCGTAATTTACCGTAATTCGGATCCACTAGGGTAAGCAAAATAGTATAGGCCGTATACATACAGCTATGAAATTTTTTTAAAAATTATTCTGCAGCGTACTGTAACAATAAATTTAAAAAACGTGAGCCGGTGCGACACGCTGATACGGTGACCAATTTAGGGTTAAAAATAAAAATAAATTTCTCTAATGAAAAAATGATGCATCTAATTGATTAAATGTTATTGTAACTTTTATTATTTGTGCATATTAATTGTTGAGGAGCGATCATTAAGCATACATAATGAATTATATTTCGTTATAATAATCTCTACGCTTGATGTAAGATCACGATGTACAATAAGTAAAACATTTACGATAATAAATTTAAAATACAAAGAAAATAACTTTTGTCTTTTTTTTTATACAACATCTTTTTACATTTAATAGCAAATTTGTTACATTATTTTTTTTACGCTACTTTTTCCTTTTATTTATTGAAAAATATTTTACAACCAAAAATACAGAGGAAATTCCCTGATATGTGAACATATTTTTTACATCCCGTTAAAAGAAAAGAAAACGATAGATTCTCATAAGTCTATGGATAATGTCCATCACATTATTTATACAAGTCATTATTTCTTATAAAATTTTAGTGAAAATTTATTGGAATCTATCGGACTTTAAAAGATTATAAGCTACGTGGAAGATTTAGTACACAGAAAGAAAGGATTTCTTGGTGCAAAAAATTTTTACTCGTCCCAAGAAAATTTTTGTCTTCAATTCATACATAAGTAACACATCATAACCCTTCGTCACTCGCTCAATGAGTGCGGCGCCGTCTTTTTTACAATTATGCAATTTTCTCATAATTACGGTGACGGATGACGTCGAAAAAATTAGAATGCTTGAATTAGACATTCTAAAAGAATTTCTAGCATTAGCCGCTCCTAAGAAATAAATTATTTTGTTAAAAAAAAATATTTTCATGCGAAAGAAATTGAAAAGCAGCGCGACGCCGCCCAGTGCGAGTTAGTAACCGGTAAATGTCCGCCGCGCGCTGCTGCCAACTTGTGTGTGGTAATATTCTCTTGTACGATATAGATATATAAATATTTAGGTTTGACATTCAGGTATTCTCTCTTAATAGAGATACATTTTTTATTAATAATTAAGAATAATTCTACGCGTAATAAGTATTTTGTCACAAACAAAAATATGTTATTTAAATATTAATTATTATATTTACAAATATATATTTATATTATATGTAATTTGTGTATAATATTCAAGAAGAATTTCGAGGTTATAACCACAACAGGTAATTGAATTTTATTTTGTTTTTAATTAATTTTGAGTTAAAATAATGAAAAAATTCTAGTAACAATAGAAGCATTATTAATAATTATAGAATTAATAATATTAACAATAATAATAATAATAATATCAACAATAAATAATTTATTAAAATACATTTGAGTAATAATTTTATGAGCAAGCGATTTTTTTAATAAAATTGTTTTTAAAAAAAATTTAATTTTAATTGAAACGGAGTAATTCCTAATAAAAAAAATTAAAAACAAAATGGAAAATCTATCTTTTATTTTTTAATTTCGATAAATTAATTATTAAAAAAAATTTCATTTAGATTATTTTTTATATAGATTTAGCAATCTGAAAAATGTGGCAACAGCGCGCTTGATTTAACACGGCGGCGCAGCGTTCACCGCGCGAGTGACGAAGGATGAAAAAGTGATGCGGGTGACGAAGGGTTAAGCAAGTGCTCTTCTATAAGAGCCTTGCGCAAGGTCCATAGTTAACAGTGTCTCCCTCTACGCATGTGCCTTGCGCAGATTGTGTAGTATGGAACTGACTTAAAAATTGTGCATGATTTGCTTACGGTATTGTAGGTTAGAATATTGAAGATATTTCTAACATGGTGCAGCCAAAAGTTTCTTACGCATTTCTTGCCCAAGAAACTTGCAGCAGACACTTGCGCATGGCTCGCTCAAGACGCGGGGTATTCCCCATACTATTCTTTCCCCCACCAGTTTCAACTTGCGCAGATCTAGAGCAAGCCATGCGCAAGGTAGATTCTACATGCTTCGGCGCCGATTTTCTCTTAGAATTGAATAATAACTTCAACAAAATTCTTGTATAAGATTAGTGTAAGACTTGCAATTCAAATCTGCCCCAAATATCTGGAGCAAGACTCATAGGTGAATGGCGACACTAGCAACTAGCTAGAGAGCAGACTTGTATGATGAATCCTTTCTTTCTGTGTATGATCAGTTGATTGAAATTGAAATTTGTTATTTTACATTTATTTATTTTATGAAATATAATTTAAACTATAATTACTATTACAATAAACAATCATCAAGAATAAGTAAATTTTCATTGAGTAAATATATTTTAAAGTGAGATGTGTATTTTATAAAAAATATTTTATGTAATTTATTAAAAATGTCAAAAAAATTAAGCCTACTGAAATTTTGTACTCTTCCACGGCTTTAGATATGCTTAATTAAGGTAATAATAATTAATAGAATATTTAATTAACTATTCAGTTAATAACTTGATTAAGGATTACGTTACTATAAATTATACGATGTCTTTTTGCAGACATCAATATGATTTTAAATAATCTGTTTTTTTGAAATGACAATTACACAAAATGAGGTTCGTAAAATCATCCCTATCAGAAAACTCCATTCAGGAATCTATAGAAATCCATGTGGGAAAATTCGGATACCTGGATTCCTATACAAGTAGTCTATGGGAAACTATAAATACCCGGGTTCCATATGATAATTTTACGTAGGAAACTGTGGGTACCTGGTTTACCAAATAGGAAATCCATATGGAAAATTATGGATCTCTGGATTTTACTCTGAAAATTCCACATGAGAAACTATAAGTACCTAGATTCTCATATAAGAAATCCACACTGAAAACTATGGATACCTGAACTCCCATATAAGAATTTCACATAAAAAACTGTTGGTATACTTGGATTCCCATACAAAAAATACATATAAGAACTTGGATAGTGCTCCCCCCCTGAGATATCAGATTCGGGGCTCTGGTTCCAGGAAAAATATCTTATGAGGTACCCCTTCCACTCTTAAAAGATAGAGCTATTAAAAATAGAAGCATGCGCAGTCTTACTATCTATAAGTATATCTATGTGTATGTAAACAGCTGACTTATAGTAGCGGCTCAAGCGCATGCGCAAGTAAGTTCCACTGAGTGTAGTGGGGAAACTGAATTGAGGAGAAATGATATCTTACAGAGGGATATCTTAGGGGGGGAGCACTGTATTCAGGTTCCTATATGGATTTCTAACATAGGAAATCAGGTACAGTGCTCCCCCCTGAGATATCCCTCTGTAAGATATCATTTCTCCTCAATTCAGTTTTCCCACTACACTCAGTGGAACTTACTTGCGCATGCGCTTGAGCCGCTACTATAAGTCAGCTGTTTACATACACATAGATATACTTATAGATAGTAAGACTGCGCATGCTTCTATTTTTAATAGCTCTATCTTTTAAGAGTGGAAGGGGTACCTCATAAGATATTTTTCCTGGAACCAGAGCCTCGAGTCTGATATCTTAGGGGGGGGGGGAGCACTCTACCTGGATTTCTATGTAAAAAATTTATAATCATGGTGAACCATGTAAGTCCATAAAAGAATCTAATCTAGGTTCCCTATCAAATTTGTTTGGTTTGGATTCCTATAGAATATCACTGTATAAATCCCTAGGAAATTCAGACTAGATTCCCATGGGAAATCACATAAAAATCTATGCTGGATTCCTATAGGAAACCATATGAGAATCTAGGCTGAACTCCTACGTAGATTTTTTTGATAGGGATCACATTACTGTACAAAATTGATTAAGCAAATTGTTTTATGCTGTCAAGATAATTTAGTTACACATTCTCGGCTGATTTGTTAATAAATTTAACGGAGAACAGTTCAAAAGGCGGGGCACGAGGCTCCAAAATATCCTTATCTTTTTTTTTCGTAGTTTCATTAAAATATATTGATTTAAATTTTATTTTTTCTGAGTACTTTATTATGTTATGAATGCATACCAATTTCTATTTCCACAATAGAGGTTAAGTGGAGGAAGCTGTTTGGACTCAGTAACTGCCAATTGAGGAGAGAGGCTTATTACGGACAGGCTTATGAGGGGCAGTCGACTGTAATTATTGATTTCTAATTAATTTTGATTTCTTGTATTTCGTGTTTGTCGTGAAAAATCTTTAATTTGTTTTCTTAAAGATGAGCACCCATGACTTTTATTGGATCGTGGATATAACGTATCACGTGACCCGACACTAGATAGTTAAGTCTGCAAAAGAATAGGCTTTTCTCCCACTACTTAGCTGTTATGAGGTCCATGACTTTGCTCTAACACGCATGCGCAGTAATGACTTGATCGTAGAAAAATGGTGGGAGAAAAGTATATTCTGTTGCAGACTCAACTATACAATCCATATTTTTTTAGCACCACTTTTGAGCACTTCTCGGATGAAGATCCTCTCTAGAAGTAATTATTGGGTCGAATAATTTCTTTCAACATTTTTAGTAACGATTTAAAATAAATAACTACTATAAATGTTATTAACAACATTTTTTAATTTATTTAGAGATAAAATTATTGTCTATTAATTATTGAAATATATAATGTAGAGAAATAAGAGAAAGAACAGAACTGAGGTTTTAAAATTTTACATCAAATCATGCCCGAAGAATATGCTGCTAATTGACTAAAGTCAGCCTCATAAAATTTTATATTAAAATACAATCCTTCCTGATTGGTCGATAGTGTGATTTAATATATATCAAAACACTACTTTATATATTTAATCATGAAATTCTGATGAAAGGGCTGGAGTCTTTCTCTACTCAATAATTCAAGCCAATAACTACAGTCGACTCTGTCTAAAGGTTCTTTGCCTAAAGGTTCCTGGATATTCCCCCACCCGCTTTCTCGAGTGACGAATCACAATTCAGTTTTCGAGTGCTAACTTTAAATGCACGTTTTTTTGAGGTTATGTTTACTGCGCAGTGTGTTCGTTTTAGCGTGCGCCTCGGCGTTCGAGGGGAATATATTGTAGGGGAAGTGCTGATGGTAGGGAGGGAACCTTTAGACAATGGTCCTGTCCCGACGTGGAACCTTCAGACAGAGTCGACTGTAATCACTAATCACCTTTACTCTTATGACGTCACTTTGAATTTAGCTGCCTTGTTGACACGACCAAAATTTCTACTGCACATGCGCATTTAATTAATCAGCGCACGCATGTGTAGATCAATGCAACGTCACCTGAATTTTATAACCTTACATATTTCTATTAACTGATACGACATAACACCAAAGTTGACGTTTTTTTGAGTCAAGTTTTGTTAACAGGGGTTCGTACTTCTCTCTTTATTACACTTAAGTCCACGAACGGTACTATCTTTGTTACACTTGTGCAGTAAATTGAAACTTTGGCCGAATTTTTCTCTTAAACAAACGAATATTGTCGAACAATTTAAGCGCACTTCGTTAGATTAGACAGTGCATCAATGTGCGGTCTGTATTTTGTAATTAGAGATTTTGTTTCCGAAAAAAAATCAGCCGAAAATATCTGATAACGAAGTAGAAATCTCTTTAATACTAATAAAGTAAATCATTTTTATAAATCTGACTACATGACGCTGACTTTAGACATTTAGCGGTGATTTTCTTCGGGTATGAGTTAGATAATAGTATCTTACATATCTAGTGACATCGAATGTCATACTGGTGATTCCACAAGATGCATAAGATACTATTTATTAACTGTTTTCTTTCAACTAATGAGTGAAAACACTTCCAAGATTAAAAACTTCGATTGTAATTCAATCAGATTTAATTGGAAACAAACATTCAATCAGAATTGCTCACCCTGCTTAAAAAATCCGATAGATTCTTAGAGCTGTATGTACAAGGCCCTATACTTAACTATAGCACTTCTCATAGAACTCATATATCCTTATAAAATCTCTGTAGGAATTTATGAGAATCTATTGAATTCTATAAAATTTTCTAAACAGGGCAAGAGCGTTCCAAGTATCTGATTGAATTTCAATTATTTTGAATTGGGTTTAATCGGAAATTAATTGAGTTTATTTTTTTAATTTTCTGATTACATCTGATTAAATCCAATAGAAATTTTATAATCAGATTCAATCAGAAAATAAGAATTTATTTTTTTCCGATTACGTCAATAAAATTTTCCAATCGAAAATTATCGGAGTTTTTAGTCATGGTTACTAATAATTTATTTTATTTTACAATTTTTTACCCTGGCAGATCCTAATTACGGTAAATTACCGTAATTTACCGCGTTTTGCCGCAATTTACCATAAAATACGATATTTCTACCGCAAATTTGCCGCAATGTACGGCAATTTACAGTAATATAGGTAATTTTCGGTATTTTACTGTGAATCACTGTAAAAAATAAGGCAGTTTACCGTAATTTGTGGCCTTTTTACCGTAAGCACCGTATGCCTTTTTCTTTATACAGTGCAATACTTGACATTACGGTAAAATACCGCAGTCTTACGGTAAATTACCACCCGGTTATTGAAAGTTTGCAGTGAAAATGCCGTAAAATACCGTACATTTACCGTAAAAACCCGCAGATTGCCGATGTTACGTCATTTTACCGTAAAATACTGTAATTCTTCCGAAAACCGTAAATTACAGTAATTACTGTAAGTTACCGTAGTTTGGATCCGTCAGGATCCCTAGCGAATCCGAATTACGGTAAATACAGTGATTTACCGTAATTTACCGTGCCTAGCAGAATTACCGTAAATTACGGTAATCTACGGCAAATTACGGTAAATTGCCGTAATTTACCGTAATTATGCTAGGCGCCGTAAAATTACGGCAAATTGCGGCAATTTACCGTAATTTACGGCAAATTACTGTAATTTAGGTAAATTACTGTAATTTAGGTGAATTACTGTAATTTAGGTAAATTACCGTAATGTACGGTAAATTACCGTAATTTACGGTAGTTCTGCTAGGCACCGTAAATTACGGTAATCTACGGCAAATTACGGTAAATTGCCGTAATTTACCGTAATTATGCTAGGCGCCGTAAAATTGCGGTAAATTACGGCAATTTACCGTAATTTACGGTAATTTACGGTAATTCTGCTAGGCACCGTAAATTACGGTAAATCACTGTATTTACCGTAATTCGGATCCGCTAGGGATGAGCTGAAAAATCAAAAGAGTCCAAACCTGTTCTCCATTTTTCGATTTGAATAAAATATAAGGTGGGAATATTTAGTTTTTAAAATCACAACTTAATAAAACTGTCATGAAATATAATTTTATTTTAATGCGGAATAATCGCATTACTAATTGTTGATGTGACATTGGTAAAAATCATTGGTACTGCTGTTGTTGATGTTGTATTAAGAGCAGTTCCTAATAGTATTGCTGTTTTGTTCGCAATAATTGAAGTAGTCAAAAATGTTGCCATTTTTGTAGTTGCTGTTGTCACTAATGTATTTGATATTTTACTTATTTTTTTGACTGTCGGAAGAGTTGTGTATTTGATACTGCTCGTTAAAATTTCAGTTGTTGTATTATTACTTATCAACGTTATCGGTGTTGCAGCTGTTAATAAATTCGAACAAAGTTCTTTTGTAGAAACTGGATGAGCAAGAAGTGCATCCAACATATAAGCTATTAATGATCCAAGAGTAAGACCAGTAGTGTATGATAAAGTCATGATATTTCCTGCTAGCTCACGATGTTCTTCAGGAACTTTACTTGGCGCTTGGATCATTGGAACACTACCGACTATACCATTCGTAAGTCCAAGTAACCATGAGAACATTAGTGGATAAATTTCATTAGATAAAAGTGGCGCGTGCCTTGGAATTGCACATAAAAGAAAAAGAGGAATAAGAATTACACGCGCAGCAGAAAAATATAGCAGTTGCGTTCGTGTCCATTCGTAGGGTATCGATGCTAAAATTTTTCCAAGTAAATCAGCACCATTGAATGCTGCCATTAATATTACTGGCATCCATGATTCAAATTTGCAGGATATTATCTCAGATACAATGCCAGGGTAGAGACAAAGTGTAACGAAATAAGCTACGCCAATGCTTGCCATGTAAGGAAAAATGAGCTTTGCAACTTCAAGTCTTGCTAATAATCCCCCTGAAATTGTAATTATGGTCAGTACTTGATATAATTTATTATTTATTCGGTTTACTTTCTACATAGCAATCTTGTTCAAGGCTTGAGCAAACCTGGTCTTAAGTTCGGTAGACGTTAGTGTCTTTTCCTGCCTACACGGAAAAGAATAGATAGGAATGGTTACTGTGCTACACAAGAATGATCGTAAAGTATGCAAAAATTAATTAAAGAATGGGTCGTTTTTACATACGACTGAGTACAATCCAACATAGCAACCATTACTATGTTACACATTATGTCGAAAACATGAATGGTTATCGTGTTTATAATCACCATTCGCTTTCCAGATAATACAGGCTCCTTTCAGCAGTCAATGTGTTACTATATCCCTGGCGGTTTTGAATCACCCTGGAAACAGCCTGGAAACACTCTGGGAGTGTAAACAGGGTGGAATCACGGTGGATCCAGGGTTGTAACACAGTGGGTTTGTGCCATTTTATCACCGTGTATACACCGTGTAACTACCGTGATTCCACCATGATTCCAGGGGAATTCCAGGGTGATTCAAAACCGCCAGGGATAAAATAGGTTTAGGTCCTGTGTGGAGATGCGAAAAACTCCCCGGACAAATGCGTTCCATCGTCGTTCAGCATAGTAACTATTCTTGTGCTAGACAGGAACTGTTGCTTTCAGTCACGTGTCTGAGTGCTGTTTACAATATTAGTTCCCGTTAAACAGTAGTCAGACATGTGACTGAAAACAGCAGTTCCTGTCCAGCACAGGAATGGTTACTATGCTGAACGACCATGGAACCCATTTGTCCGGGGAGTCTTTCGCATCTCCACACAGGACCTATACCTATTTTATATAGTAACACATCGACTGCTGAAAGGAACCTGTATTATCTGGACTGTGAACACGATAACCAGTCATGTTTTCGACATGATGTGTAACATAGTAATGGTTGCTATATTGGATTGTACTCAGTCGTATGTAAAAACGACCCATTCATTAATTAATTTTTACATACTTTACGATCATTCTTGTGTAGCACAGTAACCATTCCTATCTATTTTTTTCCGTGTATGTGTCTTGCTGCAGATACTTGTGGCCGAATTTCAATAGCAAGTCTAGTGCAAGCCTTGCACAAGACATTTGTGCCAGATTATAACTCAATTCTGAAGGAAGACTATAGTTGAAAATAGTTGCGTATGTCTTTCTCAAGATCTACTCAAGGCTCAGAATCGACCTTGAGCCTTGAGCAGATCTTGAGCAAGCCATACAAGTACCTGCCGTAAGTTACTGGTGCAAGAAATGCGCAAGAAACTTTTCAACTACTCGTATCTAAGATATCTTCAATATTCTTGTGTACAATGCCTTGAGCAAGTTATGCTCAAGTCTTGATGGCGATTTATTGCTACATGATCTTGCGCAAGACACATACGTAGAAAAAGACACTAGTGACTAAAGGTTTCGCTTAAAACACTGGTACCAGAATCTTGCTCAAGCTTTTGTTACGTTGGTATTTAAAAGACTTACTTTTAATGCCTGACCAAGGTTTACTGGTTTGGTTGCTAGAAAACCCTCGCATCACAACAACATCTTCGACTTTATATTTTGGTCCAGTACCACTTGAGGGATTCCCTGATGGACCATTGGGTTCGTACACTGGGTTGCTGAAGGAAAATGCTGAATATTGGGCGCCACTTGGATCGCCGTTAGAATCTACAGCCAAAGGACTCGTTTGAAGCTTTAATATTCCATATTGTCCTTTACTTGAATCAACTTGTTCCAAGGGATCCATTAAACCGATATCTTCAGTGGGTTCAAGTGTTATTTTATTACGTTCCTGGCAAAGGTTTACGTAGAATTTAACAAATTCTGTCTTTCTGACCAGTTGATAGAGAAATGAACACATGAGAATTGTCGATATAGATAACATGAAAAATATGGAAGTATTGCCACGTTCATTATCAATAATAGATTTTGTAATTAGTCGATTAATTGACACCCAAAAACCCGCTAAACTTTCTCCTGTCATTACTGCCTGAGTATATCTTGATGGTAACATTGATGTATATCCGTAAAAGCTTGATTGTTGGACTAAAATATAAATACCGTTAAATTAATCTGGTAATTTCGTGCTAATTGGGATTCCGATGTAGGGAATACGAAAAACTTATTGGAATAAAAAATTTAATAAAAAAACTATTACCCGGAAAGAAAATTATGGCAGCGGTTCCTATAATTTTGTGAAATTTTTTCCTATACCATCATAGGAATTACGACCATAAATTATGGGAGCAGTTCCTATAGTTATAGGAATGTTTCCCATATAGGAATACTTTCTATAATATTATAGGAACCATTCCCATAATATTATGGGAACGGTTCCTATAATAGTATGGGAACTATTCCCATAATATTATGGGAATGATTCCCATAATGCAATTGGAATGGTTCCCATACCATTATGGGAAGCATTCCCATAATATTATGGGAATAGTTCCCATACTATTATAGGAACCATTCCTATAATATTATGGGAATGGTTCCCATATTATCATGAAAAAATTAATTTAAAGAAGTGTGGTAATCACTTCTATAATACACAGAAATATTATTTAACATAAAAACAAAAATTCAAACATTGAAAAAAAAAATCGTATTTGGCAAAAAAACATTAAAATTTTTAACAAGACTTTTTTGTCAGCACAAAACATTCAAGAAAATTTTAATTTTGGGAAATTTCTACACTATTGTGCAAAAAAAAAATTTTATGATATTATAGGGATGGTTCCCATAACATTATGGGAATAGTGCCCATAATATTATAGGAATAGTTCCTATACCAATATGGGAACCATTTCCATAATAGTATGGGAACGATTCCCAAACCATTATGGAAATGGTTCCCATAATGATATGGGAATGGTTCCCATAATATTATGAGAACCATTCCCATAATGGTATGGGAACCATTCCCATATTATGATGGGAACCATTCCCATATTATGATGGGAACCATTCCCATATTATGATGGGAACTATTCTCATACTAATATGGGGATGGTTCCCATAATATATATGAACCATACCTATAGTAGTATAGGTACTATTCCCATACCATTATGGGAACCATTCCCATAATGCATAGCAAAACTTCCCATAATTTTCTTTCCGTGTAGATGAATTATTCAAATGTAAAATTATTTAATTATACAATAAATTTAAACCATTACCTGTACATCCTACCGAAACAACTGCTACTGCAATTAAGTTAATTGTATATGACGTAGCCACCCCAAAAAGTTCCCACCATATTTCTGATATAACGACAAAGTTAAGAGTAACAAATGAAACAAGATATCCTAAAAAAAATTCGTTAAATAAAAATTAGTTATATGAATAATATAATAGTATATTATGTAACAAGGGATGAAACAAAACGATTCCAGACCAGGGTGAAGTTCGCTGCACGAGCCGTAAGCGAGAATATTTTTTCATAATACCAGCATCAAAACTTAAAGTTTCAGTGTCTCTACAGCCAGAAAAAACAGCCTAATTTCAGCTCAATACCGCGAACAAATATTAGGAAATAAAAAGTTAACGTAAGAGAGCTAAAATCCACCTTTTTACGAGAGTCCGTTTCCTCACCCTTTTGAGTACAAATGCGCTGCAAAGCCCCTATTTCTTCCCCAATACGGGAAATTCACAGCACGTGTGTGCCTGGAATAGGCGAGGAAATGGCCTCCCATGAAACGGAGGTGGACTTCGTTCCCGTTACATTACCCTGATTAAGGGGTTAGGGGTACTCAGGGGTATGAAAAAATGATGATTTTCAATAATTTTTTTTTTGTAGTTAATTACTTTATTTGACAAAAATAAAAACATAGCTTTATTAGAACACGTTTCGATTTGACTTCACGAAAATTTCAAAAAAAAAAATTAATAATTCAAAAAGTTATCGCTGTTTTTGTAGAGCCCGTTCCTCCCGAAGTCCTTTGCGGTGATCATCATAAGTCCTTGGAGATTCATCTAAAATCAATCGGACAAGAAAAATTAGTTTTATTAATAGATAATCTTGTGCCTGATCGAAGCTTTTTTTTTTTTTTTCGAAATTAACAAAATGGCGGCCTCAGGAAATTTTTTTCAAATTTTCGAGAAAAAAACCGACAGTTTATTGTTAAAAAAAAATCGAAATTTTTGAAAAAAAAAAAAATCCTTCGATCAGGCACGAGTTTTTAATGTATTTCAAAAGTACAATAAATTTTATTGAAATCTACCGAGCAGTTTTTAAGTTACAGTGATCACCAGTTCAGAAAACATAGTTTTGAGAAAAACGCATTTAAAGTTTTGCTATGGATTTATGTCGAATTATAAGAATTATTTAATAACTTACACTGAGTCATCTATTCCTGGACCATATAATAGCTCTTCAGCCGACATAGCAGCTTCCAAAATATCGATTTGCTGGTGCCTACGTTGCAATCGACCTTCTCGGGTGTTATCATTAGCGCGCTTATCTGCTACTTTGATACGTGCAGCATCCATTCTTTCTGCATACCGATGAGAATTAGGCCCACAATTAAGTCCTAGTGTATTCATCAAGACTAATAATGAATTTATACCCTCATTAAATATACACATAGCAACGTATGCAGCTATTTGTACGATAGTAAAACTAGTATTTACCGTTTTTGGACATATTTTCCATACTAGTTGGTTAAAGCTTTCATTATTATTCTGATTGAATCCACCTACACATCTTGAAAGTAAATTTTCATTACTAAGATCTTCGTATATAGGCTTGATAGCTTTTAAAACATCAGAAGGTAAAGGAGAATAATCGTGAGAAAAGGTATCAAGCTCTCCTCTTGCTTCAGCGCGCTGGTAAGAGCACCAAGATTCTTCGCCTTTTGGACACATATCATGATTCGGTTTTTCATCACTCGAGCCGTAGTGATAAAAGGTTGCCATTATAGCAGATTTCATATTTTCAATAGAATCACAATGCCGGCGTATTGCTAAACCATAGTACACAGTTAGTTTGTCTATTAATTTTCCTGTGAGCTTACCTCGACCACCAAGACCTTTTTGTTTACTCTTCAGCGTACGTAATCGACTCCCCATCCGCTTTTGGACATGCCCTATACATTCCTTTTTATTTACAGTTGTATTTTCGTAAGGATCTGATTTTATAATTCCTGAATAGGTCTTGGAGTCACCATCACCAATATAGTTGGCATACTTAACTCCATATTTAGTTTCAGAATACGAAAACATTTCGACCATCGCATCCACCTCCATTTTCCCAGAAGACCCTTGATGATTAGCAGAACACACATCTTCATGCGATTGATACCATTCCTCGAACTCAACAGTATTTGTTTTTTTTTTCCAATACTCACATAGCTTACAATATGCACTTTTAATGTTTATGTCAAGAATCTTTCCAGTAAAATAGCCAATTATAGAAGAAACTCCAAATGACGATGTATATCCCCGTTTTTGCCAGGTTCCATCTCCCGATACAGTTAGATGATTTATATCTTCATTTTCAGTTGTTGGCATTGCTTGCTTTTCTTCATTCACAGCTTTCGTCATGAAGGTTTCTGCGACGGCTTTACTACAATTCAAAATCTGTTTCAGTAAAATTGTATGCGTAGATTTATCTAAAAAAGACGGCATGTCCATCAGGCCGCAAAACTTGCACAATCCTTCGTATCCTATTCCTAGTATTCTCATTACAAAAATGAAACGTCTGTTTATTTCATAAGAATGCCCAACGAAAGAACAGGAAGGAATATATTCATTTCCACAGTTATTACATGCAACTACAATTTTGAATCCCAGCCCACGTGTACTTGCTGTTTGAAACACTACATTTCCATCACATTTTTTACATTTTATAAGAGCAGAAATTGCAGTGAATACCTGAATAAAATTTATTATTCGAAATTCAGTACTGCTGTCTTCAGGTACATCATCTTCAGTGTTTTGTTTTAATTTTTTAGAAGATGTACTCTGAATACTTTCATCACGTTCGGCTGTTTTCGGATTAAAAACATTCTTTCTTTTGACTGAACGCGACTTATTAATTTTTTCAGAACTCCGAAGTTCTCTTGAAACCTTTCTAGAATCACGTCCCATGGTTAATAATTTAATTCACTTGAGAAATAATTTATCACAAAACTATCGACTGATCAGTGCAACGACTACAGGTATACTGGCAACCAAAAATTATTTTTCAGTTCTTGTACTACCTACAAATTGTGAATATATATATATATATATATATATATATATATATATATATATATATATATAATTATAAATACATTAAAATGGGGAGATATTCATGACAATGAAACCCGAAAGGTCGGTTGCTTGCAGCTGTTTCTAGCTACCTGCACTCGAATGCCACGTAGCACCCGAGCGTCCTTTGGTCATTGTTAAATAACTCGAAAAGAATTTGTCGGATTCACTTCAAATTTTCACACAATATTTTTAAAATATTATACTTTAAGAAAATGCAAAAAAAAAAAAATCGATTTTTTGAAAATTCTGACTACCCCTAACCCCTTAAAAATACTCACCCTAGCGGTTTTGAATCACCCTGGAAACACGGTGATTCCACCGTGTTTCCACTCCCAGGGTGTTTCCAGGCTGTTTCCAGGGTGATTCAAAACCGCCAGGGCATTGAAAAGTATTGAAAATTATTTAAATTTTTTTCAATCCATACGGAGATTTTGAAAAATATGAAACGGAATTGAAATTTCGATCATTTGAATACTTTATAATTCTTACAATGGAATTCAAAAGTATTGAAAAGAATTCAATCTTTCATCATTTTAAAAAAAGATTCGAAAATGTGAATTCATTTTAATTTATTTCAATTCAATTCATTACGCGGTGCATACACCGTAGAACCACGGTGGTGAAATAGCACAAAGCCACCGTGGAATCACGGTAGATACACCGCGTAATCACAGTGGATACACTGTGTATACCCGGTGGTGAAATGGAACAAACCCACCGTGTAACCATGGTGGATCCATGGTGTTTACACTTCCACAGTGTTTCCACCGTGATTCAAATCTGCGAGGGCAATATCTGATGTTTGTGTACAGAAAAAAAAAATAATAAAAAATTTTTCTCTGTAAACATGTTTTCAAACTCAAATTACCAAATCTATTCTAGCTAAGAATAAGATATATTTTTAACCTTATAGTAAGCTGAATTGTCACTGCTTATGCAAACTAAGACTGCAAGCTTTATGTTAGCGATCCATAGCGTTACCAACTAACCTTGTGTTAACCATAGTTTGTTAGCTAATTTTAGGCTAAAACTGATAAAATCCCATACAGGAGCTGCCAGAGTTGAACAACGGGCCCCTACTTGGCCCAGCACTGGGGAACCTAGCGTTGGCACACCTATATTGGCCCAGGCTTGGGCCAGGACTGGGTAACCTAGCCTTGGCCGTTACAATGATTACCCGGGCTTGGGCCAAGACTGGGTAACCTAGTCTTGGCCGCTACAATGATTACCCAGGCTTGGGCCAAGACTGGGTAACTTAGCCTTGGCCGTCCAATGGCAACCCAGACTTGGGCCAAGGTAGTATTACCCAAGTTTGGATATACCTATGGTTTATATAAGTGGATCATATAAATGTACCAGTTCAACGTTAGTAGGTTCGTCCAGTAGCTACCGTTCGGACCCAGTAATCAGAAGGACGGCAGTTCGCGCCCAGAGTCCAGCAGAATTTTCACCGAGTTTTTTTCACATCATTTACCTCCCTTACATAATTAAAACGTTATTGAACATGAACTCTACGAGGTTAATAATAATCAATTTTTTTTAATTAAATTTATTCGTTTCCTGGAAGCCTGGGCCAGGTCTGGCAACCAAGCATGGGCCAGGTCTGGCAACCAGGCTTGGCCCGAGATTATTATTCCAGGCTTCTACCAAGGCTGGGCCAAGACTGGCTTACAAGCCTGGCCCAAGGTTCTACAAAGTTGGGCCAAGTCTGGGCCAAGCCTGGGCCTGTGGTACTTTCCTCTCTGGGATTAGCTTAATGCAAGCTAATTCCATTGATTACTTTCTACCTGGGACCATTGGTCTAAAATCGTTTTGTTTCATTTCTTGTCATACAATGAACTATTATTGAATCTTACCAAATGCAATCCTTGTATTTAGAGATATTGTTTCTACAAGAATGTTATTAGCACAGACAGCAAAAAATGCCATGGTTATATATACAACTGACATATCAAACACCACTGTCGTGCCTGGATATCGTGCTTGAAAATAATCTACTGGAATAACAAAGCTGAAAAATATCATATTATTAATATCAACATTCGTCTGCAAGCAGTAACACCTTTGAAATAATTTGATCAATGTACAGTCGACTACCCATCATAAGCCTAGTCTAGGGGTTGCAGGGAAAACTTTTCTTGGAATTTCAAGCTCCCACTACCGTGCGCTTAGTTTTGTTCTCCACTACCCGTAATAAATTATATTTTACTTAATATTGATTCAATGACTCTGCGAAACATAGACAGTAAATTTTCTATTTTTCCCTATTGTTAGTTTACAAGTTTAACAATTTTAACGGTGGCTTATAACGGGTTGTCTGGTACGAAATTCAAAGAAGTGGTTAAGAGGGGGAAGTTGTTTGGAATCAGTAATTGCCGTTTGAGGGGAAGAGGGTTATTACGGACAGGCTAATGACGGGTAGCCGACTGTATGTTTGTTATTTTACCTATTGTACGGTAATAAAAATCCTGCACCCGCGAGTATCAAAGCAAGATAAACAAAATTATAACGATCTGTCGGAGGAGTTATATGATCTAATCCATTAGAAAACTTAAACTCGTTTACACCCCTGGCCTTGCCGAGCTGCACGTAACCACGACTCAAATTTTCATCCATATTGCAACTATTTTCAAACTATCTGTCACTAGAAATTGTTGAACGAGCCCTCTTTAAGGGCTCATCATTTCATTTTTTTAAACTAAACAATTACTTTCACCCCTTTTCTGTTATTACTTTTCACTATTGTTACTTATTTTCACTTTTCATTTATATAATATGACAGAAAATGAATAAAGGAAGCTCTGTACTTTTATTTCCAGCTAGACTCGTTTATCAAGCGCATGCTTTGAAAATCGCATTGATTTCAGCGCACGCATTCTCTCGGAATTTTTTTCTCTCTCATTCCTTCTATATTCGTTTTTTCTTTATATTCTATACTATAAATATTAAAAAAATAAACTACTGATAATTTAAAAAAATATTTATCTATAGATACATTAAGTAATTTTTTTTTATTCTTTTATTCAATGGCATTAATTATTTAAATTTTCTAGGATTAAACGCTATAAGAAAAAAAATTTTTGTTAATAAATAAAACTGACTATTCAATATAAAGATCATCTTATAAATTTTGTTTTTTGTTAAATTTAAACTTTCGCGCCAATAATTGTTTTGTACCTGTAGTTAGTACAACAGAACTTTTTTTTCATTAAAGTTATTAATTTTTTATTTTATTATTAAGTAAAAATCCATACGCAAGTTCAAGGTCGACCTTAGAGGCTGTTTCAAAACATCTGGAGACCAACACAGGAAAAAAGAATTTCTTGGCGTAAAAAAATTTTTACTCGCTCCAAGAAATTTTTTGAATTATGAATTAAAAATGGAAAATTTTTTTAGTTCAAATCCATATAAGGATTAGTGAAGATGGTTGGAGATGGGTGAAGATGAGGCTCTCCATGTCTTCCTACAAAGAGTGGCCTGTAACTTTGCTCCTGTTGGGAATAACCCATCACAATATAAATGTTTTTTGTTCATAATGATGTCCTTTAGTAGGAAAAATCTTAAAAAGTCCTGGAAAAAATATATTTTTTGAGTTATCGACGCCGGACAGATGCGGGCAGATGACGGTGTCTATCCCTGATTTAAAAAATCGATTTAAAGAGATTTGCAATGTTAAATGCCCATAAGAAGAGAGATTCAAAAATATTCAAGGTATTCAAAAGTATTTAAAAGTATTAAAAAAATTTTTTTTTGAATCCCTTTAAATCGATTTTTTTAATCAGGGATGGCTTTTGATGAATATTGTCCTGTAACTTTGCTCCTGTTGGGAATAACCCATCACAATATAAATGTTTTTTGTTTATTATGATGTCCTTTAGTAGGAGAAACCCTAAAATGTCTTGGGAAAAATTTATTTTCTGAGTTCAGATCCATATGAGGATAAATTAAGATAAATGAGGATGACACTTTTCATGTCTTCCTACGAAGAATGGACCGTAACTTTGCCCCCGTTGGGAATAACCTATCACAATATTAACGTTTTTTAACTTCCCGCTAAGAAAATTGGAAATTTTCAAAAATTCGGGAAGTTATTGATCTCGGTCTGATTTTCGAAAATCTAATTTCTAAGAGATGTTGACATTTTGAGCTTCTAGGAAACTATTCTGACTAATTTCAAGATGATGCCCGAATGTATGTATGTATGTACGTTAGGGTGTTTCATATTTAGGTGATATTTTTTTTTTCTGTCCTACCTGGAAAACTAACAATTAATAGTACAAAAAAAATGTTCCCGCTTGAAAAAAAATTCTAAGTCAATTAGGGGCTTAGCGCATCGAAAAATTCGATTTCCCATTTAAATAACATGGGAAAAAAAATTTTTTTTAGTTTGGAATTTTTTACCTCGGCAATGGCTTATTGTACGAATAAGCCCAGCATACATTTTTCTCGGAAATTCAACGCTCTATAAAAAAAGTCTTATCATTTTTCAATAAATCCATCTGTTCAAAAGTTATTGGAGCTCGAAGTCAAGTTAAAGTTAATTTCGAGATCTTTTTACTTTTTCGGCGAAACTATCGGACTCATCGTAAAATGCCATAGAATCTTTTTTGTAGACAATTTTATTTCCTACAAATTATCTCTGATTAACTTTTTTTTACTTCTGCATTGTTTTCTAGTTATTTCCATTTTAATGCCAAGCTCCTAAAAAAATAGTGTTCTGATCAATTTTAAGAGCTTGGCATTAAAATGGAAATAACTAGAAAACAATGCAGAGTTAAAAAAAAATTTATCCGAGATAATTTGTAGGAAATAAAATTGTCTACAAAAAAGATTTCATGACATTTTATGATAAGTCCGATAGTTTCGCCGAAAAAGTAAAAAGATCTCGAAATTCACTCTAACTTGACTTCGAGGTCCAATAACTTTTGAACAGATGGATTTATCAAAAAATGATAAGAGACTTTTTTTGTAGAGCGTTAAAATTCCCTACAAAAATGTATGCTGGGCTTATTCGTACAATAAGCCATTGCCGAAGTCAAAAATTCCAAACTAAAAAACATTTTTTTTTCCCATGTTATTTAAATGGGAAATCAAATTTTTCGATCTGCTAAGCCCCTAATTGACTTAGCATTTTTTTCAAGCGGGAATATTTTTTTTGTACTATAAATTGTTAGTTTTTCAGGTAGGACAGAAAAAAAAATATCGCCTAAATATGAAACACCCTAATGTACGTAGGGGAAGGGGGGCAAAACGGGCCACCTAAAATTTTTGATGCCTCGAAATATTAGGGGGCAAAATGGGCCCCCCAAAGTTTTTAACATGAAAAGTGTTTGGAGCGGGGAAGGGGCAAAATGGGACATTGAGGCAAAATGGGCCACTGAGGTAAAATGGTCCCCTCAAAATTTTTAACATGAAAAGTGTTGGGGGGAGGGGGTAAAATGGGCTGTCTAGACTTTGAAAACCTACGAATATTCTTTAGCCAAACGGGTTCCTAAAATTTTTTTAACAGATATGATTGAAGAATTATGATAAGGGGCAAACTAGGTCACGAGTTTAACAGCATTACAAACTATAATTTTTTTCAAAAACAATTTATTCTATATAATCGAAAATAATTAAAATATAAGCAATCAAGTAATGAAATTAAGTTATTTTTAGGTCCAAATTTTCACTATCAACTCTTTTTTATACTAAACACACAGCAAAAAGTTTCAAAACGCAAAACAAGCGACAAACATACATTGAGTTTTGTTGGGGGCCGTTTTCCCAACTTTTCGGGATTTTTTAATTTTCATAGACACAGCAAATTAACACCAAAAACTCAGCAGAAGGAAAAAAAAGTGAAATAAGCTGAAAAACTCGCATTATGAAAATTTTTTGAGGGGGGCCCATTTTGCCCCACATTTTTTAATTTTTTATTTTTAATGGACAGAACAAATTAACGTCAAATCTCGGCGAGGGAGTAAAAAAAAAGTAATACAAGTAAAAAAAACTGAGGATTTGAAAATTTTTTTCTTAAGGGGCCCATTTGGCCCCCCCCCCCTTCCCTTGCGTATGTAAATATCTATAACTTTTGAACGGATGAACCATACTTGGAAATACTGGTGTACGTGGGAAAATTTGAATTGCCCGCCACTAAGCTTTCTTTGATTGGTCGCGCACAAAAACGTGGTGGGAGATAGGATTGTTAAAATTAGAGAGAGAAAAAGTAACACTACGGAGTGACATTACTAGTAAAATTTTTCATACTGACAATAGGAGCCGAAAAAAGCCGAAGTGAGATCTAGGATCGCTCGGTGTCTCGCCCATTAAAAACATAACAGACGTAAGTCAATCGTTGAGTTGGAGTGTCAGTCTAGTTTTGTTGGAAAAGAAAATTGATAAAATAATAAAATGTCATTAAATACCGCACACGCCAACAATGGCGTTCTTTTACATGCGGGAGAATGGTAAGTAAATAAAAATATATATAAGTATATTTATTATTATAAATACGACGTAGATACGTTTCTATCAAAATGGCCTTCGCTCAATATGTCAACACGAGCTATAATTGAATCATTATATTTTTTATTACTGTTATTTCTTATCATTTAAGTAGCAGTAAAATGCGTGTGTTCTTAATTTTAATTTCTCGTAATACGAAAGCTATTAATTAATTTTTAGTCATTAAAATTATTGCGCAATATTTGTAATAAATTATTTACATGTTTTTAGTATTCTCCTTTTTTGCGATAATGTCACTATGGAATTTCACGGACAAGAACAACCGGAGTTCATTGGTTCGAAAAAAGGAAGGATATATCTGACGACACATAGAATGATATTTAATGCCAAAGACCATAATGAAAAAATGCAGTCGTTTAGTTTTCCGTTCGTGACTTTGAGTGAGGTAGAACTGGACCAGCCATTATTTGGCGCTAATTATATTAAGGGAAAATGCAGGGCACAGCCTAATGGTAATTGGATTGGAGAATGTAAATTTAAGCTGCATTTCAAGAGCGGTGGAGCCATCGAATTCGGACAAGCGATGCTCAGAGCAGCGGCTATGGGTACAGTATAATTTTGAATATTTAAATGATACAGTAAAAAATTTTGTGTTAAAATCAATATAATTTGTGTGTTAAAAAGAGGCACATAATATTTGTGTTATTGTTTGGGGGGGGGGGGGAGGTTTTAAAGGCGAAAAAAAAGCATATTTTTGTGATTTTTTCCCGGCGAGATGAGTAATATAATTTCATTAAACTTAATCACATATTATTGTACAACTTTTAAAGAATATCAGAAAAAATTTTCAACGAAAATTATTGATTAATAAGCTGGTGACGTTGAATCTCCGGAGGCGCCTCGAAAAAAAGTTGTTTTGCGGTGAACATCATAACTCGTTACCGGATCATCGGAAAAAAAAAAATTGATATGCATTTTAAAGTTGATGTATTTCTCGAGGTAACCACGAAGAGTTTTTTTTTTTTTTTTCGATTTTTTGCAGCACTTGGAAGTGAAAAACGCGATTTTAGCTCAAAAAATCGCGGTTAATTTGTTATTAAAAAATAGAAAAAAATGAAAAGCAAAAAAAAACTCTTCGTAGTTACCTGTTGATTTATGTGAAGAAGTAATGTTCAAATTTTCAAAGGGATCGGTTCAGTACATTTTGAGTTATGATGTTCACGGACTTTAAAAATAACATTTTCGGGAAAATCCATTTAAAGTTTTTTATTCGTGAAAATTTGAAATAAACTATCAATCAAAGAATATGAATTTTTATACTTATATTGAGTTATCAGTTTACATCCTTTGAAAGACACACAGCCGGAGAAATGGATTCGGAAGAACAAAGAAAATTGCAGCCGATTTCTACTAGGGGTATGTAGGGGCAGGTCGGGCAGTTATAAAAATCAGGTATACCGGCCGGTCATTTGAAACGCTGTAACTCCGTTAGTTTTACTTGTATTGATTTAAAATTTGTACACAATATTCTTGACATTGTTCATTCAGAAAAAAAATTAAAAATAAAATTTTTTTTAAATAATTTTAATACCCCCCCCCCCCTTAACACAAACTATTTGTTAGGGTGAGCCAAAAAAAACGACCTATCGAATTTGCGTCTTAAAAAGGACCTATATATCGAGAAAAAAATTCTCTCATTGGGCAAAATTTTTAGCTCAAGTTTAAAAGGTGTCGGTGGCCATTTGAAGTTTCCCATTTAAATAACATGCAAAAAAATTTTTTTTGATTAAAAATATTATAACTTTTGAACCGTGTGAGATAAAAATTCGGCTCTGGAATAATCTTGTATGGCATTAAATTTTTTTAAAAAAAAGTCCTGAGAGTCGAATTTGTAAACTTGATATTTCGTATACTAACAGGCCATCAAAGTCTAGAGTAAACAGAATCATACAAATTTAATCCTTTATTTGGATTTTCCAAATACTTTTCTTTTATTGTGATCGATAACAAAATATTATTTGTTACAACGTGGATATTGTTGGTGATTTCATTGCACTACATGTACAACAAATTTTCTCGTAGCATTGATATTTTTAATAATCAAGCCTTATTAACAAACATTAATATTACAATTATTACAAACATTATTTTTAAAATATCAACAAATACTATTTAACATTCAACAATTTTTTTTATAGTAAACAAAGTTTTTATTCGAGTCAAGATTTTGAAAAAAATCACTTGACATTTAATACCAGATGTAAAAAGTAAATCAATGAATTTCTTAAAAAAAAAACAAAAATCCATTCTTATTTACGAAAAAATAATTTTTTCATTACATAAAAAAATTTGAAATTATAATTGAATATTTTTGATTCGTATGAAAAAAATTCAAGATTTTAGTAACTGCTAAATTTAATTTATTAATAATTAAAGCTTTGGAGTTAAATTGACATTTAAAAAATTTCGCTTTCAGAGATTGCCTATCTACGGTTAATTTTAAAATAACAAAAAAACTGTCTTGATTTATCACAAAAAATTTAACCCGAACCCATTTTAACACCTACTCAATATTTTTTACTGTGCGCACATGAGGTATCTTTTGATACTGTAACGATAAACCTTTTAACTTTAAAAATATTTATCCAGCTCAACGTAGTGGTCCTGGATATGATGCTCCTCCGCCGTACCAGCCTCCAACATCTGACTGGTATGCAGCTCCGCCACCAGCTTATCAAGCAGCACCCTCTGGATACTATGGTTGGATGCCTCCGACGAATGCCTTTCCTGAGATGCCTCCAGGTTCGTTTTTTTATAATTATTCATTAGCGTGCTCCGTTTGAAACGAACACTTTTTTCTTTCTTTTCCCATTGAAAATCTTGTTCTACATGATAAAATAAAATTCAGTCCAATTTTGAGCTCTTAATATCAATTTTCCGAACTGGAACAACGTCATTTAAATTTTTCCATGCTAAAAGCATGTAAATACATCAATTTTTTTTTTTATTGAATAAAACTCAGTTCCATACTAATGTATCTTTTTGGTTATAAGTTTTATTTTAAGAAAATTGTACGCTTCTTGAAAAACCCGTATGTGCTTAGCGGTACCTTCAACTAAGGTCCGCGTGGAAGCCTCGAAAGTTTAATTTCCTTTGAAGTGGTTTTTTGTTGTTAATTTATCAACCGTTGACTTTTAAAAAAAAAGTATACAAAATTTTTTGTAGGAAATTGAATCTTCTAAAAAAAGTTCATATAAGTCGAATCTATAAACCTTGATTAAAAATACTCATTAAAAAGTATTGAAAGTTATTTCAATTCTTTCCAATCCATATGGAGATTTTGAAAAATATTGAATGGAATTGAAATTTTGATCATTTGAATACTTGATAATTCTTATAATGGAATTCAAAAGTATTGAAAAGAATTCAATCTTTCATCATTTCAATACCTTCCAATTCCAAACTATTTTGTTATTGAAAAAGATTCAAAAAGATTCAAAAATAAGAATTCATTTTAATTTATTTCAATTCAAGTCATAACTCGAAATATGGAACTATTTTAGTATTGAGAAAGATTCAGAAAAATTAAAAATTCTCAATCTCTTTCAATTCTTTTCAATCCTACACTCGATCCAAAATATGAAACTATTTTGGTATTGAGGGAAATTCAGGAAGATTTAAAACTGTCAATTTATTCGAATTTTTTTCAATTCTTTGGAAATTTAGAAATTCTTATATTATTTTTAGATTCAATATAAATGAAAAGTATTAATTTTATGTTCAGATGAAAACCTTATGGAATAGGATTTATTCAAAAGTATTCAATTCTCATCTTTTTCAATACTTTTCAATGAGTATTTTTAATCAGAGAAATCAATATTTAAAGAGATATATGAACTTTAAGTATACTTATAATTATTTACCATATATTATAATTATAATTAAAATTCAAAATTTCACCTAAATGTCAAAATTCAACCCTATAGAATATGTTTGTTTATCAACTTATGATAAGTATTGATTGATATATGTTTGTATAAAATATAAAATACCCATCTCCTTTGCAATTCTTTTCAAAAAATAAATCGTTAATGGACTAAAAAAATTCCGTTCGAATTTTTAATTTTTTCGGGACCTAACAAAGGAATTCCGATTGAAACATATGACTAATATAAAAATCATTCAATTATTAAACCATTAATCTTGAGATTCAGCTGAAGTTTTGAATTTTAATTACTTAAAGTCCATAAATCTCTTTAAATATTGATTTTGTAGATTCGACTTATATGAACTTTTTTGTAGAAGACTAAATTTCCTATAAAAAATGTTACATACTTTTTTTTTTAAAGTCAACGGTTGATAAGTTAACAACAAAAAACCACTAATTTCATATGAACATAAACTTTCGAGGCTTCCACGCGGACCGTAGTCAAAGGTACCGCTAAGCACACACGGGTTTTTCAAAAAGCATACAATTCTTTTTAAATAAAACTTTGAACCAATAAGATACGTTAATATGGGACTGAGTTTTATTCAACAAACAGAAAAAAATCGATATATTTACATGCTTTTAGCATGGAAAAATTTCTACGACGTTGTTCCAGTTCGGAAAATTGATATTAAGAGCTCAAAATTGGACTGCATTTTTATTTTATCATGTAGAACAAGATTTTCAATGGGAAACGAAAGAAAAAAATGTTCATTTCAAAAAGAGCAGCCTACACGGAGAGAAAAATATCGCCAGAATGACTATCCAATGTATCTTCAAATGACGTATCGTCAGAATAACGATTCGTATAACTAATTTAGGAATACTCTCATATTAATTTAATAATCTATAGTATCTAGTGTTGCAAAAAAACAATCGAATAATCGATTTTTTAGTTTGAATAATCGATTTTTTTAAATCGGTTATATATGCTTCGATTAATCGATAGGAAATCGATTAAAATTTCAAAATACGATTTTTAAAAATCGATTTTTTTCATAAAACAATAAAAAAAAATTTTTTTTTTTAATTACGTAAATCAATACCTACAATAATTTTCAATTAATTTAATAAGCGCATTGAACACATATTTAGAGAAAATTTACTTTTAATAAAAAAAAAAATATTTTTTTCCACAATCGATTACAATAATCGATTATTAGCAATTCGATTGCGCAACTTTAAAGTTGTAGTCATTGAACAATCGACTGTCTTAAAATCTTAGAAAAAAAAAAAAATTAATAGAAAAATTAAAATTTGAATAGTAAAAACAAATAAAGCACTCTCTAATGCTTCGCATAATGAGTCGTGCAATTATGGAAAAACCGTCGTCTATCATTTAATCTATTGTAAGCATTTCCAATACTGATTTTTTAAAAATATGAAATCGATTATTCCACAATCGATTGTTTACTGTACGATTTTGCAACTTTAAAGTTGGGTTTAAAAAATCGATTGTTAAAAAAAAATTGTCAAAAACATTTTTTATTATGTTTATAATGAAATTATCTTCAATATTCACATATTAGTTGTCTATTATTTCGATAACCTAATCGATTCATTCAAATCAAAAGAATTACTCGCTATAAAAATGTAGATGTCTCCTATACGAAAAAAATATATATCCGGATATATCCGGGCAAATCTGCATATATGAGAAATATATTTATATATATATTGCATATATGCGACATATTCCAGATTTGCCCGGATATATATTTTTTTCGTATGGGCTCTAGAAGTCATCCGCTTTTTATGTGGGTTATTATAAAAAATTGTTACCTTACATTTAACGAAAAGGCAACAAGTTTTTTTTGTGCCGTTTGGGATCAGAATTAACTAGCAGGTGTAGCTTTTGAATTTTGAAAAATATGAGTCAAAAATTCGATTGTCATAATCGATTGTCATACAGCCGATTGTGCAACTATACAGTTGTTTCAAAAAACAATCGCTTTTTTTGAATTTCAAATAATCGATTCTTCGAAAAATCGATTATTTGCAAACGATTAATCGGCTCTATCGATTATTTCAGTTGGATTATAATCGATTGTTAACAATACAGCGTATAGCCAGAATAGCGATACGTATACTTAACCTGGCGATATTTTTCTCTCCGTGTATTATTCATATTATATTTTATTATTCTCTACTAAAGTTTGTCATTATTACGCTAATAGCAAACAGTGTTTATATGACGGACTCGCCGCCTCCATATCCAGGAATAAATTCCGGCCCGATGAATGCTGGTAATGTACAACAACCTGGTGCTCCAGCTTGGGCCAACCCCAACTATAATAGTCAACCTAACCCCCAAGCAGGTGCGTATCCTGGTTATCCAGGTTACCAGCAAGCTGGAGGTTATGTACCACCTCCGAATTATCAACAGTCTGCAGGCTACTATAATAATTATCCTCAAAACCCCCCACCCTACTCTCCCCAAGGATCTTACAATCCGTACTAGTTATCAACCATAGAAAAAAATATAATTATTTAACGATATTCTTCTTGTAGAATAGAAATTATTTAAATTAGTGGCTAATTTTTTCAGCACGAAATAAAAATAATTCCGATGTTAATGGAATTTTATTTTCAATTATAAAATTGACGCAGTCAATTTTTCCCTATACTTTGTTATAATTTCAGGCGTTAAATTTAAAATCTACGAACATTCCAAAGATTCAGTTCATAAAAAAAGTGACATTTTATTATAATCGCTTGATAACATTTATTTTTTTATGCAGATCAAACTGTATATAAAAATTGTCGTTCTTTTATTGAAGCAATAAATCTGTTGAAAATAAAAAAAATATATACTTATAATTATTTTAAATGTATGTAAGTTTTTTTTTAATTGAAATTCGTCATTAATGAAAGTTTTTTTCAGTTGTTTTTTTGTATTACAAATACTGACTAGTAACTGATTTAAACTTTAAGTCAATCAGTTTTAGTATCTTACGGAATTGTCTTACACCAGACTTGTCCAAGACTGATGATGCCGACTTGCTGAAGATTGGAGGTACAGATTTACGTAACCCGAGTCAAAATTAAAACAGTAGTAGTAGTTTGAGCCTCTAAAACCTCAGTTCTTTTGATGTTGGACTTGCCGCTGAATGTAATATGTTATTGAAGTCCTCGATGTCCTAAAAGTAACGTATGGAGGAGTAAGTCACCTTTTTAAAAAGATGTTTTAACCCTCCAAGGCCTACCATCCCTAGCAGACCTGATTTACCGTAAATTTACGGTATTTTAACCGTAAATCTACCGTAGAATCTGGTAAATTACCGTTAAATCCAGGCAAATTTACCGTGATCTACGGTAAATGGGTAATTTACGGCAAGTTTACCGTGAATTATCGTATTTTCTACCGTAAGTTACGATAGCTTTACCGTAGAATACAGTAAATCTTCCGTAAAAATTCGGGTGAATTACCGAATTACCGTAATTTACGGCGGATTACCGTATTTTACGACGGATTTCAGTAAATTACGGTAAAATCACCGTAAATTACGGCAAATCCACCGTAAATTACGGTAAATCGGTATTTTACAGCGGATTACCGTCAATTACGGTGAAATCGCCGTAAGTTAAGGTAATCCTACCGTAAATTTCGGTAATTTACGGCAAATCGGTATTTTACAGCGGATTACCGTAAATTGCGGTAAAATCACCATAAGTTAAGGTAAGCCTACCGTAAATGACGGCAAATCCACCGTAAATTACCACAATTTACGGTAAATCGGTATTTTACGGCGGATTACCGTAAATGACGGTAAAATCGCCGTAAGTTAAGGTAAGTCTACCGTAAATTACGGCAAATCCACCGTAAATTACCACAATTTACGGTAAATCGGTATTTTACGGCGGATTACCGTAAATTAAGGTAAAATCGCCGTAAGTTAAGGTAAGTCTACCGTAAATTACGGCAAATCCACCGTAAATTACCGCAATTTACGGTAAATCGGTATTTTAGGTGGATTACCATAATTTACGGTGGGCTTACCGTGATTTACGGTAAACCTACCGTAATTTGGGTTCGTTAGAGATACTCTTAATCTGTAACTTCGAATGAGCTCAATTCTTTAGCATGATTATTGTTATACATAAAGATAACTCCAGCTGATCGTAAGCGTCCAAGTAGCAGTGCGGCAGTGGTTGTGCTTCATATTCGCAAAGTCGTGGTTTCGAATCCCGGCGCAGCAGATTAGTTTTCAGCAGTTTTTTTCAAATATTTCGGCAGGTTCCGTTTTCCAATACATCGTTTGTATTTATTGTTCACATAAAATAATGAATTAATCATATACTAATAAGTCAAAGGCTCCAATTATTTAATTCGAATTTCGAATGACTTAGTACTATTCTATTCGAACGCCTACTCGTATAACTGTAGCTATTAATATTAATATTTTAAATTTTATAATTTTTTAATTTACAACAAAACATTTATTACTAAGAAATTATTTTTGGAATTTTTAAATTTCAAATTTTTTCGATCTCGGCAGCCATTTCTAATTAGTGGCCCCCTTTTCCCTTCTGTTTCTTTACCAATTGAACGCGATCCGATGCGAGTCTTTCTCGATCTATAAATTTAGGCTCTGGAGGCTTATTTTACCTTTTTAAAAAGATGATTTGAACCTAACCTTGGTAAAAGTGGACAAAGTTTCCACATTTAGATTCAAATCACCTTTTTAATGCATGGATCTTCGTACTCTAAGAAGATGATTTGAACCTCCTTACCCTCGTGTAGGATTTGGAGGCTCAAATCACCTTTTTAATTTTGACTCGGGCGTGTTAAATAAATAAATAATTAATAATAAAATAGTAAATAGTATACATTTTTACAATTATAAAATTACATGCGTTGACCATACAAAGATATCACTATATCCTTAACATAAATATATTTATTTCAACCATATTCTGATGTAATCGTAAGACTTAAAGTATTATTTTCAACATGAGTTCCATGATACCAGATTCTTGTGTCAAGTAATAGAATATCTCCAGTATCTACAGAAAAACTGAAAGGTTCGCAGACACTATCACATTCAGGAGTCGGTGCAACCGACCACAGTTTTTTCCCAACAATTTGTCCTTGCCACATAAGACGTGGAATGTAATCCAACTGTAAGAAAAAGGATGTCAATGAAAAACAAGTAATGTAAGTTTTCTCTAAATTACACTGAGAGAAAAAACATATACTTTCGAAAAACAATACTTGGTTTAAATATTTTAGTTACTTGAATAGTGTCAAGCAATTATTTCTTCAGTCAAGTAAAATAATTAATTTTTTCAAGTATTTTATTTATTTATTTATTTATATCCGAGGCCGAAGCCGTATGGCAATGTTTATACAAAAAACAATACAGTGTCACGTAAAATACTTAAAAACATATTATATAAATAATTATAAACATTTGTAACGTCCATTTCGTTCATCACTAGTTTACAAACAAGCTTAAAAAGTTACTGTTTACTTCGACATCCTTGCTGATTTACTTACTCAATATTAAGAAAAAAATTTGGTTTTAGGAAAAAATATTATTAGACGTCTCCCTAGTGGATCCGAATTACGGTAAATACAGTGATTTACCGTAATATACCGTAATTTACGGTGCCTAGCAGAATTACCGTAAATTGCGGTAATTTACCGCAAATTACAGTAATCTACGGCAAACTAAGGTAAATTGCCGTAATTTTACGGCGCTCAGCAAAATTACCGTTAATTACGGCAATTTACCGTAATTTGCCTATCTTGCCATAATTTACCGTAGATTACCGTAATTTACGGTAATTCTGCTAGGCACCGTAAATTACGGTAAATCACTGTATTTACCGTAATTCGGATCCGCTAGGGCTTTTATTTTATCTACTGTTGTCCAAATTTGTTTTGCACCTCAACAAACATTTGTTTTTATAAATAAATCATTTTAACATCCCTAAGATTCGAATCTAGACCGATCACGCAAGACTTATAACCTCCTTAACGGACCCAAATTACGGTAACCCGCCGTAAAATACCGATTTACCATAAATTACGGCGGATTATCGTAATTTACGGCAAATTTGCCGTAAAAATGCGGTAATCTATCGTATTTGACTGTAAATCCTGCGTAAATTACGGTAATTTGCCTAACTTGCGATGGGCTTACCGTAATTTGCCGCAGAATTGCGATAAACTGCGGGGATTTTCGCTGAATTTTTACGGTATATTTACCGTAAAATACGGTAATTTACCGTGAAGTGATTTCACTGTGTTGCGGAAAAATTGCCACAAATTGCCGTAAATTATCGCATTTTCCCGTAAATTACCGCAAAATGCGGCGATTTTGCAGAAGTACGGTATATTGCAGTAAAATTCGGTAATTTATCGTAATTCGGATCCGCTAGAGCAGCCACGGTGGCTTATTGGAAATGAAGTTTTTTTAATCGACTCTTAAGTTATTCAACGATATTTGTCATCTTAAATATCAATTTACACAACTAAATAATACAATTTAAATATTTAATAGTTTATAAAAGTAGATCTCGAAAAAATTAATATATTTTATATTTTTATCAACACCAATAAGAAATTTCATTTTGTTATAAAAAAAAATTTTTTTCTAAGTGCAAGAATTTTTTTCCAATTTTAAATTATATTCTTCTGCAATTCCTTTTTTTATTTAACCAAATAATTGCTTTATCGAAGTTTTCAATTGTAACAAATTTGAGCCGGTATCAACTAAATGCCAAAAGGGCGTATTACAGCAGTTAGATAGGGTTCCATGCCAAAAGGGCGTATAAAAAAATTTTTTTTATCATTCTTTTTAGAATCGCTCGAAACGTAAAGATCTGCAGAAAAAAAATTTTTGACGTACTATCGCCAAAAGGGCGTATATCTTTAGATCTTTGTATCTTTGTATCTAAAGATATACGCCCTTTTGGCTTTGAAAATTTTTTTTTTATTTTGAGGCTTAGAACATGTTTACAAAACGATTGGCACCAAAAAAAAAAAAAAATTATACGCCCTTTTGGTTCTTCAAAGCTAAAGGGGCGTATTACTTTTATACGCCCTTTTGGCATTTGGCACGCGATATATTACTAAAGTGAAACAACAGTTTTCTTAAAATATGAACTACAGTCGAATTCCATTAACTCGGATTCCATTATCTCGGAACTTCCCCTCAATCTTGACCCCCACTACGAGCTACGCTGTCTCCCACCCAATACTATACATTTGTATGTCTCTGTCTATATTTATCTATACATCATTTATGCATACATAAAAGCGCATGCGTTGTAGTTTACTTTTCAAAGAAGAAGGGGCGTCCGTTAACCCGGAAATTCCAAGAAATTTCCGCTCCTCCGTAAATTAACCGCCCAAATTAATGGAGTTCGACTATAATCATTTTGAGTATTTATAGAAACAAGAAATTACTTGAATTTAATTATTTTTTCTCAGTGTGCGTAGCATAAACAATGGATTAAAAACACTTACGTGCATAATTGCTCCCTGATCATATCCTATAAAAATATAATTTGTTTGTGGAACTTCCGCATCAACCGGTAGAAAATGTGGAGTGTCATAATATTTACTCATGATTTCTAATACTTGCGGATGGCAATTTTTCCATCCAACATACCAGGGATTTTCATTTAAATAATTCGACGCGCGTTGCTTACTCATTGTCAAAACTTGTTTCAATAATGAAAAATTACTTTTGAAATGTAGAAATTGACATTCGTCTTCAATTGATTCGTAAGCGCCGTCGATATTTTCATATATATTTTTAAAAAACTCTAAATCGAAGACTTTCGACGCTTTCCATGTTCTGGCGGCATTTTTTACAATAATCGGCCTCGATGAATAAGCGTATGGCGTAAATTCTTCTCTTGTAAGATTCGTTAAAACTAAAGCCGTATTTATTCCACGACAAAAATCACAATTCGATACTGGTCTTGTAAACTCCCATACTAAATAATTATTTGGAATGAAGCAACGTTTCTCATAAATAGAACTAATTAACAAATATATACTTGGATTGTATAAAATAATAGAAATTATAAACGAGGAAAAAACAGTGAAAATAAATTTTCGCGATATAAAAAAGTAAAAATATGAAAATTTCTTATCCGTGTAATCATTTTTTAATTTGACGATTTTTTTCAGACTTTCAAATTCCGCGCCTTGACATAAAAATTCTTTATTTACACCAGTCAATATTTCTTTTATAAATATTATCTGTTCTTGTTTAGTTTTTATGTCATTCATTTTCGAAATTTAGTTTACTCTCTAAATATAAATTAGTGATTTTTCACTAATTTAAAGTGAATATTCACTAATTGTCAATGCTACAATCGTACCACGCAGAATTAGTGATTTTTCACTAATTTTAAGTGAATTTTCACTAATTGTCAATGATACAATCGTACCACGCAGAATTAGTGAATATTCACTAATTGTCAATGCTACAATCGTACCACGCAGAATTACTGAATATTCACTAATTGTCAATGCTACAATCGTACCACGCAGAATTAGTGAATATTCACTAATTGTCAATGCTACAATCGTACCACGCAGAATTCGTGATTTTTCACTAATTTTAAGTGAATATTCACTAATTGTCAATGCTACAATCGTACCACGCAGAATTAGTGAATATTCACTAATTGTCAATGCTACAATCGTACCACGCAGAATTAGTGAATATTCACTAATTGTCAATGCTACAATCGTACCACGCAAAATTAGTGATTTTTCACTAATTTTAAGTGAATTTTCACTAATTGTCAATGTTACAATCGTACCACGCAGAATTAGTGAATATTCACTAAATGAAAATGTGAATATTAGAATTCACTGATTTGATAAGTGAATATGAGAATCCACTAAATTGAAAAGTGAATATGGGAATCCACTGATTTCATCGGTGAAAAAAGTATTATATTGCGAAAAAAAATATAAGACACTTGTAATCAGATCCGAAATGTGATTAATGTATTAGAATCATTACTTAGAGGAAGTATACATGATTTTGGATTGATGAAAAATTTCCGGTGACTGCTGGGCTCGAACCTGCATCCTTCCGATTCAAAGTCTTTGATGCTATCCACTGCGCTGGCCTACGCATGTGATCGCGTAAGTGTAAATAGTATATTCGTTATGATACCAAACAATAACTGATGAAGAAATAAAAAATCCGTGATGTTATGATTGACGTACTCTTCATATAAATATATTATTGTTCTGTACTTCTATTTTTTTTTATTTTGAAAGTTTTTTATTAAAATTTTTAAAAATAGCACCATAATTATTAATTATATTTATATCTAGTAAAATATTTAATTATTTGCTAGTTAAGTTACTAGTGAAATTGTGAAATTCATAAATTAAGAAGTGAATAACAGTTTCACTTGTAGAAATTATGAAAATATCGCTAGTTAAGTAGTGAAAATCACTAATTTGCTAGTGAAAATTATAGTACTAAATTTATTAGTGAAAATTCACTAATTTGTTATTTAAATACACGGATTATGAAGTGAATACTGCTTCACTAACGTAATTAATGAAATTTCCACTAATTCATGTTTAGAGAGTACAAAATTAAATAATTGTCATCTTTGTATAAAAAAATATTTTTTTTTACTGTCAATTAATTTCTCAGTCATCTCTCAATTTTTTTATCGCAACGTAATCTTATCAACTTTTTTTGTTATGACGCAGAATATTTTTTCATTAACTTATATCACGTTAACATATTTTTTAAATGCACACACCCACATATTTAATTTCAAAAATTCATTATCTTTAAATTACAATACCGTAATTTAATGTTCGTAATAAATAAGTGGAATTTTACTGTAGAGTAATAGAATTTATTTACTACTAGAGTTATTACGCGTAAAAAAAAATGACAGCAGACATTAAAATTTGAATATGAATGGTATTACTAAGTGTCAGATGCTTGTTTTTAACTAACGTTATACGTCAACTTACATTCAACTGAGAAAGACTAAGTAGGGGAATATTGATCACACGTGGTCAAAATTTCTCCTTGCCATTGGTGGAATGTTATTTGATTCTCCTTAACACTCTATGGACCTGTGAATGCGCTCGCATCTGCTATTTAGAAAAGAGAGATGAATTGATGAAAAAAAACGAGTAAGAATAAGAGAATAAAAAAATGAAATTTGTCTATGGTTAGTAATGCAAGCTGCTAGTTCTTCTCTTGCTCTTGCTACAGTATTCAACCCACTACGTCGAAGCTCCGACTATTTTTGTGATGAGGCATTTCCTGCATCAACAGATGTAGACATTATTTTTCCTTCTTACTTTCTCTTTCTATTTCTCTAGCTATGTAATGCAGCGCTAGTTTGTCGGTTTGTTTAAAAAAGATACAGAATAGATTCTTGTATTTTATTTTTTTTTAATTTAGTAATATTGGAAAATTATAATAAATTACTAATTTCAATTAAATCTTGTGGGTTTTTATGTGTTCAGATAATTAAATAACTATGGAATGTTTTTTTTTAATTTTAAATAAATGAATTTTTATAGGAGGGGGGGAGGGGGGGGGGTATTCTTCAAACTTTTTTTTAATGATATTCATAGTAAAAAAAATTTGAGCTGGTCTTAAAAAAAAAAATCGGTCTATCGGTTGACCCTGCGGGCCAGCCCCAAAACTTCTCGCTGTTTTCGAGCTCATTGAGATCGAAAACATTATTGTAAACACATTTTCGAGCTCTTCGAGCTCGATAATACTTTTGTATGCCATTGTCTTGAAAAAAACCATTTTTTAGTATTTCTTTCTCCCACGATATCTCGCGAATGAATTAACCGATTCTGATGGTTGAGGTGGCATTCGAGGCGGCTTATAAAGTTTTAGAGCTGATTAGATTTTGGAATCAATCCATCGAGCAAATTAAAAGTTATCCAAATAAAACATTTTTGAAAAAATTTTATTTTTGAAATATCTCTGAACGCACCCTACCGATTAAGTTCAAATTTTTACGGCTTCAAGATATTAATAAGCCGCGTCGAATGACACCTCAAAGATCAAAATCGGTTCATCCGTTCAAGAGTTATTAATATTTACATACATACATACGTACGTACGTACAAACACACATAAACTCGGACATCATCGTGAAATTCGTCAGAATAGCTTCCTAGAACCTCAAAACGTCAAATTCTGATAGAAATTCGGTTTTTGCAAATCGGACCGAAACCAATAACTTCCCGAATTTTTGAAAATTTACAATTTTCATAGCGGGAAGTTAAAAATGAATTTTTTCTATAAGCTTTGAGAATTACATTTATTAATTAAATTTTTTATAAATAATTAAATTATTATAATATTTTTTATAACTGCTGCCTTTAAAGTTCAATATTCGAGCGTCGTGTGGCGCGAGTAAAATAGGTCTTTCTCTCGATAACTCGACGAAACTATAGAACGATGTCGAAAAATCAGCTGTTGGACTTTTCAGCATGATTTTACTGTGCTGAAAAGTAATTGCCTATAGGAAATGTATACAAATTACCTAGCAACCGTCGTTCACTCGAGTTAGAAAAAGATAGTGATACTTTTTTCTCCATATACTCCTACTGTCGCATTTATCCTGAAATTCGCACATGCGCAGATAGAAAGACGACAATTGGAAACCTGCATAGTGATCATATGTTTCTTATTCTTATTGAATATCATAACTTGTGTGTTTGTATTGTGAAAATAATATTATTATCATATTATTAATTGTTCATTAAAAATTTTCACATTATTAAAAACAGTCACAGATTTAAATTAATAAAATTAATAAACTAATTGATAGAATTCAATTGAAAAATAAAACATGAATAGATTGTTATTATTTACACTTGTACAATTGTTTATATTTAGAAGATAATTTTTTATTCTTTAAATAATTGAATTCCTCTCGATTAAACTTTAAAGGCAGTCGTTATAAAAAATATTGTTCGATACAAAGGATTAAAAAGAGGGATACGGTATGCATGTATTGTCAACACTCGTCTAGGGATATGTTACATTCACAACGAGAACTCGTACCTACATCTCTCTCGCACTCGCTTCGCTCGTGCGCGAAAGATGTATGTACTCGTTCTCGTTGAGAATGCGGCATAACCCAAGACTTGTGTCGCCAATCCAAGCATGCCGCAAACCCTCTTTTTAATCCTACGTATCGAAAATAGCTATTTCTAATAAAACTAACCCATGTTAAAATATGTTAATGTTAATATTTATTTTATTTAAAAATTTATTTATTATTAATTAAATAACCTAATTTTTCAATTATAAAACCTTATTTTAATATTAAACTTACTACCTTGAATTGGAAGCAGCTTCATCGAAATTGTAATAATTTTAATGTAGCATAGAAATGATTCCAATGTAGCATATGAATGATTCCCATACTAGCATAGGAATGATTACCTTGCTAGCATGGCTAGTGTTACCATTCAGAATCGGACAAACTACTAGGTTAAATAAATAATACGGCTAAAAAACTTGCGTTACCATGTTATATGGTAATAATTACTATGTTACATTGGAGAATTTACCATTCACTTCTCTCCGTGTACTACTATTATTTAATTACTTAATATTTTACATGTGATATTAATAATTATATTGAAAGAGGAAGGGAATGTATTATAGTTTTTAAAAAAAAATACATCTGGAAATAAATACTACTACTACTACTACTAATGCAACTCACTAATTAATAAAACTCAAAAGTGGTAAAGTTGGGAAGCTGTTTGGACTCTGTAACTACTGATTGTGGGGAAGAGTTTTATAACGGGTAGTCGACTGTATCTTATTATTAATCATATTATTCATAAATGAAAACAACAAAGCTTTCATATAGCAAATCGTATTAAAAAATAACAATAGTTCATGCATTGAATTTTAAGTATTACTGATAAAATGTACTGATTATTACAACTATTTAGTTTTTCCAATTTTTTTAATCATATATTTACAAAAATGTATAGTATTATTTACTTTTTATTATAAATGTCAGTAATAATAAATTTATCTCATATATAACGTAGATATATCATCAATTAATCATTTTTAATAACATCTATTGATTTTTCTCGGTATTTATATATTTCGAAGTATGATATTCAGTAGAACAGAAACGAGTATTCATTATTTATTTGTCTATGAATAACCAGCACGCGGTTACTTTTCCACAAAATCTTCTATGTCTTTATAAAATTTATTGAAATCGTTGTTTTTTTAGAAAGTTTTCTTATGATTAATCCTGTTAGTTTGTAGATTTAAAAAAAGTGAATTATTTATGAAGTCATACGTCATCAAATTTTCAAAAAAGTACTCACACACAGAAAAAAAAATTAACTTGGTTCAAGTAAATTATTTTCTTAAAAATATCATTCTTGTTTCCTAACACCTAAACTTTTCAATTCAAAAAAAGTTCAATTTTAAATAAATAAATTATTACTCTTCAATGGAGAATAAAAATTTTTCTTTCAAAAATTTAACTCTTGAAAGAAGCATTTGTTGTTTTCAAACAAGATGCATATTCATTTCTCCCAAGAATTTTTTTCTCTTGGTTTGAGGCCGATAATATTGACTCAGGATGATACCGACTTAGTTTGAGTACGGCGCATTTTTTGAATCAGGATGTTATTTTACTCGATTCAGAAATATACAAATATATTTTTTAAAATTATTAATCAGTTTATTACTACAATAGTTACTCATACTAATTTTTGATTTGGAAGTTTAATGCATATTTTTATTTAAAAAAAAATTTATTTATACTAAAAATTTAAATAACATTTTTGTTTAATGACCACATTTTCAATAATAGAAAATTTGAGGTAACCCAGTAAATAAGCATTGACAATTAAATACATTTACTGTAAAAATCTTTAAAGTTTGAACACAGTAATTATTTACTACTTTAGGTATTATAATAACGAAATTTGTTCATATTTATATACATTAAACTAAAATAATTATCAACGGCGAGATTTATGTTTTGATGTTCAAATTGTGAACTTACAATTCAAAACTAACTACAACTAACCGAGAAAAACAAGCAAATACGCTGTACTCATCGAAGCGCCACCTGGCGTAAAAATTTTTACTTCACCCAAGTAAATCTGTTACTTGGTTTGAGAGTTAGATTTATTGTGTGAAAAAAATGTACTTTTGAACCAAGCATATACAAATCTTGATTTAAGAATCCTGAAACTCCTGGAGTCAAGAAATAAATTCTTGAAGCAAAAAAAAAAATGGAATTTTTCAAACTAGTATTCTTGGTTCAAGAATATTTCACTTGAATCAAGTCAACTTTTTTTTCTGTGCAAGAATCATAAATATTTTATTATTTAAATAATTAGAATATTAGTTCTGAGCAATAACATACGTAAAATAATTAATTTCACTGATTATTAAAATAAAAACGAAACATTTTATCACTATTTTTTATTGATGTTTCAATTCTTGAACATCAACTTTTATTTGAGTTTCATAAAACAAAAGCGTTACTGTATTTTAATAGTACATTGTGTAACGAGGGATAAAACAAAACAATTTCAGACCAGTGTGAAGTTGGCTGACATCACCCGCAGTCTGAAGTCGTATTTCGTCCTGAGTTACACACAGTATTTTTCATGATTACCTGCATTGGAATTTAAACTTCTTTTAGTCAGCAGCCAGTCGGAAGCAAGTTAATTTAAGACCAACGGTGTGATCAACTATTAGCGTAAGCGTAAATTGTAATTTGCAATTTATAATTAAGCAGAAACTATGAATGCTATTTATTGGCGTTACTCTAGGATCAATGACCTGATCAAGGATCTTTTTGCGTGTGGGGCCGAACCAACAGCCGCTACAAATTCGTGCCCATAGAATTTTACTATTCGGTTCCCTTTATGCGGACTTAGATAGGTTCTATAGCACCAATTCCATGTATTGGTCGACATACCACTTGGACAAGAAGGGACGTAGTTTCTTTCTCTGCCTTTCTAAGAAGACGCCCAGTAAATGACAATTATCAGAGTTTAAATTGCGAATGTCTTCAGCCAGCGGACAGAAACATTATTTGTTTCTTGCAAAGAGACAAAACAGAGACATTTCTGCCCGCTGATTGAAGGTATTCACAATTGACTCGTTTGTTAATACCTGGACAAACAAGGATCCAACTTTGATTTGTTCCATACAATCAAAGAGCTTAAGCTCGAAGAGTAGAAAATCTTTAATGACTTAATAAGTGAATAGTAGCTTGTACGCAACTTGAATCATTACACATGTAGATGATCTTTTTTAAGGTAATCAGGCGAGGCCGCGTCTTACCATTTTGTCCCGAAACGGCCTGTTGACCAGTACAGGGAATTGGTGCCACGGACTGGCCTTCCCAAGCCCACTTCATCTAGAGTCTCTTTATTTTCTGAGATGGAAGGAGTGTTAGGCCCATAAAAGTTTGGATTGATGGTTATGATTAGACACCATGGGTCAATGGCGAGTTCTTTGAACTCTCCCCGATTAACGTCCACCTTCGGTCACTGGATTATATTTTCCGACTGAAGGTGTCGTCTGGACAGGAAGTAGAGGCTTCGCAGCGCGTGTATATCCAACAGAGAGAAGAAACGGCCTCCTGTATTAAGGAGGTGGGCTTCAGGCTACAGCTCAGTAATATAATTTTGAAGCTAATGTTCATTCGCGGCATTGGACTAAAATTAACTTGTTTCGACTGGCTGTAAAGACGCGGGAATTCGAAATTTCGATGTTGGTATCATGAAAATTTTTTACTTGAAAATTATCGCACAACAATTTAAATGAGTACAATTATCGCAGAGTTCCACGGAATTTTAACAACGTAAAACTTTTTCGTTATAGACATGTGGGTTGCCAATAAATAGATTGTAAATAATAAAATTACAATAGAGAAGTTGCATGTTTGTAATTAAAATACTTTTTTTAGTTTTATGAAAGTTGTTAAGAAAAATTGAGGGAAAAGTATTATAATAATAAATTTCGCGATTAATTTTTAAATAAAAAATTTAAACTTAAATACTAGTGACGTCATTATATCAGTTCCGACGCGCCATTGCAGGGAGATGAAAAAATATCCATCATAACACTCTATTAGAATCAACAAAATACAAGAGAATAAAGCGTGACTTTTATTGGTTCTCAGTTCTACACAGAAAAAAAAGTTGACTTGATTCAAGTGAAATATTCTTGAACCAAGAATACTAGTTTGAAAAATTCCATTTTTTTGCTTCAAGAATTTATTTCTTGGCCCAAAGAGTTTCAGGATTCTTAAATCAAGATTTGTGTATGCTTGGCTCAAAAGTACATTTTTTTCACACAATAAATCTAACTCTCAAACCAAGTAACAGATTTACTTGGGTGAAGTATAAATTTTTACGCCAGATGGCGCTTCGATGAGTACAGCGTATTTGCTTGTTTTTCTCGGTTAGTTGTAGTTAGTTTTGAATTGTAAGTTCACAATTTGAACATCGAAACATTAATCTCGTCGTTGATAATTATTTTAGTTTAATGTATATAAATATGAACAAATTTCGTTATCATAATACCTAAAGTAGTAAATAATTACTGTGTTCAAACTTTAAAGATTTTTACAGTAAATGTATTTAATTGTCAATGCTTATTTACTGGGTTACCTCAAATTTTCTATTATTGAAAATGTGGTCATTAAACAAAAATATTATTTAAATTTTTAGTATAAATAAATTTTTTTTTAAATAAAAATATGCATTAAACTTCCAAATCAAAAATTAGTATGAGTAACTATTGTAGTAATAAACTGATTGATAATTTTAAAAAATATATTTGTATATTTCTGAATCGAGTAAAATAACATCCTGATTCAAAAAATGCGCCGTACTCAAACTAAGTCGGTATCATCCTGAGTCAATATTATCGGCCTCAAACAGAGAAAAAAATTCTTGGGAGAAACAAATATGCATCTTGTTTGCAAACAAAAAATGCTTCTTTCAAGAGTAAAATTTTTGAAAAGAAAAATTTTTATTCTCTATTAAAGAGTAATAATTTATTTATTCAAAATTGAATTTTTTTTTTAATTGAAAAGTTTAGATGTTTTGAAACAAGAATGATATTTTTAAGAAAATAATTTACTTGAACCAAGTTAATTTTTTTTTCTGTGTAACAAATGTAATGACGTCATTACCGACCATAAGTCGTTTTTTTTGCACCAAAAATAATTAATTTATAAAAAAATGAAAATTTTGACTTAAAAAAAGATGATTAAAACATATTCTAAAAAAGTTGTTCATTTATCTCTAAATAAATTTGTGATGATAAAAAATTCATGCGACTTCTCTATTGTCATACAATTTTTTAAGTGATAGAGAACTTGAAAATAATTTTCGTAGCTCTTGTAAAATTAAGGCGAATATTTTTATCACTAAATAAAAATAAATAAATTTTTCCTTTTGTTGGCATGAATTTTAATTTTAATATTATTTTACAAATATTTTTCAAACTTAATTAAAAATTTCCTTTAGCTTTCAAAATATTTGTGGCACTTTATTATTAAATAGAAAAAATGGAGATGACATTTTTCTAAAAATTATTTTAATTTGACGAATATTTTATTTATAAACAACCGAAAATTATTAAAACAACCTGGAAATTCTGATAAGATCTGATGATATTTTATTTACATTTAAGATTTTAATTATTTATTTTTAAATTACTAAGTCGTTTATCGAAGAATATACGACGAAAGCTCTAGAACCATAATATTAATATTAATAATAATAAATTTTAATAATAAAAATGCGTGACTAGTATAGTCGTTTCATGACGATGTTCACATTTATTAATCGCGTAATTATTTTAATTATTATCGAAAATTTGACATAAATTAAAAATAACACCACTTGCCGAGGACAGCATCTTTGATGGCAGCGATGTATTGTGCAGGGACCCAATATATCCAATATCTCGATGCTTCTGTTGTACCTAATTGTATTCCCTGAAAACAATAAATATTTTTATTGGGTAAAAAAAAGGCCGGCATTCAAAATGGAAGTAGATTTCTTATGATTAATTTATTCGTTCTCGCTTTGAGATACGATTGAATTAAAAAGAAATTTTTTTTCAACATTTTTTCGATATTTTGAAGTCAAAAACTTGATCATTCAAAAATATGATAAATGAAGCGAAATTAGTTATAACTTTTTGAATTTAGATGGTGAGATTTGAAAAGTGTTACGCGGGAATAAATTCTATTGAAGCAGTCTCACATTTTCAAGGATAATTAGGAGAACAAAAGCAACAACTAAATTTCAATAAATAAATAGGTAATTTCTGTTTCAGAAAAGGCCATTATATGAGTACAGTAGTAACAATTAAAGCACGGATGATAAACTACGACGAGAAAAAAATGTATGTAAAAAGAAAATTTTTGATTTAAGTATTTTAGTTACTTAAATAATGCCGAGCAATTATTTTTTTTAATTGTAATTATGCAGTACAGAAGCACAAGTCGGTCCACAGCCGCATGAAAAAGAGGAGGGAATAGAAAAGGTGGCAATTGCGATTAAAGGGAAAAAAAAGTGTAAAAGGCAGACAAGGCTATACACTAGGGTGGCGCAAAAAAACCGACTATTTTTTTTTTTTCGATCTCGCATGAAAATTTGTTGGTTTACGATGTTTTGAGAAGCCTCTCCAAAAATCAGGTCGATAAAAAATTTTCAAGAGGTCGCTCACGAATTTTGAAAATATCAAAAATAATCGAAATTCGGATTTTTATTTCTAAATTTTTTTTCTTTCTCGTGGCAGCAATATTTTATATCTGTAAAATTATGACTATGCTGAAAATTTCAGCCCAAAATTTGAATATTTAAACCTCGCTCAAGAATTTTGAATGTTTCCGAGTGCTGTCTTTTGGAAGTTTTTGAGCGACCCTTAAATATTAATAACAAAGCTTCTCGATTTTTTCACCATCAATTTGCATGACAATGAATGAAAATATAACCCGAGAAATAGAAATAATAAGTTTTTTTTATACTTTTTTATTTTTTAATTCAATTTTTAGGTTTTTTCGCTTATTCAAAACTTACAAAATTTTATTGTTGAAGACTGTCCTGTATATTTTTGGTTATGCAAAAGTTATATTTAAGTGAAATGACAATAATTGAGTTATAAAAAAATATAAAAACTAATTCAAACTAGTAGTTAAATATTATCAGTTAATATTCAAAATTCTTGAGCGCCGTTTAAATATTTAAGTTTTGGGCTGAAATTTTCAGCATAGTCATGATTTTACAAATATAAACTGTTGCTGCCACGAGAAAGAAAAAAAATTAGAAATAAAAATCCGAATTTCAATCATGCGAGATCGAAAAAAAAAAAATCGTCGGTTTTTTTGCGCCATCCTACTATACACTTAACAATAGTAGTAAAAAAAATTAAATCAGGCATGCCTTTTTTTATCTAACGTCAGATTAGTTTCGAACTTTAACAAACATTTTTTTTATAAATAAATAATTTTAACCTCCCTGAGATTTGAAACTAGACCGATCGCGCGAAACATGAGGCTCAGCCACGGCGGCTTATTGGAAATCTTGTTTTTAATAAACTCTGATTATTCATTGATGTTTGTCATCTTAAATATTAATTTACACAACTAAATAATAAAATTTGAATATTTAATAGTTTATAGAAGTAGCTCTCGAAAAAATTAATATATTTTATATTTTTATCAATACCGATGAGAAATTTCATTTCGTTATAAAATCAAATTTTTTTCTTAGTGTAAGAATTTTTTTCTAATTTTTAATTAAATCTTTCTTCAAGTCCTTTTTTTATTTCAACCGAATAAATATTTTATCGGAGTTTTTAATTGTAATAAATTTGAGAAGGTATCAACTGAACTGTCGAAATATTTGCTTGCCAAGTAATTGATACTTCTAGAAATTTATTACTAAAGTGAAGCAAAAGTTTTCTTAAAATCAGTACTATCAATTTAATTTTTTTAAAAATGACTTATTTTGAGTATGTATTAGGGCTGTACGTCTAAACCGGCTTAACCGGTTAAAAAAGTTAACCAGGTTAATTAGCTGATTAGCTGGTCAGCTTAGCTAATTTAACCGGTTAACTTCATTAGCTTGGCTAAGCAGCCAAAGGCTTAACCGGTTAACTCAAATTAGCTAGGCTAATTAGCTGAGGGTTTAACCGGTTAAATGGTTAATTTTTTTTTTTTTTCATCTATTCGCTACTTTATCTTAGAAAATGTATAGAAAATATCATATTTACTTAATTATAGACCGAAAAAGCGATAACAAAAAATTTGTACTATTAGGTAAAGAAAAATTCATTTTAATTTTTAAAATTATTTAATCAAAAATATATATCGCGTTACTGATGCCAAAAGGGCGTATAAAAAAATCTTTTTTTCTGATCAACTTGGGAACATTTTTTTCATTTAATTTAATGTTTTTTTCCAATTGATCGAGTTGTAAAGTCATTTATTTTACTGTTCTCTCGATTTTTTTTCGCTAAGAATTAATAATAATTGAAAAGAAAAAAAATGATACGCCCTTTTGGTTTTCAAATTTTTTTTTCGTTTTTTTCTAGATAGTTGTTTGTTGTAACATTCCCAAGTTTATCCGAAAAAAGATTTTTTAATGCGCCTTTTTGGTTTTACAGAGCCAAAAAGGCGTATATTTTGAGATACGCGTTTTTGGCATAAGTAACGCGATATATTTTCAAGTAAATAATTTGAAAAATTGTAGAGAATTTTCTTTGAACTAATAGTATAAATTTTTTGTTATAGCTTTTTCGGTCTAAAATTAAATAAATATGATATTTCCAAGACATTTTCTAAAATAAAGTAGCGAATAGATGAAAAAAAAAAAATTAACCATTTAACCGGTTAAACCCTCAGCTAATTAGCCTAGCTAATTTGAGTTAACCGGTTAAGCCTTTGGCTACTTAGCCAAGCTAATGAAGTTAACTGGTTAAATTAGCTAAGCTGACCAGCTAATCAGCTAATTAACCTGGTTAACTTTTTTAACCGGTTAAGCCGGTTTAGATGTACAGCCCAAGTATGTATGGAAACGAAAAAATTATTACTTAAATTTAATTTTTTTTATTTCAGTGTAATGAGATTCAACTATTATGTATTAATCAAAAGTCATTAAACGCTAAAGCGAAAAAAAATTTTTCCTACTTGCTAAAATATTTTGAAATTCATCGAAATATTAAAAAAAATTATCAAAAGAATGAGTAATGACAGCACAAATCAAAGCTAATTGAATGATCTTTAAGATGCAATCACCCGAAATATATTATTTATTTGAGTTCAGAAGTTATTTGATGATAAATCAACAAAAATCAACTTTTTCGAAAAATCAAAAAATTTCAAACGGTCATAACTTCTAAATTTTCTGGAAGATTGAGCTCATTTTCAAACTGAACCGAATTCGTTAACTAAAGAATAACTATACGAAGTTTCATCAAAACCGGTGTAGAATTGTGGTCGCTATCCTAGTCGACTAGCCGAGACAGGAAATGATAAAATTTTTGTCAAGTCACTTCATGAAGACAAATACAATAGTTAGATCTCTATGTAATCTACTAAGAAGTATCTATTGTAAAGAAAACCGATACTAACCATAATGTGATATTCTGGAAATTCGGGAATCGGCTCACTATGAATATTTTTAATTGAATTCATTGATATTTTGTCAGTTCTCTCCTTAGTCCCGATCCATAATTGATCTTGTTCTAGCTTAAATGTTAATCTAACTTTACCACCTGATTTATTAAGCATTCCTGATAATGGAAATTCCGGAAGGGGATCCTGAAATCAGATACGTCATAAGCAAAAAAATACTAGGATATGAGTGCTAGTGATGAATAGGGACAAGATTTTCGCTTTGATTTAGAAATGAATAGTTCAAATGTTTGATATTACGGCGAAAATATTGGTCTTATCAGAAAAGTTTTGAAACAAAAGTTGTAGGAAATTTAATTTTCTAAAAAAAATGTCTCTTTAGATTTTTTTATACGGCCAATATTTTCATCGTAATTCAAAAATTTAAATCTATAATGAATAATTCAAATTTTTGATCATTATGAAAATTTTAATTTTAAAATTACGGCTTTTTTTTTAGTCTTAAGAAAAAATTATAAGGGACATTTTTTTTATAAAATTAAATTCTGAACAACTTTTACTTAAAAAATTTTTTTATACGGCCAATATTTTCACCGTAATTCATAAATTAAGATCCATGATGAATAATTCAAATTTTTGATCATTATAAAAATTTTAACTTTGAAATTAAGGCCTTCTTTTTAGCCCTAAGAAAAAATTATAAGAGACATTTTTTTTCGAAAATTAAATTTCCTACAACTTTTGCTTAAAAAATTTTTTTATACGACCAATATTTCTGCCGTAATATAAAAAATTTTACAACATTATTTATTATTGGTTGATTTTAAATTAAAGCAAAAATCTCGGGCCTAGTGATGATTGATGGTAGCAAACCTGGACATTTATAATTCCTGGCATAGCATCTTCAGGTACCCCCTTATCCAAAATTTTCCTGTGGATTTTTTGTTGTGTCAAAGGTTCCTTACTTGAAGCTGCCGCAGCTTCGTCTTGTACTTCTTGTTTATTTGGAACAGAAACTGATAATACATCGTCTAATTTTGATCCGACAATCATTACTTTGGCCCCTGCAAAATAAAAATTAAAATACAAATTATTTTTTAGTGCTTCTGGTAAATATCCTAGTGTCAGTCTTAAGCAAGTTCCTTGACGTATGTCCTTCAGCAAGTTTCTTATGGAAGATTTAAACAAGACGAAGATGTATTTCTTAAGTATAATTGCTGCAGATTTTATCAACTCTTGCTTAAGATTCTTCTTAAAGACTTACGGAAATATGTAGAAACAGTCTGCAGCAATTCTTAAGAAATATACGTACTAGAAAACGATGATAAGTCAAAGTTGCTGCAGAATTGCTCAAGATATCGGGTTTCTTATTTTCCGAGTCACTCATAGCTCAAACGCAATACCTGAAGCGAACCCAGTGGCCCTCATTTATATTTTTAAGAGAATAAAGAAAATTTTGTTCCCGCCATATCTATTAGGGTGGGCTGAAAATACGCTTTTTTTGAATTTTCATTATTAATACCAAAAATATTTTTCTTTGTACAAAAAAAAAATGTTTCAGAAAACAAAAAAAATTTTAGGTCGATATCTTTGGCTCGCCAAATCCCGTTAAAGTGAGAAGTTGTTTAAAAATTTTTTTCCAACACATTTTGATCGGAAATTTAATTCTCTACAAAAAAGGTCCTATAATAAAATTACGTAAAGTTGATAGTTACTGAGATAATTGCAATTTTGTTCTAAAAAATATAAATTTTCAAGATATTATCACTTTTTCAGGGTAAAATATCGCGTGCTTAAAGGTAAAAGGGCTTATAACAATTTATGCGCCCTTTTACCTTTGCAAAGGTAAAAGGGCGCATACTTTTTTTTTTTATTGCCAATCGAGTAGTAGACACATTCTACGCTTAAAATTGAAAAAAAAAAAATTGAAAGGTAAAAGGGCGTATGTCTTTAATTATACGCCCTTTTACTTTTAAGAATTCGAAATTTTGGTGATCTAAAGGTAAAAGGGCGTATCCTGTTTTTTCGATTTAGTATAAGTTATAGGTCAGAGTAAGACAAAAAAATGCCACTCCAATCAAAATTACCACTCCACAATTTAATTTATAAGAACAAATATTTATTCAAGTGAAAAAACGAATGAAAAATGAAGAAAAAATAAATTCATCAGGGTATTGGTCCTATGCCATCGCCATCGTCAGGATCATCTGTACCTAAGATTATAAAAAAAAAGATTTTTTATTTTTTTTTTAGAACATAACTTGATAATAATAAAAAAATTTATAAACTATTATCATCGCTGAAAATTGGACTTTGATAATACCGATGAAAAAAAAAAAAAAAAAAAAAAAAAAACAGAAAATAGAAATGAAACCTTGATTGAAAAATGAAGAAATGCACCTTTGAAAAATTAAAAAATCTAAAAGTACATTTTATTAATTTGGTTAAATCAATTTTCACTGCACTCATAGAATTTAAAATTTTTTAAATGCATTTTTTTCATTCTCGAATTATACATTTTTTTACATCAATTGTTGAATTAAAAAAAATATAACAAACTTAAGATTCGATCAAAATTAAATAAAGAAATTTGGTTTTTTACTTAAATAAATATTTGTTCAGATAAATTAAGTAATGGAGTGATAATTTTTATTACCCTTGCAATTTTTTCTCTTACTCTGACCTATAATTGATAACAACCGAAAAAACAGGATACGGCCTTATGACTTTAAAAAAATTTTTTCTTAAAACCAAAAGGGCGTATAATAAAAAAATTTTTTTTTTTGTTTTTTCCATAGATTTTAATGTTTCCTACATTTTTACATTGATTGGATCGAAAAAATTTTTTTTTATACGCCCTTTTGGTTCTAGTAACGCGTTATTTAACATTTGGTATAAAAAATACGATTTTTTTTTATGCGCCCTTTTACCTTTAAGTAGTACTTTTCTTAAAGGTGAAAGGGCGTATGTCTTGAGATACGCCCTTTCACCTTTAGGATACCAACTTTTTTTTTTTCACAGATTTTTACGTTTCAGACAATTTCAAACCGAATGGCAAAAAAAAATTTTTTTATACGCCCTTTTACCACAAATCCCTATTAACCCTTAGCTATAAGCCCTTTTACCTTTAAGCACGCGATATAAATTTTATCATATAAATTTCATGGAAAATCAAATTTCTTACAAAATTGGTCTTCTGGTAAAAACTTGAAATTTATAGTTATTCAGAAACTGACAGTTTTATGTTTAGATAGTCACATTTCTCGTTATTTGGTGGTTTTCACCAAGAATTGCTGTTATTTTCGTAACTATCAACTTTGAATAAACTTTGATTAGGTCTGTTTTGTAGAAAATTGAATTTCCTACGAAATTTTTATGATAAAATTAATTTTTTACCCTGAAAAAGTAATAATATCTCGAAAAATTTCATTTTTTAGAGCAAAATTGCAATTATCTGAGTAACTATCAACATTACGTAATTTTATTATAAGACTTTTTTTGTAGAGAATTAAATTTCCGATCAAAATGTGTTGGAAAAAAAATTTTAAACAACTTCTAACTTTAGCGGGATTTAGCGAGCCCAAGATATCGACCTAAAATTTTTTTTGATTTCCGAAAATTTTTTTTTTGTACGAGGAAAAATATTTTTGGTATTAATAATGAAAATTAAAAAAAGCGGATTTTCGGCCTACCCTAATATCTATACAATAGAATTAGTTAATGTTATTTAAATTGATATCATTAGATAGGTCTTGACTTAAATTTGTGCCTTTTCATACTTTAAACTCTTTTTAATTGCCAAGTATTAAGATAAATAGATTTATCTATACCATTCTAATTACATTTAAATTACGCGAGAAAAAAGACGATCGTATTTATTTTCTTTAAATAAATTAATTCTTTAATTATTCTGTCACTAAATATGACTGAATGCCACTGAATATATAGTTATATTATTTATATCGCGTTACTTATTCCAAAATGACAGATTTTTATGCTCCCTTTTGGTTTTAGGAAAATTTTAAAAGCCAAAAAAGTGTGCATAGAAAAAAAAAGGATTCATTGAGACAAAAAATGTTTACTCGCCTAAAGAAAATTTTAACTTACCCCAATAAATTTTTTGCATTGTGAATTGAAAACAAAAATTTATTTAGAACTAGAAAAAATTACTTGGTGCAAGGAAAATTTTTTCTCGCCCCAAGACAATTTTTGTATTTAATTGATAATGCATAAAATTTAATGATACTGGAATTAGCAGACATTTAAAAATTTTTTAATTTTCGTATTTCAACAAATAAATTTCAAAAAAATACAATAAAAAAATGCACATGTAGAAAATTTAAAAAACCACAGATGCAATTTTGTCAAATATTTTTTTTTTTATGTTTTATCGTCTAAAAAAAAATCCAAAAATTATTAGACGTCTGCTAACTTCAGTATCATTAAAATTTTGCTGCGGCAAAAAATCTTTTTTTTCTGCGTATTTTATAAATTTAGTTGTGATATTTGGGCAGTCACGTAGTGGCTGCAAGTTCTTCGTTTAAATTTAAAGAGCTACAAATTAATGTTGTTATCTCTCGATAAAATTATATCGAACATTAAGTGGAGCTACTGAATTTACTATACTAATGCTGAATAGACGGATCACAAAGTAACGGTTGCCATGTCCAGGTATCTTAAGCAATTATGCAGCAAATCTGAGCGAATGCATCTTAAAGTATGTCGTCTTTAGCAAATTACTACAGATTTACTTAACGTATCTTACGGGTGTCTTGTCTCAGACTAGTCCAAGACTGATGATGCAGACTTGCTGAAGACTGAAGGTAGATTTACGTAAGACTTTCTTAAGAATACTACTAGAGTTCTTATAAAATAGGATCTTACCATTCGTAACTCCTAGACTGCGAAGAGTATCTTGATCTTTGGCTAGACCTTTGATCATAACTTTTTGCATTTCCTTTGGTACTGATATTATATTTTGTAAGTGAGTTTTTAAATCAATTACTAACCCATCCAGTGGGAAGGTGACATCGATTTTCTTTTTATTATAAATAACTTTAAATTCTATATTTTCAGTAACTTTATTGGGTTCTTCGCTGTCTAGGTCCTTGTCTATGTCACCCTTATTTTTGGGTAAATCTTCACTTGGTGGTTTTTCATTGTTTTCTACGTTAGTGTTTGGTGCCTCATTTAATTTAACTTCAGAACACGTTGAATTGCCACAATGATTTTCATGACAGTCAGCTTTTTCTGTGTCTAAAAAAAATTATTATTTGGATTAAAAAAATTTATCTTTTGAAAAATGATTATCATCGTTGCTGTAAATAAAAACCCTGACTTGCATTACTTTTGAAAAAATATTTTGAATATTTCTGATGATTTTTTATAGAAGTAATTTGTTATTAATTTTTTGGGTCAGTTTTAAAATTCAAATTAAAAAAAATTATCATCAATCATTAAAGTGTAAAAAATAAACAATAATAAAATATATAAATAATAATATGCTTACGTACCAACGTCCATGATGAATAAAGTTTTGTTAAGTTTGGTTAGAATTAGACACCGTTAGAAACTACAGGTTTGCCGGCTGGAGACAAAAGACACAAATTTCCTAAAGGCACCAACTTTATAAAATTTCCCCCGAAAATGTGGTCCTGAAGTTCGCAGACAATTAACAATTTTTGAATTTTCTTTTCAACAGTTTAATTTAAAAAATAAATAAAAATAAAAATATGCGCATGTAGAAAATTAAAAAGACTATAGGTGCAATTTTTTCAAATATTTTTTTTTTATATTTTATCGTTTTTAAAAGAATTCAAAAATTTTTTGACGTCGGCTAACTTCAGTTTTATCCCGAAAATAGGGTTACTAAATTTAGTCTCTAGACAGGTGGCGGCTCGAGCTCTTTCTCTCACAGAAAACTTGTTCTGCGCATCTTTTTTGCGCATGCAGTTCAGCAAAGTATTTCAAATGAACTACAGGTGCGTTAATGTTTTTTATTGTTTAAAAAATTGATTCGTAATCAAAAGTCATCAGTATGACGTATGAGTGTGAGTGTAGCAGACATCAGACAAATTTAAAATTATAAATAGAGTAAATAATTTTAAAAAGTAGTATTTATAAAAAATGCACTCGTTAATTTCAAAATTTTTTTTAAGCGCATTTTTTAAAAATTTTATTTTATTAATTATTTACTCTATTAATAATTTTAAATTTGTCTGATGTCTGCTACATTCATACTCATCATATATTTTTATTTTAATTATTTTTGCACGAGTGTGAATGTAGCAGACATCAGACAAATTTAAAATTATAAATAAATTGAGTAAATAATTTAAAAAATAATATTTACAAAAAATGCACTTATGAATTTTTAAATTTTTTAAATGCGCATTTTGTTTTAATTTTCAAAATTAATTATTTACTCTATTTATTAATAATTTTAAATTTGTCTGATGTCTGCTACATTCACGCTCATTATTTTTGCGCAGATAAAATATTTAATGAATGGAATAAACATGATCCTGAAGTTAGCAGACAATTGATAATTTTCGAATTTGTTTTTTTAACAATTTAATTTAAAAAAAAAAAAAAACTAGAATATGCACATGTAGAAAATTTGAAAAAATTCAGGCAATTTTATTAAATATTTTTTTTTTTTAAATTTATCTTTAAAAAAATTCAAAAATTATTAGTCGTCAGCTAATTTTAATTAAGGGCCAGTTTTTCAAACTGGGTTTATTTTTATTCCAGATATACCCGTGTTAAAAAAATTCTTTCCGAAAAGATTCCAAAAAAGTTCCGCATGTGGAACTTCTGAAAATGAGACAGATTAGAACTTTGAATGGAATTTTTTTGGAACGTTAGTAATTTTTGTGGTATAAAATAAGTTTTTATGAGCGAATTTAGAGTCAAAAAAGGAGGTTCTTGGAACTTTTTTGGACTTTTTGATGGACGTTTTTTTTCGTTCTATAAAAAATTCAAAAGTAATGATTTTTGAATACTATTTTGGCATATTTCTGGAACGTCTTTAATTTACACGAGATGCAAAAGTAGTGATTTTGGAATGTTTTGGAATGCTTTTTTTAGTCCATAAAAAATTTAAAAGATTCTGGAACTTTTTTGGAATGTCTATATAAAATTCCAAAAAAGTTCCAAAAACGTCCTTTTTTAACTTTAAATTTGCTCATAAAAACTTTTTTTTTACCATCAAAATGACTAACGTTCCAAAAAAGTTCCATTCAAAGTTCTAATCTGTCTCATGTTAAGAAGTTCCACATGCAGAACATTTTTGGAACGAATTTTTTTTACACGGGCTAGTACACTAGCAATTTTAATTTTAAGCCTGGATTGAAAAACTGGCCTTAAACTATCTCAAGTGGCCAGGCCCGCGTTCTGTTCGCTTTTAGTTGCCCATTTCAAGTCAACTCTCTGCTATTTAAAATGTTAATAAAATGATGACAAATGGAATTTTAAAACGTCAACTTTTAAAAGTTTTTTTAAAGCCCCCAAAAAAAATGTTAACAAAACATAATATAAAAATGTTAGCGAATAGTTGTCATAAAATGACGTAATAAATGATGTCTATTTGGGGATAAATAAAAGTTATCATTTTAATGCTGACAGTTTGTTACCCAAAAATATTAACTAAATGTTGACTTTTTACGATATTTAAAAAATAACATTGAGTTGTTAAAATTTTGTTAACTATTTCAGGTGAATATTTTATTGTATTTAAATGTTAGCTTCATTTTGACAACTGGCAACTGAAAAATGCAGCCGTTGTTTATATCACTCTATGTTACCTTTTTAATGACTTTATCTTTTTTACGCTGGGATTTTTTTGTTGTCATTCGCGTGTTCAACATGTCGATTGTTAGACATCAAAGTGCGCTCAAGAAAATAATAAATACCTCAAAATAACTTTGGCTATTTTAAAATTATTTAATAAATCATTAAAAATAAATTCAAATATTTAAATTGTATAATGTATATATTTGTATAAGCCGATAGTGGGCAGTTAAGAGTTAGTAGATAAATGAAACACTGGTGCATTCCATATCTTATTGTAAAATGATAAATCGTTTTTGCTTGTTTGATTCGTAAAATAAATTAAACCAAAGAAGTTATTTTTCAGTTGACAATAGAATATGCCAAGTACTTTGTTTTTATTTATTTACGTACTTTTTATTCCACGACAATTTATCTTATCCACAGACCCTCAAAAATTTGACAATTTTCTAGCATTAAGTCAACATAAAAATATTTAGTTTGTTAATATAAAGATAACATTCCGAATTTTTTAGATCAACGCAAAAAAGTTGTCAATTTGTTATCTTTTTGGTATCAAAAAACCAATTTCTATTTGTCAACAAAACGTTACAGTGTTGTCAAAAAGTTGACAAATTGTTACCACATTATCTTTTTGAAACCCAAAAAAGTTAACATTCGGCTGGACATTAGTAGTGATATTTATTGGAAAATATCTGCCTTTTTACATCGCAAAATAAATGGTAAAATTTTTTTGTTAACTTTTTCGAAAAAAAAAAGTTATTTAGAGAATTTTCACGCATGCGCACTACGGACAAAACATCCCGGAGAAGAGAAAGACCAAATATATGGTACCTCGGTGTTGTTATATTCTTTCTTATACCGACTGGTCATATAAGAGTACACATAAATATTTAGTCATAATTCATAATATTATCAAGTCGCATATTTTTGCTTTTTTTGTATAATAGATTTATTAAAAAAATCCTCAAATTATTAATTGTCTGCTAACTCCAGACTAATTATTATTTTTTTTACGATAACTCTAGAGTTTTACGATTTATTATTGTCGATGAATAAAAAAAATTAAAGTACCCGCCATTTATTGGTATCCGTTGCGCACATGAGTTTACTCTGCAGATTAGTTATTAATTTTCGCGCAAGAGTGCAGACGGGAGACGTTAAAAAAATAGCGACCCCTAAACGACAATCACTCGCTATCAGATCGAAAAAGAACATAAGCAGCATATAATTTTCGCGCGGAGTTGGTGTCCATAATACCGTTAAAGAGTGTGATAAGTTTATTTAATTACCAAATATCGTGTTAAATAAAATTAAAATGCCGCCAAAGAAGCGGGACAAAGAACTGGAGAGCCAGAAAACTCCGCGAATGGATCAAATTCAAGCTGACCATGAGTTGTTTCTCCAAGCATTTGAAAGTGAGTTTTTTTAAAATTAAATTTTTATTTTTTGACGTATTTTTGGTTTTGCTTTTTATGTTATCAGAAAATAATATCATTGTAACTTGGGTGTATTTATATTTGATTTTACACTTGACATGATATCTAACATAACCCCTACCAACTTGATAATTTTGAAGCGCTATGCGCGCGTCAGGTCACTTACCTTCTGTATCAACGTTAAATGTACAGACACCTGCCATAATTATTCTAATCGTTTTGATAGAGTCTTTAATGATTTATTTAACTGATCTTTGTTGTTAGATAACTTTTTTCACGATCCTGAAGTTAGTAGACAGTTACAAATTTTCCGATTTTTTTTTCAATAAATAAATTACAAAAAAAAAAAAAAACTAAAAATTAGACATGTAGAAAATTTAATAAACTATAGGTGCAATTTTTCAAAATATTTTTTTTTTATAGTCGTTTTTAAAAAAATTCAAAAACTGTCAGACGTCTGCTAACTTCAGTATCATCTTTTTTTATCTGATATCGAAATTACATGATCCTGAAGTCAGCAGACAATCACCAATTTTCGAATTTTTTTTTTTCAACAATTTAATTAAAAAAAAAAAAAACTAAAAAAATGCACATGTAGAAAATTAAAAAAACTATCGGTGCAATTTTTTTAAATATTTTTTTTTTTATAATTTATCGGTTTTAAAAAAATCCAAAAACTATTAGACGTCTGTTAACTTGAGTATCGTCGAAATTACACATCATTTATCTTGAGAGAAATTTCAAAGAGAAAAAAATTAAATTCAAGTCTTAGTTGTTTTTTTATGAAATTAAATTGATGGTTTTTATTAAGGAAACTATTGCGACACTAGTAATTAATTTTTGGAAGCGTCAGTTAAGGGTAACGTCAACTGATTTTAGATTCAATTTAATTTATGGACAAACATTACCCTGGTGGAAATTTTTTGGAATTTTCTCTGAAAAACTGAGTTCTCAAGTTCTGATGTATCTGAAGATCGGAACGTTTTTCGCGCAACGAAAATAAAAATTAGACAGTGAAAGAATCTACTGGATGACTAGATTTCCAAAATGTTTCGCATATAGTTGCTGGTACACAGAAAAAAATAATTTCTGGACGCAAGAAATTTTTTATATTATAAATTGAAAACAAAAATTTTCTTGAGACAAAAAAAAATTTCTCGGTTTAAAAAATTTTTTCTTGCTCGAAAAAAATTTATTTTCGCTCCAAGAAATTTAAAGTTTTCAATTTATAATTCAAAAAATTTTTTTGGGACAAATAAAAATTTCTCTTTTTTTCTGTGTATGTCAGCCGAAAATCTTAGGCCATCCCTAACTTCGGGAACTTCCTCTTAAGCAGTCGAATTACAAAAAATTTTTCATTTTCATTGCGCGAAAAACGTTCTGATTTTCAGGTACATAAATTCTAAAGACTTTCAAAGTTCTAAAGACTTTTTCGGAGTTTCTCAGAGAAAAGTCCGGAAAATTTTCACCAGGGAAATTTTAACAGAGGGCTAAAAATTTTGTATTTTTAAAAATCCTAATTCGTCTCCAAGAAAAATTGTTTTAAAATTCTCATTTACTTTACGAGTGCAACGAAGATGGTCCCGTTTATTTTTCTGAGCTTGAGAAAGAGCTCCGGTGGTGTTTCCTCTTAAGGCAAACAAATATTTCTTCAATTTGGTCCTCAAATTTATTCCAATTAAAAACTTCAATAAAGCAATTGTTTGATTCAATAAAAAAATGAATCGTGGACCTTTCGGGCCAGCCCCGAAACTTAACGCTGTTTCCGAGCTCAAGGAGCTCGAAAACATTATTGCTAGTACATGTTCAAGCTCTTTCAAGCTCGACAATACCTTCGAGTACTTTTATATTTTCGAGTTCAAAAAAAGTTAGGGTTTGTATTATTATTATTATTTATTGTTTATTGGCCATGAAGTTTTAACTCCTTGCGGTCATCCAAAATTCATACATTTATTCATATAGTATACATTAGTGTAATTAACATTAGGCGATTATTCACATTTATTTAACATATTTAACAATCTAGTCTCAATCTCAATCATCGAAACGAAATCCACACAAATAACGCCCGATAATTAGTTATTATGACTCAAAAAATATTCGTTACGATTTACGGAATTCCATAAAAATTGGCTGTTGTGCACAAATAACTGGTAATTTATTCCAAACTCTGATATTAATCTCCACACTGAAAAAAAAAATTTGCTATAATAACAAAAGTCAGGATTACGCAGCTATTTGTTATGATAGCAAAACTAACGCAACGAAGTGACATTTGTTGTCATAAGTAAAGTGAAGTTGCTGTTGTAACAAATGATATGTGTTGAGGAAAAATTTTTTTAATACGCATAGAACTTTGTGCTTTAATTAGGCGAACAATATCATTAAGAATTGATGTAAATTATGGCTAAAATATTAAACGCTATTTATTTTAAAAAGTGTACCAATATGTCTAAGTATAGTTAAAGGCGGGTGCCTTGAAGAAGTGATTTTCTTAACTCAAGAGAATGTATCGAGAAGCGATAATATCTTAGGTGAAGTAAAATTTTCTTGAGTCAAGAAATCTTTATAAAACCTAATTTAATATTTAGCTCAACGCATGTCATTTGTTATAACGACAACTTCACTTTACTTACCATAACGAATGTTACTTCGTTGCGTTGACTAAGATGGATTTGTTATCTTAACAAATAACTGCGTAATCCTGACTTTTGTTTAGATAACAATTTTTTTTTTTTAGTGCAAGAATTCAAAAAATTGAAAATGATCAATGAGGATCGTTTTTTAACCTTTTGCTCGCAATTACGCTTAATAAATTCAAGGTTGTTCGAAAGAAATTAATCAAAATGATCAAGACAAAGAGTTACGTGACCTTTGAATGAAACCAGCAAACTTATATATGAAACATCCGAAAAAAAAACGAAAAGCAGTAATTTTTTTAAATTCTTGTTAATGATATTATTTGAACTAACGAACCGATTGCAATAAATTATGTACCGATCATGAAAGACTGTGAAAGCAAAGGTCCGGTATAAGTTTTGGAACATATGATGAATTATATTATGCGTTGTCTGGAAAAAAAGAAGTGAATTGTTGTTTTAAAAAGTTTTTATCGCCGATATCGTTCAAACTAATCAATGGTTTTTATGGTTTAAGGCGGAATTGAACGCGGTATTTCAACATCTAACGCTAGAAAGTGTTTCGAATCCATCAGTTTTGCAATTTTTGAGTTTATTAGAAAAAAAAAACTTTTTAGAAATTCTTTCGATAACGAAATCTCGTGAGCGATTTATCCAGGTTCGATGGCTGACTTAGTATTCGATGCAGCTTCTAGAGCTTTGGAGATGATTAGATTTTGAAATAGATCAATTTACTAGTTTCTAAAATATTAGAGAAAAACGAAAAAAACGATTTTTTTTAATTCTTTCGTCGACGATTTATCTCAAGAATATATTATTCTATTGAGACGGTTTTGGCGGAAATCAAAAGCTATTATCAAGTTCTGAAGCTGATTAGATTGTGGAATTGATAGATTGGGCAGTTTTCGAAATATTCAAAAATGGCGAAACAGAAAATTAAAAAAAATTTTTTTTTGTATTTCTTAAATATATCAGGATCTATTTGATTAAATGATCTGAAATTTTCATGAAATTTAAGTTCAATCTGACTGTCGAATGCCGCAAGATCCAGCTAGATCGGTTAATTTATTAAAAAAGATATGAGATGCTTACCCGTCCCCTCTCCCCCACCCACACACATAGACATCTCTCTGACAATGTCAGAATAACATCCCAGGACCTTCACTCGAACGTCGACATTTGATGAAAATTCGATTTTTATATCCAATATTGGAGTTAAAACAATAACTTCCCGAATTTTTGAAAATTTGAAATTTTTTTAGCCGAAAATTAGAAAGGAATTGAATAAAGATTTAATTAAAAATTAGAAAAAAATTCTTGCACTCAAAAAAAAATTTTTAATAGTGATAGCTGTTGCAGGAGTATTTTATACGACTAGCTTTCACAAGTAGCTATGGCTTATAATGAACCTTGGAAGAATTAATGTTCGCTTTAAATGAATTATTTATAATTTTTAGACCTTCGTTGATGCTTATGGTAAAAATCTAATTTATTATTTTTTTTTCATTTTCTGAATGAACGGTTCATAATTCTTTCTCAGTGTGAAAGTTCTGACTAATTAATCCCGAGGAATTCTGATGGACATTTGGTAAGGATCGATCAAAAATTTGGTAACTTTATAGGGTAACATCAGAAATGTTTAATGGGATTAGTTTCATGATTTATGATTTACCAAGTTCGACTTGTTGCTTTGAACTGCTCTGAGTAGATTTATTTACTGTACATTTGCATCTTTGTCTTTCTGCTTTAACAGGAGTTATCAAATAATTTAGGCTGAGTTTTTCCGGGAACAAAACCCTTAAACATAAACTAAAGACTGGACATTGATGCACTACTACTTAATCTAGTGAAATGCACTTTAAATTTTATATAATATTCGTTTGTTTAAGAGAAAAATTCGGCCAAACTTACCATTAACTGCGCAAGTGCAACAAAGATAGTACCATTTGTGGAGTTTTTAGTTTTTCAAAAATTTCTGACTGTTAGTTTTTTTATTAGAATCACGAACGCGACTTAAAACGTATACTCCTCATTGCTCGCAATGTTAATTATCCGAACTTTGATTATAAATATCTCGAATTAGAGATGGTCAATCGACTTTCGTCAAAATTTCAAAACTTTCTGACACTATGCCCATGACCCGACAACTTCCTTAAAACAACTTAATATATGCACAGTAAAAAATTTTCTGTAGTTGTGTTTAAGACGGTCCGTGTTAAATTTTTTGTGTTGATTATTTTGTGTTAAATCAAAACATTGCGCTGTGTTAAGCTTTTTCTAATCGATCTGCTGTCTAATACTTTAAAAATGTATCCTTCGTCCATTATGACGTAAAAGCAACTACTCGGAAAGAAAATTATGGCAGCGGTTCCCATAATTTTGTGAAATTTTTTCCTATACCATCATAGGAATTACGACCATAAGTTATGGGAGCGGTTCCTATAATTATAGGAATGTTTCCCATAATTATAGGAATAGTTCCTATAATTATGGGAATAATATCCATAACACTATAGCAATGGTTCCTATAATTTATAGGAATACTTTCTATAATATTATGGGAATCATTCCTATAATTTATGGGAATGGTTCCTATAATTTATAGGAACCATTCCCATAATATTATGGGAATGGTTCCTATAATAGTTTGGGAACTATTCCCATAATATTATGGGAATGATTCCCATAATGCAATTGGAATGGTTCGTATACCATTATGGGAATCATTCCCATAATATTATGGGAATAGTTCCCATACTATTATAGGAACCATTCCTATAATATTATGGGAATGGTTCCCATATTATCATGAAAAAATTAATTTAAAGAAGTGTGGTAATCACTTCTACAATACACAGAAATATTATTAAACATAAAAACAAAAATTCAAACATCGAAAAAAAAAATCGAATTTGGCAAAAAAACATTAAAATTTTTAACAAGAATTTTTTGTCAGCACAAAACATTCAAGAAAATTCAAATTTTGGGAAATTTCTACACTATTGTGCAAAAAAAAAATTTTATGATATTATAGGGATGGTTCCCATAACATTATGGGAATAGTTCCTATAATATTATAGGAATAGTTCCTATACCAATATGGGAACCATTCCCATAATAGTATAGGTACTATTCCCATACCATTATGGGAACCATTCCCATAATGCATAGGAAAACTTCCTATAATTTTCTTTCCGTGTATATGATTTGTAAAGGAAATACTGAGCCTTATGGCCACGATATCGCCCACAATTCTAAAGAGATCTAAATAAAACGGCACGTATATTAGGTAGTTCGAGAGCTTGAACTATAGGTCGAAAATGAGCCAAACCCGTCGAGTAATTTGAAAGTTATAAGTGTTTGAAATTTTCCAAATTTAATGCAAGTAATACGTTCTGGCTTTAATTATCTTCAAATAAAAATTTTAAGAATTTTTTATTTCGAAGTCTCGGATTATTTATTCGCCACAATGGGCGAATAAATGGATCGACACTTCTTATAATAATAAATAAATCAATAAATCGTTACTTTGTCGGCGTAATTATTTCTTCTTACCGCCAACAATGTAACGGAAATCTCTTGCGATAAGAGAATCGCCGTGGCTCGCGGATAGTCTAAACAGATGACGATGCATGAGACCCGGGCCACGACGATTCTCTCATAGGAAACCTGAGATGCAACGTTAACATTTTGATGAATGTACTTAGTCGAAGAGCAGTAGAATCAGCCAGTAAATCGTGAGATCTAAGAGAGCCAAGAACTCTGATCAAAATTACGTTGACTTGGTCCTGCCTCTTCGTTCGTTTTTAAGCAATAAAGCTGTCGCTACTTCATACGTAGTAGTTGTCATTAAAAACCACTTTTACCTTGAGGAACGCTGACACCAGCGACCTGGTAATCCCTAAGCCTCATCCCGAGCTCATGCGAAGAAAGAAACGAGGGGGCAAAAAGGCCCAATTACGCCGGATTATCCGAAGGATGCACGAGATTTTCGGTAGCTCAGTTCACCAACGTCCCCGCCTAGAGATCGTTGCCGAGGAAGTCCTCGATCCGGTGACGTTGGTCATTCAAAATCCGGTTAACCGGTTACCAAATTCGGGTATCGTGTCAAGTGAAGTTCGTGAGCCGTCAAGCTCGTGTATTGTTGAGCCGTCAGGCTCTGGTGGTGTGATCCAACAGTTGGAATCGGTTGCCCTTATAAAAGAACTAGGCCTTCAAAGTTCGTCCCATTCAGAGGAGGATTCAAGGGAGAACCCGACTTTCTAGGGTCCTATTGTCCGAAAACCGTTCAGTGAGTCTAAATAAGTTTATTTTATTAATCGGCCGCAGTTAATACCAACAACAAGTTTATCCTGTGCTGAAAATGATTAACAATAATCATGCAGCTATTTCGAGTAGTGAATTTAAATTTATTCAAAAAATGAGTGCATTCAAAATAAATTGTAATAGGAGATCTTTAAGGCGTGGTAACGGATTGCAGTTACACAGTCTGTAAAGATCTAGAAAACAAACATAAAGTTATAAATTATAATTCTCGATGATTTGCTCAAGATATTGTGCCAGAATCTTTTTGCTATCTGCATTAAATGAAAACAATTCCACGTTGGTTATCAGATCATAACACAAAGAAGCCATTGTCGAAAGTGATAATCTTTTAAAATTAAATTTCTCAATCTAATAGAAATTAAATTTTTTTATTCACTCTAAAATCGAGTGTCACAAGTAGATTATTTTAATACACATTAAATGTGTTCCATATTTAAGGCCTTATGCAAAACTATAGTTTTCTGTAGTCACTTAAAACACATTTCACGGTGTGTTAAATATTTTTAGTTTGCTTATAATGTATCTGAAGATCGGAACGTTTTTCGCGCAATGAAAATTAAAAAAATTGATGTAATTTGACTGCTTAGAGGTGATAAGGGGTAATTTGGTCTGGCTGCAATTTCCGGCTGACATTTTAGCACCCATGCGAAACATTTCGGAAATCTAGATCCAGTAGATTTTTTATTTTCCATTTCTTTTTTTTATTTCCGTTTCGTGAAAAATGTTCGGATCTTCAGGTACACTGCTTATAGCGTTTCAATGTTATTTGGCAAGTGTGTTAATCGACTACACACTTGGTCTTAAAGTGTTATAATAAGAAATGTATCTTTTCATTTTGGGCACAGCCTAATGACACTTTTTGAACTTCCCGCTATAAAAATTGAAAATTTTCAAAAAGGGAAGTTGTTTTTACCCCGATTTTTGAAAATCGAGATTTCATCAGACGTTGACGTTTTGAGGTCCAAGGAGCTATTCTGACTATTTTCAGAATTATGTTCGCGTTTCTGTAGGTGTGTGTGTGAAACTTTTATAACTTTTGAACTAATTAACCGATTTAAACTTCTTCTTGCGGCAATCCAAAGAGTTTGTTTGCCGTCAACTTTGCTGAAAATTTCAGATCGTTGGATCAAGTAGACTCAAAGATAATTGAGAATTACGAAAAAAATTTTTTTTTTTAGTCTTTTTTTAATTTCTCAGAAACGATTCCGACGATCGACTTCAAAATCTAATCAGCTCTAGACTTAAATAAGACGCGCGATTTCCACCTCGAATATCAAAATCAGTCCATTAGTTCGTGAGATAACGTCGGAGAAAAAAATGGTAATAAATTTTTTTTTCGCGTAAATTCTATGAAACGACTGAATCAAACATTTTTAATATTTGATCAGCTCTCAAACTTGATAAAACGCAACGATTGTGAGATCGAACATCAAAATCGGTTCATTAGTAGGTCGGTACAAAAGATATCGACGACGAAATGTTTAAAACATAACATTTTACGTCATTTTTCTCGGAAAAATAATAATATAATGTACTGAAATGTATCTGAAATCATAACAACTCTTCCTCTTTATAGTATCTCTTGATCTCCACATGATGTGATGCAATTCGTTCGTTAGTTTAAATAATATTATCTTTAAAAAAACAATTTTTTACATTTTTCTCGGATATTCTATATATTAACGCTTAGATCTAAGTCAAAACTCATGTAACTCGTTACTTTAATCAATGAATACATTGATTTTATTGAACATAATCCTGAATAAAAATTTGAAAAACGCTTGTTTTTAATAATTATTATCAATTCTTAAGTTTTTTAAATTTAATGGAAAAGCTAACTTGTTTTGAGTTCGAAAAGCTCGAAAATACCTATGTAGTTAAAGGTATTGTCAAGCGCAAAGAATTTGAAAACAGCGAAAAATTATAGTGCTGGCCTGCAGGGTCAACCGATATCCATATTTTTCTTTGCAATTTCCTCTACAAAGAGTTGATACTTATCAATACTAAAGATCCATGTGGTTAAGTTTATGATTTATCATTTTATAAAAATTAATATATAAATTATCTCATATAATTTCTTTCTACTTTCAGAACCAACTCAAATATACCGCTTTTTACGTACGAGAAATCAAATTTCGGTGAGTGAAAACTTTACTATTTAATATTATTTTAAATTATACATCATTTATTATTCAAATATCGTTGCTTTTATCGTTAAAAGTTCATCATATCATTAGAAATTCTAAGAATATAGAATGAATTTTAATTGTAACATTACACTGTAGAAGTTTTTCGAAGTAAACGCGGATTAAATCATGAGTTTGTACGGAACGGATGATGTTTTCATTCATTTTATCCTCTCAGAGTAAAATTCACTCTTCCCTTTCTATATCCACATTGGAACGGAATATACAATACGGGAACCACTTATATTATATATACTGTAATTGTTATCATTAAGACCAATATTTTCGCCGGAATATCAAACATTTGAACCATTCATTTCAAAATTAAGGCAAAAATATTGGTCGTATAGAAAAATTTTTCAAGTAAAAGTTGTTCAAAATTTAATTTTCTAAAAACAATGTCTCCTATAATTTTTCCTTAGGATTAATAAGGAAGCCGTAATTTCAAAATTAAGATTTTGATAATTAACAAAAATTTGAATCATTCATTATGAATGTTAATTTTGGAATTACCGTGAAAATATTGGTCGTATAAGAAAGTCATAAGAGACATTTTCTCTAGAAAATTAAATTTCCTACAACTTTTGTTTGAAATTTTTTTTTATAAGACCAATATTTTCGCCGGAATATCAAACATTTGAACCATTCATTTCAAAATTAAGGCAAAAATATTGGTCACAGTTATCATAAATTTCTCTCCGTGTACTTTATATGCCTGCGATGTTACTAAATTCGGATTATCAGATATCTTTTCTATCCTCTGTGCGAAAAAAATATCTTCGTCTTACAAACAAAAAATTACACTTTTCAACTATTAATAAATTATTGGATTTAAGGTAAAAGCCCGTATACCCGCTCACGTTTCATTGGAGTGAGATTAAATCACTCAATATAAATTGATAAATAAAATGAGAAACCATATTTTTTTTTATAGTTATTTTTTGAAGTTTCGAGTATTAGAATAAAATTTAAGTTTGAAGAATAATCTTGATAATTAATTATTATTAATTTTTAAAATAAGGTCCTTGAGTGTACCCATAGTCGCTCACTAAAAGTTGTGATGTCCCATTACTCGATCAACACATGGCCCTATAGTCGCTCAAAGACAATATCAATTAAACTATGATAAGTTTATTGATTTGGACAAATAATTTATAAATTATACTACTTTATTCTTTCATAATATAAAATTTCATGAATTTTAAAAATGTATTTAATAAGATATAGTTATAACAATTCGAAAAAAATTTGACGTAATCTAAATTTAATCTAACGAATGAACGTTAAAGTAAAAAATGCCCGGCTGAGCGCGATTTTGAAAACAGTCATTTAATTTAAATTTATAATCTGTTATAATATAATTTGATACATCATATTTTAATATATTTAGATTCACAAATAATTATTTATCAATAATAATATTTTTAGTTGTAATTTTTTTTAATAAAAATTATAAAAAAACGCCTTAAACAGTTAAAGTGAGCGACTAATAGTACTGAGTGGGTATAAGGGCTTTTACCTTATTGCTTAATTAGTTTATATTTAAAATACTTGTATTTTCAGCCGGTATTTTTGTATCGAAATTTATCATACATGAAAGAACGCATGTCAAGGAGTCACAAAACTCGTTGTGGATTTAGAGTTAAATCGATATTAGAGAAGTTGATGTTGAAAAATAATGGTCAAAATCCAGAAGTCCATGGTTACATGACCCTTACTTTTCTAGGTTTTTATGATAAGAAAAGTAAGCTTTCTTTATCAATTATACTTACGTTATTATTTATTTTATTACCATAATTTAAATAAATTACAATAATTTTTCTACTACACAGTCGAAGTATCTCAAGATCCCGTTAAAGTAGAAACATTATTATTAAAAATATGTCACAAAAAGCGAAAAGATGTGACTTCGCCAATAATGCAGGTAATAAAGATTTTGCTTAAGAACCTAAAATTTATTTTTCGTAACACAGTCGAATTCCATTAACTCGGACAGTTAGTCTATAGATGAGCGTAAACTTCCTAGTGATTCCGATTTAATGGACTTCTGCTATACCAGCATCGAAACCTCAAGTTTCAGTTTCTCTACAGTCGAAACAAGATAATTTCAGTCCAATGCCGCGAACAAATATCAGCAAACGCATAAATTGCGAATGTTTTCAGTTAGCGGGCAGAAATAATGACAGTTTTGACTTTGAGCGCTAATAATTAATGGAATTATTGGTCTAAAATTAACTTGCTTCCGATTGGCTGCTGACTGCACCCGGGTCGAAAAATTTGATCTGACTTTAGTCTAACTGGACTGTATTTGGACTACTTGGTCTGTTATTGAACTTCGATAAAAATTTTAATCTGTTTTTGATCCACCCGGACTGAAAAATTTGACCTGATTTTAGTCTGATTGGACTATTTGATCTGATTTTGATCTTTTATGAAAATTTTAAGCTGTTTTCGACCTGCTACTTTAAAAAACAAACGCGTTACGAGCAGACTAAATTAGATTAATTCGTGAACTTTAAAAAATTTTAGTTCTGAAAATTTACAAGGACAAAACTAGATTAAATCATGGACTTATAAAATTTTTATTTATGGGCAATATTTATGAAAAAATATTAAGTTGCAGAATTGATTATGTTTTATTTACTATTTATTTAATATCTTTTGTTTAAAAATGTCGGCAGTTAATGAAAATTTGACAGCTTAATTTTTTAGTTGTCTTCATTGAATATTTATATTATTGAATAAAAGTAATAAAACAACTCTTAAAATGTCAAGAATTTTCTCTTATTTACTGGATAAAATTGAAAATATTTTGGCATAAGAAAACATCAAAATTCTTGTGCTACGGAGAAAAATGTTGGCTCGAAATCTACCAATTTTTATTATGCTGTCGACCAAACTTGAAACAGAAAGTAAAGTATCCAAAAAATTACTATACTCTTATAAAAAATTATTATGCTGCATCAAAATTATTATAATGTATGGAAGTAATTGATATTGAAGCTCATCGATAAGTTTCTCGCGCGTAATAAGTAATGTGATACAGTATAATCATTTTTTGTAAGAGCACGATAATTTTTTGGATACTTTACTCCCTGTTTCAAGTTTAGTCGACAGCATTGTAAAAATTGGTAGGTTTCGAGCCAACATTTTCTCTCTGTGACATTTTATTATGGAAGCGCATTAGCATGTTTTAAATACCAAGAAAATTAAAATAAATTAATAAATCTAGATTATTATTATTATTATTATTATTATTTATAAAAATTCCTGTATTTGTCCTTAAAAACAATTGAACACAGACTAAATATTATAGAAAATAAAGTCTGTTTTTGTCCTTAAAAACAATTGAACACAGAGCAATAATTATAATAAAAAAGTTTGTTTTTAGTCTAAACGCGATTTAAAACAGACTAAATATCATACGAAAATAAGTCTGATATTAGCCTGGATAAGGAATAGTACGGGCAAAAACAGATTAAATTCTTATATAAAATAAATACGATTTATAAACTTGAATTAAAGGAAAAATATTTGAATTTATCATTTATTTTAAAACAGATCTAATTTTTTGACCCGGGTGAAACTTCAAGTTTCAATGCAGGTAATCATGAAAAATATGTGTGACGCAGGACGAAACACGATTTCAGACTGCGGGTGATTGTCTGCCAACTTCACTCTGGTCTGAAATCGTTTCATTTCATCTCTTGTCATACAATATACTATTTATTACAATGCTTAATTTGTAAGGTATCGGTTGGAACTAGTGAAGTTCCAATCAATCCGTCGGAGGATCATCCTCCACCGAAAGCACCCACTATTTCCATACCCAATGAATCATTTAGTTTGGACAACGGCCACGTTGCAAAAACTTATATGCTGCTTTTAAGAGTTTACTGTATGTCTAATAACAACAGCTGCCTTATAAGTAACTGTGATTTAGATACAGGTGAGAAATCGCACAATCGATATAAATTGAATAAAAATATACACCTGTTAAAATGACATTATTGTTGATTATTAATTAGAACCAGCTCAGAAACGACGTAAGTCTTCACCAGGAAACTACAAATGTGGAGAACAAGTAAAACTTTATGGTTCAGAATTGATCGTTTACGATAAGCACAATCGTTGCCTTCTAACGGACGGTGACTATGAATTGGGCTTACAAGAAGTTCAAACAAACGTTCGATCAAGTCCTAAGAAACATAGCTCTTGGGAACCAATTGTTGATATTAAAGAGTCTGGTCCTTTTGAAGTGTTCAGTCGAAGTCCGACATTAAAATTTAGACTTAATTGGACGGTCGAGCCAAGCAATGGCCTCGTCGACAGACCCACACTTATTCATCCAATACCTAATGGCGATAACAAAGAAAATCGTTCAGAAAACAGTAAGTTTTGCTAGAATTAGTCATACCCATGTAACAATTTCCATCACAAGTTCCTGGTCAAGGCACCAATTACAAGAATCTTTTGACAGATGCTACATAGTCCTGTACTATTTTTATGAAAGTATCTTGCGGAAGACCCCTAGCTGTCTACGTCTTTATATATCTATCAATCTGTCACAAGATTTTAAGACAAGATTGTTGTAGGACTTGCACACGATGTTGTACAGAAGAACTTTGAAGGTGTCTTGCTCAAGATTTGTTAGCACATGAAAAGATTGGAACCCGACTGATTACTGTTTTTACTAGGGCTGTACATCTAAACCGGCTTAACCGGTTAAAAAAGTTAACCAGGTTAATTAGCTGGTTAGCTGGTCAGCTTAGCTAATTTAACTGGTTAACTTCATTAGCTAGGCTAATTAGCTGAGGGTTTAACCGGTTAAATGGTTCATTTTTTTTTTTTTTCATCTATTCGCTACTTTATCTAAGAAAATGTATAGGAAATATCATATTTCTTCAATTTTAGACCGAAAAAGCTATAACAAAAAATTTATACTATTAGTTCAAAAAATCACTCCAATTTTTCGAATTATTCAATTAAAAATATATCGCGTTACTAAAGCCAAAAAAACGTATGTCAAAAAAAATTTTATTTTCGTTTTTTTCTGGATATATTTTGTTGTAACATTCCCAAGTTTATCCGAAAAAAAAATTTTTTAATACGCCTTTTTGGTTCTACAGAGTCAAAAGGGCGTATATTTTAAAATACGCCCGTTTGGCATTAGTAACGCGATTTATTTTTAGTTAAATAATTCGAAAAATTGTAGAGAATTTTTTTTTAACTAATAGTATAAATTTTTTGTTATAGCTTTTTCGGTCTAAAATTAAAGAAATATGATATTTCCTATACATCTTCTAAGATAAAGTAGCGATTAGATGAAAAAAAAAAATGAACCATTTAACCGGTTAAACCCTCAGCTAATTAGCCTAGCTAATTTAAGTTAACCGGTTAAGCCTTTGGCTGCTTAGCCAAGCTAATGAAGTTAACCGGTTAAATTAGCTAAGCTGACCAGCTAACCAGCTAATTAACCTGGTTAACTTTTTTAACCGGTTAAGCCGGTTTAGATGTATAGCCCTAGTTTTTACGTTTGAAATTTATTTTTTTTTTTATTATTATTTTTATATAAATAAAATAACATTTGTACTTCAAATTTTTTTATTTTCTTTTGCCTACGACATTACCCTTACGGAATATTTTAATGTTTACGATCAAATAAGCATTATGAGTCGTGCACTTTTGGATTTTCCAAACTTTTTTCTGAAACACCCTAATAGACGTAGACAACTAGTGTACTGGTGACCAGACTTGAGCGAAATCGTTATATGGGTCATATTTATTTACTTTTTGTCAAATTATAATCTTTTGTTATTGTATTTTATTTACAGTAGATTTAGATCGATGTGGTACAAATAATAATAATAATAATATTAACAATAATAATAATGATAACAGTAGTAATATGAGTAGTAATAATAATGCCCTTCAAAATTCAAATTCGTTGACCCCGTCGAAAATGTCTTCATACGAAAAAATATCAAAGTCGGATGGAGCTCAGCAGATTGTCTATCAATTTTTATATAACAATAATAGTCGTCAACAAACCGAGGCATGCGAAGATCTACACTGTCCTTGGTGTTCGTTGGACTGCGGCAAGCTTTACTCTTTATTAAAACATCTTAAACTTTGCCATTCGCGTTTCACTTTCACATATGTGGTATGTTTATTTTTTGTACAATTGCCATATGATGTAAGTATACTTGAATATTAAGTTTTATTGTTATGGTTTTACAGCCAATATCGCAGGGTGCACGGATCGATGTCGCTATAAATGAGTGTTATGATGGCTCTTATGCAGGAAGTCCTCATGAACTTATTTCCCAACCTTCTGGTGTTGCATTTTCACGTACTGGACCTACAAGACGTACGAGTGTGACAAATATTTTAGTATGTAGACCAAAGCGAACCAAACCCAGTCTTTCAGAATTTTTGGAGCTCGATGAAAATGAATTTGAGAGTCAGCGGCCTTATATAACAGGTCACAATAGGTAATAGTAATTTATTAAAACTTTTTGCACCATTTAACTAAACTTTTGCACCAATAAATTTTTTCTAATTCTGAGAAATTTCGGTAACACGACGATTGACCTAATGCCAAAATACCCACGACAAAATACCCGCAAATTGAAATATTTTACGTTATTAATAAATGTATCTATCATTTTGAATGCATATGGGGCATTCCACGCCAAATCGGACGGTTTCAAAAATTGATTTTTCCGATTTCCTTAATTTTTTTGTATTTTTTAGTACCCCTCAAAAGAGGCTTCCTTGTAAATTTTGAGATTTTTTTGATCAATGGTTCACTACCGGACCGGGCTTAAAAGTTGCAAAATGGATAGAAGTTTAAGATAGAAAATTTTCAAGAAAATCGAAGGATACATCTTTTTTTAAAAACACGGTTGAAAACTTAAAATTCAAATATCTCGATTAAAAACATTTCCTATATTTGGTTTGTATTTTTTTCTATAAAGGCCATCTAAAAACGAAAATTTTGAAAAAAAAAACCATTGAATTTCGACCATTATTACGAAAGTTATGATCAAAAAACCATAAAAAGAGCGGTTTTTTTGAAAATTCAATATTTTTTGAACCATTGATCAAAAAAATCTCAAAATTTACCAGGAAGCCTCTCTTGAGGGGTACTAAAAAATACAAAAAAATTAAGGAAATCGGAAAAATCAATTTTTGAAACCGTCCGATTTGGCGTGGAATGCCCCATATATTACTTGATAATATACTCAAATTAAATTACCTACGGTTCTGTTGGGAAGTGACACGCGTTAATATCACCAGACAAAATATCCCCGCGACAAAATATCCTCATGACGAAATATTTTTAAACAAAATATCTACATGATAGTCCCAAAAAAAAAAAAAAAATATTCTTATTTTTTAACGACTTATGGGCTCAAAAGTTACTTCATATTATAAAAAGAATTCTCACAAAATTTCAGCCAGATATTTTTAAAATTGATCTATCACAAAGGGGGGTCCCCTTTCCCATTTGAAATACACGCGAAAATTTTTCATTTTAGTTTTTCGTTATTAAGACTATAAAAAATTTTTTTTTTAAATTTCGCCTAGTATAATTTTTTAGGAAATTAAATTCTCTACAAAAAAGTGCTGATGCATTATGTACGTCAATCGAACTGGGAAAAAGTTACGGGGCTTCAAAAATCAACAAAAATTTAGTTTATTCAGTGTTAAATTTTTTTTTTATTATTTTTCATTTTTATTGCATCGAAAAAATTTTTTACAAATTTTGATGACTATGTTCTTGTAGGAAATTCAATTTCCTACAAAAAATATCTGATATCATACATACGTCAAATGAATGAGAAAAAAGTTACAGGGCTTTGAATGTCAACGAAAAGTGAAGTTTAAAAAATGTTAATTTTTTGAACTTAAATGTCAACGGAAAGTGAACTTCATTTTTCGTTGACATTTAAAGCCTTGTGACTTGTTACTCATTCATTTGACGTATATATGATTTCAGATATTTTTTGTAGGAAATTGAATTTCCTACAAGAACATAGTCATCAAAATTTGAAAAAAAATTTTTTCGATGCAATAAAAATGAAAAATAATAAAAAAAAATTTAACACTGAATAAACTAATTTTTTGTTGATTTTTGAAGCCCCGTAACTTTTTCCCAGTTCGTTTGACGTACATAATGCATCAGCACTTTTTTGTAGAGAATTTAATTTCCTAAAAAATTATACTAGGCGAAATTGAAAAAAAAAATTTTTTTATAGTCTTAATAACGAAAAACTAAAATGAAAAATTTTAGCGTGTTTTTCAAATGGGAAAGGGGACCCCCCTTTGTGATAGCTCAATTTTAAAAATATCTGGCTGAAATTTCGTGAGGATTCTTTTTATAATATGAAGTAACTTTTGAGCCCATAAGTCGTTAAAAAATAAGAATATTTTTTTTTTTTTGGGACACCCTAGTGCATTGATATATTTCAGTAACTGCACATGCACGAAACCCGTGGGAAAATGGCACAATACCATTACAAGTTTGTGTATTATTTTTCTAAATTTGATCACATTTCACACAATTATTTAATTATCTTTTTGATTTTTTAAAATATTCCACATCTATTAGTATTTTATTTATTGATATTGCACGCCTCGGAAGCGAAGCGGAGAGGTTGTGCTTTATAACCGACCTGTCAAGGTCACACGATTTCCACTCATTAAAGTGCATATATTTTTTTTCTATTACTCTTACACATTATGAAAAGCACATCAATATAAAGCTGAAACACTAATGAATAATCCTGATACTTTTTTTAATTTGTCCAATATGTATTAATATAAAAAATAGTTCATTAAAAAAAATTTATCGTGGACGTCCATTAGTCTGTGGTTCAAAAAAACGGCGTGGTACGGATATCTCGAGAACGACTTGACGAAACTACTTAATTTTTTTTTCAAAATTTTCAGAAATAAGCAAAGAAGGTTCCTTTCGAAAATCACTACTGTAGGCCTTCTCGTTTTTTTAAAAATAAATCATTACGGTTAAAACCGGCAATCTTACATGTAAACAAACACACACTGCCGCCATTTTTCATTAGGAATGTTCTCCTTATTTATTTTTTTTTTATTACTTTTATTACCGTATATTTACCATGGAAATTTCTATGGTAAAAGAGCGGGATATTCAATTTTATTCGAAATTTAAATTTTTAAAAAAAACATAACATGAGCGTTCGAGGCGTGCACTTTTGGATTTTCCAAATTTTTTTTTGGCTTGCGATTATTTTATCACAGCTATTTTGGTTTCCGGGTATTTTGTCCCGGGTATTATGTCGTTGGGTCAAATCCTTTTTTTTTTGTGTACCATAAAATTCTCTGCACTAAACTACAAATTTTTCATCTGAAAATCCAACATTAATTATTTATTTTCCAGACTTTATCATCATACAGTAACGTGCTTACCAATTTACCCAAAAGAAATGGACATTGACTCAGAGGGAGAAAATGATCCTAAATGGTTGCAGACCAAAACTATGATGATGATCGACGATTTTACTGATGTAAATGAGGGCGAAAAAGAATTGATGAAAATGTGGAACTTGCACGTTATGAAACACGGATACGTTGGCGATTGTCAGATACCTTTAGCCTGTCAAATGTTTTTAGAATTCAAAGGAAAAGAATTACTGATGAAAAATTTGTATCGCAATTTCGTTTTGCACATGAGCAGTCTTTTCGATTTCGGGTTGATAAGTCCCGTGATTTTGTACCAGACTATTCAGAAGCTTCAAGAAATAATGAAAGAAGGCGGGGAAGAAGGAGACGTAAGAAAAATATTACGAAAATCCCACGAAGCTCAAGTCGAACGTTGGGTTTCCACAGGCATGTACGCATCCGTGGAGAATCAAAAGTCCTCTGGCGCGAGCGTTAAAACTCATTTTAATAACGAAGTCTGCAATTCAAATGCCAGACGAAAAACTTGCATGCAAATTGGATCCCCGCCGTCTTCGCAGACCGTGAAACCCGTTCACAATACGGTCAGCAAACATGCCAGCATGACCAGCACACCATCAACAAAATCCATCCTGACAAATCCCAACCAAACGTCCATCCCATTCGCGTCTGTGCAGAACACGTTGAAGAAAATTACAACGGATGTTACTGTGTCTAGTAGCAATAACGTAACCAAAGTATCGGAGGTCAATGGGAGCTCGAACAATTCCAATCAGAGTAATGATCCACCGGCCAGAAGGAAAAGCACCAACTCGATTGTCTTGTCAACGAACAATATGGTGCCGTTAAGAAGGAAATCGATGGCTAGTGACACCGCGAACACTGAATACTATAGAAGAAAATTACTTCTGGACGCCATGCCACCCGGGAACGGTGTCAGCCAAAAAGCGGCTGTCAATGGCGATACTTTCTGAGAATAAAAAAAATATGTGAGGTTTTTTTTTATTGCGGAGATTGTACTTTTCTTTTGTACAGTATTTGTTACGGATAATCACTATCAAAATTATAGTAATTATATAACTAGTTGATAGCAAGGTATTTTTCATTGTTTTAGTTATAAAATTATTTTCATATTTAATTACAGCGACACGAAAAAATATTATTTTTTTTTTATTACTGATTTATGTAAGCATATATCGATCGTCGTTCTCAGTAGGAAACACTTGGTTACATTTTTGTAAATTATACTCCGTGCTGAGCGCATAAGTAATTACTAGAGTCGGGATTTTTGCTTTGATTTAAAAATAAGTAATTTTTAATGTTGGAAAATTTTGGATATTACGGCGGAAATATTGGTGGTATGAAAAAATTTTTTTAACAAAAGTTGTAGGAAATTTAATTTTGGAAAAATAATGTCTCTTATAATTTTTTCATAAGACTAATAAGAAAGCCGGTATGTCAAAATTATGATTTTCATAATTATCAAAAATTTGAAACGTTCATTATGAATCTTAATTTTGGGAGTGCGGTGAAAATATTGGACGTATAAAAAAATTTTTCAAACAAAAGTTGTAGGAAATTTAATTTTCGAAAAAAAATGTCTCTTATAATTTTTTTATAGGACTAATACGAGAGCCGTAATTCAAAATTATGATTTTCATAATTATCAGAAATTTGAATAATTCATTATGAATCTTAATTTTGGAATTGCGGTGAAAATATTAATCGTATACAAAAATTTGTTGAACAAAAGTTTTAGGAAATTTAATTTTGGACAAAAAATGTCTCTTATAATTTTTTCATAGAACTAATACGAAAGTCGTAATGTCAAAATTATGATTTTCATAATTATCAAAAATTTGAATGATTCATTATGAATCTTAATTTTGGAATTGCGGTGAAAATATTGGTCGTATGAAAAAATTTTTCAAACAAAAGTTTTAAGAAATTTAATTTTCAAAAAAAAATGTCTCTTATAATTTTTTCATAGGACTAATACGAAAGCCGTAATTCAAAATTATGAATTTCATAATTATCAAAAATTTGAACCGTACATTATGAATCTTAATTTTGGAATTGCGGTGAAAATATTAATCGTATACAAAAATTTGTTGAACAAAAGTTGTAGGAAATTTAATTTTCAAAAAAAAAATGTCTTTATAATTTTTTTATAGGATTAATAAGAAAGCCGTTATGTCAAAATTAAGATTTTCATAATTATCAAAAATTTGAAACGTTCATTATGAATCTTAATTTTGGAATTGCGGTGAAAATATTGGTCGTATAAAAAAATTTTTTAAACAAAAGTTGTAGGAAATTTAATTTTCGAAAAAAAATGTCTCTTATAATTTTTTTATAGGACTAATAAGAAAACCGTAATGTCAAAATTAAGATTTTGATAATTATCGAAAAAATTTGAAACGTTCATTATGAATCTTAATTTTGGAATTGCAGAGAAAATATTGGGCGTATAAAAAAATTTTTTAAACAAAAGTTTTAGGAAATTTAATTTTGGAAAAAAAATGTCTCTTATAATTTTTTCATAGGACTAATACGAAAGCCGTAATGTCAAAATTATGATTTTTATAATTATCAGAAATTTGAATAATTCATTATGAATGTTAATTTTAGAATTGCGGTGAAAATATTGGTCGCAAACAAAAACTTTTTAAACAAAAGTTTTAAGAAATTTAATTTTCAAAAAAAAAATGTCTCTTATAATTTTTTCTTGGAACCAATATTTTCACCGTAATGTCAAAATTAAAATTTTGAAAAATTAGTAAAAATTTGAATCATTCATTATGAGTCTTAATTTTGGAATTACGGTGAAAATATTGGTCGTATATACAAATCATAGGAGACATTTTTTTTCTAAAATTAAATTTCCTACAACTTTTGTTTCAAAACTTTTTTTCACAAGACCGATATTTTCACCGTAATACCAAACATTCTAACCATTAATTCAAAATTAACGCAAAAATCTTGTCCCTAGTAATAACTTACTCGTATTCCTGTACTCTAAGAAATTTTTCTCGTTTGAAATGCTGTGGCATAGTAAAGCCGGGCCATGTTGGCCACCTGGAGAAATTTAAATGAACATGAAAAAATTACTGTAGTCATCGTAAAATTTATGATTTTGTCAAAAATTACTGTAACCATTAAAAATTTTACTATGGTCAGTTTTTGGATGTGATCGATGTTTTTAATCAGGAAATATAATTTTTTTTACTGATGTACATAAAAACATTTTTTATCTCAATTTTTAAATCGGTCCCTTTTAAATTTTTTGCTAAAATTACGCGATTTTGTGAAACACCAATAATTCAAAAATCTATTTCGAAAATGTGGAGTTACGTGACTCTCTACTGAGAACAACGCGATACTCATCTGAAATTTATTCCCCACAGTAGACTTATGAGTCGTAAAAATTTTCATTTCTCAAGTAACTAAAACTCAGTTGATTCAAATCTTTAATAATTTTATTTTTTGCTTCCATTTACTGTCTATAGAATACAGACAAAAAAAAACTAGCGTATACATTATTTATACTAGTCATCTAACTGCTGCCCATTTTTGTCAAGTGTACTATTTTTTTTTTTTTATTGGAAATTTTGAATTTTTTTTTGAATTTAATTTTATTGTCTAGTTGAATGATTTTTATTAACACTGGAATATTATTAAAGTAATTGTAGTTCGATTATTATTATAATTTTTTTTGGTTTGTTTTTTTTTTCTATAAATCTTTAAAGTCCATCGCTACAAGTGTCAAGAATAAATATCTGCGGAAAAATGTATCGATAATTATTGATGTATAGTTTAAATAATTTATAAGTTGATAAAAGATTCGATCATTGACACAGAAGGAAAGTGCCTTCAAAAAATCCCAAGTTAATGAGAGTTATCATTCCTACACTATGCTCTCTTTTCACGTTTAAACAATTAATTATTATCTTAAATTGTTAACATTCATGGAACATGTCCGTGTGTTATACATTTTGGTATTCTGTATATCAATTCAGAATTGATAATCGAGTATCACTAACATTTGTATCATATAATAAATGTGTAATAATTGCTGCCTATAATCGCATTTTTACTCTCTGTTATTTGGGTTTTTAAATAATTAAGAAGTATCTGGTTTACCCGGGTCGAAAAATTTGATCTGATTTTAGTCTAACTGGACTGTATTTGGACTACTTGGTCTGTTATTGAACTTCGATAAAAATTTTAATCGGTTTTTGATCCACCCGGACTGAAAAATTTGACCTGATTTTAGTCTGATTGGACTATTTGATCTGATTTTGATCTTTTATGAAAATTTTAAGCTGTTTTCGACCTGCTACTTTAAAAAACAAACGCGTTACGAGCAGACTAAATTAGATTAATTCGTGAACTTTAAAAAATTTTAGTTCTGAAAATTTACAAGGACAAAACTAGATTAAATCATGGACTTATCAAATTTTTATTTATGGGCAATATTTATGAAAAAATATTAAGTTGCAGAATTGATTATGTTTCATTTACTATTTATTTACTATCTTTTGTTTAAAAATGTCGGCAGTTGATGAAAATTTGACAGCTTAATTCTTTAGTTGTCTTCATTGAATATTTATATCATTGAATAAAAGTGATAAAACAACTCTTAAAATGACAAGAATTTTCTCTTATTTACTGGATAGAATTGAAAATATTTAGCATAAGAAAACATCAAAATTCTTGTGCTACGGAGAAAAATGTTGGCTCGAAATCTACCAATTTTTATTATGCTGTCGACCAAACTTGAAACAGAAAGTAAAGTATCCAAAAAATTACTATACTTTTATAAAAAATTATTATGCTGCATCAAAATTATTATAATGTATGGAAGTAATTGATATTCTAGCTCATCGATAAGTTTCTCGCGCGTAATAAATAATGTTTTACAGTATAATCATTTTTTGTAAAAGCACGATAATTTTTTGGATGCTTTACTCCCTGTTTCAAGTTTTGTCGACAGCATTGTAAAAATTGGTAGGTTTCGAGCCAACATTTTCTCTGTGTGACATCTTATTATGGAAGCGCATCAGCATGTTTTAAATACCAAGAAAATTAAAATAAATTAATAAATCTAGATTATTATTATTATTATTATTATTTATATTTATAAAAAGTCCTGTATTTTTCCTTAAAAACAATTGAACACAGACTAAATATTATAGAAAATAAAGTCTGTTTTTGTCTATAAAAACAATTGAACACAGAGCAATAATTATAATAAAAAAGTCTGTTTTTAGTCTAAACGCGATTTAAAACAGACTAAATATCATACGAAAATAAGTCTGATATTGGCCTGGATAAGGAATAGTACGAACAAAAACAGATTAAATTCTTATATAAAATAAATACGATTTATAAACTTGAATTAAAGGAAAAATATTTGAATTTATCATTTATTTTAAAACAGATCTAATTTTTTGACCCGGGCTCCGTTGTCTTAATTTTTTTCGATTAAAAAATTTTGAATCTTCTTCAAAGCTAGTAATATACCTTTTTTATAATGTACTTATTACTTGTTTAAAGCGAAAGGTAAGTTTTTAAGAATTACCCATTAAATTATTAGATTTCAGCTGTTGGTTACCTGTTAGATTCAGCCGTAGTAGAAAATCAGAGGATTTTTATAGCTAATTCATTATCAAAGTCATATTTGTTTCAAAATCTGAATTTGATAATCAAATTTATAATGAAATTCATAATAAAGCAAATTTTTTTTTGCACGGAGATGACGTCCAGTGGACAATAGAAATTTAGGTATTGCGGGTTTAACGTCCTGAGGGCGGTTTTTTAACGAGAGTGTGTGTGAGTGTTACGTCCGGTAGACGCTTATAATATGTGTGTGTGGAAGTGTGGAAAACGTCCGGGAGACGTAATAAAATTTAGTTTGTCATAAGAAAAACCGTCCGGGAGACGAGAAGTTTAGTTTGTAACAAGTTTAGTTTGTCATAAGATCAGTTTGTCATAAAAATAATTGTTATAAAAGGTAAATAAATAATAAGCAAGGTGCTTACCCTAACGGACCCAAATTACGGTAAACCCACCGTAAATTACGGTAATCCACCGTAGAATACCGATTTACCGTAAATTACGGTGGATTTACCGTAAAATACGGAAATACGGTAATCCACCGTAAATTACGGTAATTCGGTAATCCACCCGAATTTTTTACGGTAGATTTATCGTATTCGACGGTTAATTTACGGTATACCCGCCGTAATTTACGGTAATTCACCGTAAAGTACCGATTTACCGTAATTTACGGTGGGTTTACCGTAATTTACGGTGGATTTTCCGTAATTTACGGTGGATTTACCGTAAAATACGGAAATACGGTAATCCACCGTAAATTACGGTAATTCGGTAATCCACCCGAATTTTTTACGGTAGATTTATCGTATTCGACGGTTAATTTACGGTATACCCGCCGTAATTTACGGTAATTCACCGTAAAGTACCGATTTACCGTAATTTACGGTGGGTTTACCGTAAAATACGGAAATACGGTAATCCACCGTAAATTACGGTAATTCGGTAATCCACCCGAATTTTTTACGGTAGATTTATCGTATTCGACGGTTAATTTACGGTATACCCGCCGTAATTTACGGTAATCCACCGTAAAGTACCGATTTACCGTAAAGTACCGATTTACCGTAATTTACGGTGGGTTTACCGTAATTTACGGTGGATTTTCCGTAATTTACGGTGGATTTACCGTAAAATACGGAAATACGGTAATCCACCGTAAATTACGGTAATTCGGTAATCCACCCGAATTTTTTACGGTAGATTTATCGTATTCGACGGTTAATTTACGGTACACCCGCCGTAATTTACGGTAATTCACCGTAAAGTACCGATTTACCGTAATTTACGGTGGGTTTACCGTAATTTACGGTGGATTTTCCGTAATTTACGGTGGATTTACCGTAAAATACGGAAATACGGTAATCCACCGTAAATTACGGTAATTCGGTAATCACCCGAATTTTTCTACGGTAGATTTATCGTATTCGACGGTTAATTTACGGTATACCCGCCGTAATTTACGGTAATCCACCGTAAAGTACCGATTTACCGTAAATTACGGTAGATTTACCGCAATTTACGGTGGGTTTACCGTAATTTACGGTGAATTTACCGTAATTTACGGTAAATCTACTCGAATTTTACGGTATTCTACGATAGATTTACGGTAAAAATACCGTGAATTTACGGTAACTCAGGTCTGCTAGGGTAATTAATTGAGATTGAAATTAACGTTTTTTAAATAGATTTATTCCGGCCTGTTCATTATTCCTCTCCTCTCTCACAAAAATAAAATTTACAACAACCCTGATTTCTAAATAAAAATTAACTTAACATCCGGTTCTAAAAGGCCGAGTCCATCTTCCAGTGGCGCCCTATTATTCGACCATAATACTAGGTGGGACTAGACGTGGTATGTTTACTCCTTCTTATCCCACATCGAGTAACATAGGATATTCCAGGGTCCTGTTCCGACGGGTCGTCATTTATTTCACGTGCAATCTCATACGTGATGCAGTTTCCTGAACAGCACTCTCCAGAACTTGAGCACTAATAATAATAATGTTAATTAATTTCATAGAATTAGAAAAAATTTTTATCATAATATTTCAAATAGTGAATATGTTATCTTTATTTATTTACGTAAAGGAGGGAGGAGCAAAGTGGGCCTCTCAAAATTTTCTAAATGTAATGAAGGCTAAAATAGACCACCAAAACTGTTCATTAAATATAATTTATTAAAAAAGTTGAAAATAAAAAATTTGGAAAATCCAAAAGTGCACGCCTCGAAAGCTCATGTTATGTTTTTTTTTAAAAGTTAAATTTCGAATAAAATTGAATATCCCGCTCTTTTCCCATAGAAATTTCCATGGTAAATATACGGTAATAAAAGTAAAAAAAAAATAAATAAAGAGAACATTCCTAATGAAAAATGGCGGCAGTGTGTGTTTGTTTACATGTAAGATTGCCGGTTTTAACCGTAATGATTTATTTTTAAAAAAACGAGAAGGCCTACAGCAGTGATTTTCGAAAGGAACCTTCTTTGCTTATTTCTGAAAATTTTGAAAAAAAAATTAAGTAGTTTCGTCAAGTCGTTCTCGAGATATCCGTACCACGCCGTTTTTTTGAACCACAGACTAATGGACGTCCACGATAAATTTTTTTTAATGAACTTTTTTTTATATTAATACATATTAGACAAATTAAAAAAAGTATCAGGATTATTTATTAGTGTTTCAGCTTTATATTGATGTGCTTTTCATAATGTGTAAGAGTAATAGAAAAAAAATATATGCACTTTAATGAGTGGAAATCGTGTGACCTTGACAGGTTGGTTATAAAGCACAACCTCTCCGCTTCGCTTCCGAGGCGTGCAATAATAAAATTACGTTTTAAAGTTGTATTGCAGCAGACTATAAAAATGATTTTTTATATCAGTAAAATACAATTGTGTTATAGTTATTTGCAAATATCACACCATAATGAATAAAAAATATCAAATCCAAAATTTTTTGGAGGGCCCATTTCGCCCCTGATTTTCGATTTTTCAATTTTAATGGACGCAGCATAATGAAGTGAAAATTAAAGAAAAATTAATGATATTATAATTATTTTCCTTTACGGGGCCCACTTTGCCCCCCCCCTCCCCTATTTTATGCTTACCAATACTCCATTGGGACTGCAAAAACACTCCGGCGGTAGACTTCTGCCCGAGCCGGCTTCGGCAGTGACTTGCATCATTGCAATAATAACGAGAAGGGCAATAAATCCAAATATAATCTTTGACATTTTTTCAATCGAAATTGATCTGATCCAAAGCTAGATAATTTTAGTTTTTGATTAACCAACAGGTTTTATGTTTCAGTTGTTAATTTTTTGTACTCTCTAAACATGAATTAGTGATTTTTCACTAATTTTAAGTGAATATTCACTAATTGTCAATGCTACAATCGTACCACGCAGAATTAGTGAATATTCACTAAATGAATATGTGAATACTAGAATTCACTGATTTGATAAGTGAATATGAGATTCCACTAAATTGAAAAGTGAATAAGGGAATCCATTGATTTCATCGGTAAAAAAAATATTATATTGCGAAAAAAAAATATAAGACACTTGTAATTAGATCCGAAATGTGATTAATGTATTAGGAATCATTACTTAGAGAAAGTATACATGATTTTGATTGATGAAAAAATTCCGGTGACTGTTGGGCTCGAACCTGCATCCTCCCGATTCAAAGTATTTGATGCTATCCACCGCGCTGACCTACGAATGTGATCGCGTGAGTGTAAATAGTATATTCATTATGATACCAAACAATAACTGATGAAGAAATAAAAAATCCTTGATGTTATGATTGAGGTACTTTTCATGTCAATATATTATTGTTCTGTACTTATATTTTTTTTTTATTTTGAAAGTTTTTTATTAAAATTTTTAAAAATAGTTCGATAATTATTAATTACATTTATATCTAGTAAAATAGTTAATTATTTGCTAGTTAAAGTTACTAGTGAAATTGTGAAATTCACAAATTAAGAAGTGAATAACAATTTTGCTTCTGGAAATTATGAAAATATCGCTAGTTCAATAGTGAAAATCACTTATTTGCTAGTGAAAATGACTGTACTAAATTTATAAGTGAGAATTCACTAATTTGTTATTTAAATACACTGATTATGAAGTGAATACTGCTTCACTAACGTAATTAATGAAATTTCCACTAATTCGTGTTTAGAGATATAGATAAATTAAAAGCTTTCTAGCTTTTAAATAATAAAAACTTGATGCGAATATAAAAACTAGTGATAATAAATAACGGATTTGTGCAGAAGTTTAAATTCTACGATCAATGAGTACCCGCACGTAACGGGTTTATAAATAAACAAATTTCGAAATTTTGATTTATATTGAATATATATTAGTTTGGGTACTTGAATTATAGAGGTAATTCTACATTAATTTATTTACGATGCAATGATAATATTTTAATATAATTTTGTAAGTTCTAATAAATTGACTCAGTATAGAGTAGAGGTATCATTTTCGGCGACTTAAGGGCCAGTTTTGGACATTTCAAAAATTTTAAATAAAATTATTTTTAAAATGAACATTGATTTAATTAATTTTTTAAGTGTTATTAAAAAATTACAACAAAAGTTTTATTTTAAACTTTTTTATTCATTAAAATTAGTATATATTGGATGCCCAAAAACGGAATAGTATAGCCATAAATGGTCTTTTTACCCTAGTTTGAGAATTTATCAAAAATAATTATTCGTTTGGGAAATACGAATAATTCGAATATATACATATTTATATATATTAGGGTGGCGCAAAAAAACCGACTATTTTTTTTTTTTTCCATCTCGCATGAAAATTTGTTGGTTTACGATGTTTTAAGAAGCCTCTCCACAAATCAGCTCGATAAAATTTTTTAAGAGGTCGCTCACGAATTTTGAAAATATCAAAAATGATCGAAATTCGGATTTTTATTTAAAAATTTTTTTTTTTCTCGTGGCAGCAATAGTTTATATTTGTAAAATCATAACTATGCTGAAAATTTCAGCCCAAAATTTAAATATTTAAACGGCGCTCAAGAATTTTGAATGTTTCCGAGCGCAGTCTCTTGGACGTTTTTGAGCGACCCTTAAATATTAATAATAAAGCTTCTCGATTTTTTTACCATCAATTTGCATGACAATGAATGAAAATATAACCCGAGAAATAGAAATAATAAGTTATTTACATACTTTTTTATTTTTTAATCCAATTTAGAGGTTTTTTCGCTTATTCAAAACTTACCAAATTTTATTGTTTAAGACTGTCCTGTATATTTTTGGTTATGCAAAAGTTATATTTAAGTGAAATGACAATAATTGAGTTATAAAAACTAATTCAAACTATTAGTTACATATTATCAGTTAATATTTGAAATTCTTGAGCGCCGTTTAAATATTTAAATTTTGGGCTGAAATTTTCAGCATAGTCATGATTTTACAAATGTAAACTATTGCTGCCACGAGAAAAAAAAAAATTTTAAATAAAAATCCGAATTTCGATCATTTTTGATATTTTCAAAATTCGTGAGCGACCTCTTAAAAATTTTTTATCGAGCTGATTTGTGGAGAGGCTTCTCAAAACATCGTAAACCAACAAATTTTCATGCGAGATGGAAAAAAAGAAAATAGTCGGTTTTTTTGCGCCACCCTAATATATATATATATATTTATATTTTATTAAATATGAATTACTTACTCAATAATTATTGTCGACAAAAAATGAGTATTGTCTGACTGGTAATAACTGCAAGAATATTAAAAACTTACTGGAAATATCAGCATATGTATACGAGAATAAATATGTGAATGTTTTACGACTCACAAGATAAGATTTTTAACAATTATGTTAGTCGTGATCTTATAAAAAAAAATTCCATTTCTTTAAAAACTATTTTAAAATTTTTCCAGTCGAAATAGAAATAAAAATTGTAGTTTAATTTATCAGCTTTAATTTACTTTTTACAAAACTTAGCTAATTTCTTTCATCATAAAGTTATAAAAAAAAAGAAACGATAAAAGTAGAATTTTTTTATTTCGAAATCTTTAGGCGGTTTTAAATTCTAAACTAATTGACTGATTGGCTCATCTGCGAGCCTAATGAAGCTAACAATTACTCCAAGAATAAATTGTATCGTTTCTTTGCGATCCGTCAAAAAATTTGGGTGCTATTAAGATGAAAAAAGTTATGTTATATAAATGATTGGTATTTTTCCAACCTACTTCACATAAAGATTAGATTTTTTTTTAAATAAAAAAAAAATATTTATTTTATGATTCTGATAATTTCGTAAAAAATTTTATATTCCAATATATATATATTCCAATATATATATATATATATATGTATGTAAAAGTTTACTATTCATAAGATAAATTTAAAAAAAAAATATGTCAATCGTGAGCTTGAAAGAAAAACAATTAAAGTTGACGTTGCTGCAAAACCAGTGACTCATCTTTATTTATTAGTTTTTTTTTTTAATAATCACATAAAGTATACATTAGAACCGATGTTTTTGTCGAATCTACTCGATTAATTAGGACTTCTAATAACAGAATTTTCTCATGGTTAAATTATGGGTTTGCAAAAGACTAGAATTCTACCTGGAGAGAAAAAAATATTTAAACAACTAATAGTGACTTTTTTCAAAAGTATATTTCTTATAAAGTTTCTTAAAATTTCTTAAAATCTAAACTTTTGTATTTATTTTCAGTTAAATATTGACTCAGCTAAAGATTTTGAGAAAGCCAAGGCACAAAATATTATTTTCAAGCTTGAGAAGCTTGAAACGTATACACAAAAACCTTTCTAGGCTTAAACTAGGCTTAAGTAATTAATTAAAATATCTAAATAAAATGACGTCATAAAAAGGACGCTAGAATTGTAATAAATTGTCATTGAGTAAAATGGAAAGAAACAGACTATTTTATTGTGAAGTAAATTAGTGTATAATAATTGTGGGAAAATAATGAGTAGGGAATTAATTGCGAAAAATTATTAGTGAAAATTATAAGTGGAAAAATTAATTAATTAATACTTAATTTAACAACAAATTAATTAATTAAAAAATGTACAATCAGTGAGTTATATAAATTATTAAAATTGTAATCGGAATGAATCAATGTGGAAATATTATATTTGAAATTTAGTTTTGAGAATTAGAGTCATAATATAATATTGGATGAAAAAGATTGTGATGATAGTGAAGGTACACGGAGAGAAAAATATCGCCAGATTAAGTATACGTATCGCTACTCTGGCTATACGCTGTATAGCCATCTTACTTAACGATACGCCGTATAGCCAATTCAGCTATACAGAGTATCTTCACAGTGGATCGTCAAAATGACGATCCGCATCTTTATTTTAGGCATTTTATGAATCGCTGACATGACTATTGCGCAAACTCTGTATTTAGGCATCCGGCAACCGAGAACGATGATACTCATAGCTAATTTAGCTGTACGGATCCTCACGCTGGCAATACAGATACCTATATCAACGAAACTACATATCGTTACAAAGGCTATTCGTCGTATTGTTAAATTAAATAAACGAATACTTATCCCGAGTCGAAATCTAAGTTCCGTTTTCGTTGTAATTTTTCCTCGACTTAATTCCAGAAAAATGTACAATCAAAACAGACCTTGTGCTATTGGGTACTGTATGAACATACGTCTGGTTTAGTTGTAACTCGAGGAGTTTTGTCCCAATATAACAAGTTTACAACGAAACCAGACGTTGAATAATCATAATATTAAATATAACAACAACAATGTTAACATTATTTCAGATCTGAGGGCGCGGGTTCGAATCCCACTCAGACCCATTATTTATTTATTTATTTATTTTTTTTTTAAATAATATTACTATTAATAATAATAACAATCAAAATAATTATTATTTATTATAAAAAAAATAAAGAAACTAAAAACACTTCAACACGTTAGAAGCAACCCCACTTTATTATAATTATACAATCATAATTATTACCAAATTATAAATACATGATAAAATAATTAAAATTGACTCAAATACAAAAAAAATTTTTTACCTAGAACTTTTTTTATTCTGAAGTTCGAGGAACTTCTGGAGGTAGAATGTGAAAGAGGCAGAATATCTATCAGATTCTATGAATTACTACACCTATGCTATTAACCAAATTAAGATTACCGTAGAAAGAAATAATCGACGAAAAATCGCAACTCCCGGGATTCGAACCTATCACCTAACGCTCGCCAGTCTTATGCGCTAACCGCAACGCTACGCAACCGATATGCAACCGAGAACTTTAGTAAGTTCATATAACCGAGTTGTAAGCCACGCCTCTACAATTAACAGTCCATTGGGTTAAATATTTAAGGGAGAGGAGATAAAAACTCACGATCACATGTGAAATTATTATGTACATACTGTAAATAAGCGGCAGCGAATTTAGAGTGAATTTTCACCCCCATCACTCGGAGTATGAGATGTGCAAAAAAAAAAAATTAAATGAAATTAAATTAATAACATAAAAGGTGAATAGGAAAATTCATGATTAAAAAAAAAAGAACGAATTTTATTAAATAAAAATAAAATAAAAGTAATAATTAAAAATACAATAAGCGATTGAGGTGTGCACTTTTGGATTTTCCAAATCTTTTTATTTTCAGTATTGAGTATAGTATCCACGAATATTATCACGATTATTGAATTGGGAAGAATCTTATACAATAATATTACTAATATTAGTAATAACGAGCAACCCGCAGTCACTACGTGACTGTCCAAATATCGCTACGAAATTTATAAAATACGTAGAATAAAAAGATTTCTTGCTGCAAAAAATTTTAATTTGCACCAAGAAATTTTATGGATTATTAATTAAATACAAAAATTGTCTTGGGGAGAAAAATGATTTTTTTAGTCAAGAAATAATTCCTTGCACCAAGTAATTTTTTCTAGTTTTAAATAAATTTTTGTTTCCAATTCATAATGCAAAAAATTTTTTGGGGCAAGTAAAAATTTTCTTTAGGCGAGTAAAAATTTTTTGTGTCAATGAATCCTTTTTTTTTCTATGCACACTTTTTTGGCTTTGAGAAGCTTCCTAAAACCAAAAGGGAGTATAAAAATCTGTCATTTTAGAATAAGTAACGCGATATAAATAATATAGCTATATATTCAATGACATTCAGTGACAAAAAAAGTTTAAACTATGAAAAGGCACGAATTCAAGTCAATACCTATCTAATGATACCAATTTCAATAGCATTAACTAATTCTATCATATAGATATGGCGGGAACAAAATTTTCCTTATTCTTTTAATAATATAGATTATAATTATAATTGTTTTATTATTATTATAATATCTTATCATTATTTTAATATATTATAAATTAATGGTTTATTAATCATTACGATTATGATGATTATTATCATTATGATTATTATTATTATTAAAAAAAAAATGACTCCAAGTGAGACTCGAACCCGCGTCCGTATATTTCAAAGACTATTTGCACAATCATTATTATTATCCTTACTATAATAATAATAATTATTATTATTAATATTATTCTACGTCTGGTTTCGTTGTAAAAAATGTTGTAGAAATAATAACAATAATAATAATGTGGGTAGTGTTTACAATCAAAACAGCATTTTGTAGGTCTGGTTTGGTTGTACTTTTAGTCCGCGTCATCTTATACGATCAAAACAGGCGTTTGGGGAAGCGGCAAATTGAATTACAAAGGATTTGAATACTTTTACCATTAAAACAGAACTCGAATTTCGACTCGGGTAACCTAACCCAAATACGTATCTTTACTTTAACGATATTATAGATTATTAAATTAATGTTACGTCCTGGTTGATGTTTTGGCGCTGGCGTAGTTGAGCGGTCGATTTAAATTGGACGTGATGAGAACTTACATATAATTATAAATAATAATTAAGGATGGGTTGAACAGCCACCATTTGGTGGTTGAAATAAACTGGTTATATTTATATGTTTTTAAATTGAGACAAATCGCTTTTCGTCTTCGCGATTTTTACCAGCAGCCACCAGAATTCGCGGGTTGAACCCTGGCTTAGGCTGGCTTCTAACAAATTTTATTTTACTTGGACAGAGCAGTGGGCTGGGGTTCTTGCAAAGCAAAGACCCGCACTTATTCAAACTCGGCAACGCATGTTAAAACTTATCAACTTACCTCACGGCTTATAAAATTTATAGGATATTCTTATTGATGATCAAATTACTATTTGTAACTTAATTAATATTTGTTTTAACAGACTATTCGATAAACTTACCAGTAAAATAGGAAATAAATAGGATGAACAGATAAAAGATACAGTGAATGATTAACAATTGCAATGATTGTTTATTGCCAATTGTAATAATAAAAATTACTTACAAGAAAGTGCAAGCGCTGGATGTAATGTAGACAGATAGGTGGCACAGTATAATTTTATATCGCGAATATATCGCCGGTAACGTACAGTAATATTTAATTGAACTAACTTTGTTTATAATAATCAGTAAACTTGGACAGTAAAGTATATCGCAAGAGAATTGCTATTAATACAACTATAACGCAAGTTAATTTCCCGATTTACAAAGTAGTTATTCGTATTAACAAAGTCGCAAATAAATTGCTAGTATATGACAGTAAAACTAAATTATACGTCTTATCGCTAATTGATCCAGGATCGAAGTGAAGTTCAATCACCGTAGGGTCTTAGGGCTGAGTTTTTGGGCTCGCTCCCCACTTCCCCTCACGGTCATGCGTTGAGGTGATAATTAGTCATGTGACTATGGCACTATGACTCTAGCTTTAGGTGGTTTCAGACGGCAACGAGACGGGGAAAAATGGGAACCGCAAGGCTGAGAGAGAAGATGACAATTCACATTGTCTCAAAATATATTGTCTGGATCTGTTTTATTCAATGAATAAAGTGATAGTTGGAGAATTTGTGAAATATACAATTCTGGTATTATAATATTGTTAAGTTATTCTTAACAATAGCTTCGAGAATGTGAGAACGAAGTTGAGTTTTTAATATTGAGCCTGACTGCTCTCTATGATTCTATAATTCAGACTGACTTCTCTTGATCGAGAAAAACTAGAGTAACTCCTATCAATACGTTTGGGCATCAGACCCGCGCATCGAGTCATATGGAGGGGTCATTCGAGATAACGCATGTTCTCGAATGATCCATTCTAATATTTATTGAAAATACTTAGTTCTCACGATCTCTCCACTTTTGTTACTAACAAATGAGTCACTTATCTATTAACAAAAGCTATCTTAAACAAAATAGATATTTGTGCAGCTGCACGTCTCGAGGATTAACTCGAGGCGTCAGCGCTTATTTATATTTGATAAAATATAGAAAAATAAGTTTATCAATTATTACTCATATTCTTAACGTTCAAATGTCTTAAATAATATTATTCTATTATTATATTATATTATTTTATATGATTAATTAAATATTATTGGAATTACTAGATTATCGATATTCGATATAATTAGTTAGGTTTCAGGTCGGTAATTAAGGAAGTAAAAGCCTACGTCATCTGCCATACAGGCTGGGACGTAACATTAATATGAGAGTGTTTTTAAATTAGGTATACGAATCGTTATTCTGACGATACGTCATTTGAGGATACATTGGATAGTCATTTTGGCGATATTTTTCTCACCGTGTACAAAAAGAAAATAGAGTTTTAAGTAGAGTCAAAGAAATGTAAATTTAAAGAAATTGTGTCTGTGATTTAAGTCCGGTGGACAAGATGTAAGTTAGGTTTAAGATGATGTCCAGTGGACAATAGAAATTTAGGTACTGCGGGTTTGATATCCTGTGGGCGGTTTTTTATCAAGGTATATTAAGGTTCAAGGTTTAACGTCCGGTGGACGGTTTTTTAACGAGAGTGTGTGTGAAGTGTTACGTCCGGAAGACGCTTATGATATGTGTGTGTGGGTGGAAGTGTGGAAAACGTCTGGGAGACGTAATAAAAATTAGTTTGTCATAAGAAAAACCGTCCGGGAGACGAGAAGTTTAATTTGTCATAAGTTTAGTTTGTCATAAAAATAATTGTTATAAAAGGTAAATAAATAATAAACAAGGTGCTTAATTAATTGAGATTCAGTTCATTATTCCACTCCTCTCTCACAAAAATAAAGTGTACAACGACACTGATTTCTAAATAAAAATTAACTTAACATCCGGTTCTAAAAGGCCGAGTCCATCTTCCAGTGGCGCCCTATTATTCGACCATAATAATAGGTGCGACCAGACATGGCAAGTTTAATCACTTTGTCCCACATCGAGAAACATAGGATGGTCCAGAGTCCTGTTCCGACGGATTGTTATTAACTTCTCTTGCAATCTCAGACGTGATGCAGTTTCCTGAACAGCACTCTTTAGAACTTGAGCACTAATAATAATAATATTAATTAATTTCATAGAATTAGAAAAAATTTTTCTCATAATATTTCAAATAGTGAATATGTTATCTTTATTTATTTACGTAAGGGAGGGGGGAGCAAAGTGGGCCTCTCAAAATTTGCTATACGTCAATAAATTCAGACAGATAATAAGCTTATCGAAATTTCTTATGTAATGAGGGCTAAGACCACCAAAACTGTTCATTAAATATAATTTATTAAAAAAGTTGAAGATAATAAAATTACGTTTTAAAGTTGTATCGCAGCAGACTATAAAAATGATTTTTTATATTAGTAAAATACAATTGTTTTATAGTTATTTGCAAATATCACACCATAAAGAATAAAAAATATCAAATCCGAAATTTTTTGGAGGGTCCATTTCGCCCCCGATTTTCGATTTTTCAATTTTAATGGACGCAGCATAATAAAGTGAAAATTGAAGAAAAATTAATGATATCATAATTAATTTTCCATTAAGGGGCCCACTTTGCCCCCCTCCCTTCCCCTATTTTATGCTTACCAATATTCCATCGGGACTGCAAAAACACCACGGCGGTAGATCTCTGCCCGAGCCGGCTTCGACAGTGACTTGCATCATTGCAATAATAACGAGAAGGGCAATAAATCCAAATAGAATCTGTGACATTTTTTCAATCAAAATTGATCTGATCCAAAGCTAGATAATTTTAGTTTTTGATTAACCAACGGGTTTTATGTTTCAGTTTCCTCGCAGATTTGAATCACGGTGGAAACACGGTGGGTTTGTTTCATTCTACCACTGTGATTACGCGGTGTATCCACCGTGATTCAACGGTGGCTTGACCACTGTGTATACACGGTGTTTCCACTGTGATTACGCGGTGGATACACCGTGGAACCACGGTGGTGAAATAGCACAAAGCCACCGTGGAAACACGGTGGATACGCCGCGTAATCACAGTGGATACACTGTGTATACCCGGTGGTGAAATGGAACAACCCCACCGTATAACCACGGTGGATCCACGGTGTTTACACTTCCACGGTGTTTCCACCGTGATTCAAATCTGCGAGGGTTGTTAATTTTCTATACTCTCTAAACATGAATTAGTGATTTTTCACTAATTCTAAGTGAATATTCACTTTTTGTCAATGTGACAATCGTAACACGCAGAATTAGTGACTATTTACTAAATCAATATGTGAATATTAGAATTGATTGATTTGATAAGTGAATATGAGACTCCACTAAATTGAAAAGTGAATATGGGAATCCACTGATTTCATCAGTGAAAAAAATATTATATTGCGAAAATAAAATATAAGACACTTGTAATTAGTTCCGAAATGTGATCAATGTATTAGGAATCATTGCTTAGAGGAAGTATACATGATTTTGATTGATGAAAAAATTCCGGTGACTGTTGGGCTCGAACCTGCATCCTCCCGATTCAAAGTATTTGATGCTATCCACCGCGCTGACCTACGAATGTGATCGCGTGAGTGTAAATAGTATATTCATTATGATACCAAACAATAACTGATGAAGAAATAAAAAATCCGTGATGTTATGATTGAGGTACTCTTCATGTCAATATATTATTGTTCTGTACTTATATTTTTTTTTTATTTTGAAAGTTTTTTATTAAAATTTTTAAAAATAGTTCGATAATTATTAATTACATTCATATCTAGTAAAATATTTAATTATTTGCTAGTTAAAGTTACTAGTGAAATTGTGAAATTCACAAATTAAGAAGTGAATAACAATTTTGCGTCTGGAAATTATGAAAATATCGCTAGTTCAATAGTGAAAATCACTAATTTGCTAGTGAAAATGACTGTACTAAATTTATAAGTGAGAATTCACTAATTTGTTATTTAAATACACTGATTATAAAGTGAATATAGCTTCACTAACGTAATTAATGAAATTTTCACTAATTCGTGTTAAGAGATATAGATAAATTAAAAGCTTTCTAGCTTTTAAATAATAAAAACTTTATGCGAATATAAAAACTAGTGATAATAAATAACGGATTTGTGCAGAAGTTTAAATTCTACGATCAATGAGTACCCGCACGTAACGGGTTTATAAATTAACAAATTTCGAAATTTTGATTTATATTGAATATATATTAGTTTGGGTACTTGAATTGTAGAGGTAATTCTACATTAATTTATTTACGATGCAATGATAATATTTTAATATAATTTTGTAAGTTCTAATAAATTGACTCAGTATAGAGTAGAGGTATCATTTTCGGCGACTTAAGGGCCAGTTTTGGACATTTCAAAAATTTTAAATAAAATTATTTTTAAAATGAACATTGATTTAATTAATTTTTTAAGTGTTATTAAAAAATTACAACAAAAGTTTTATTTTAAACTTTTTTATTCATTAAAATTAGTATATATTGGATGCCCAAAAACGGAATAGTATAGCCATAAATGGTCTTTTTACCCTAGTTTGAGAATTTATCAAAAATAATTATTCGTTTGGGAAATACGAATAATTCGAATATATACATATTTATATATATTAGGGTGGCGCAAAAAAACCGACTATTTTTTTTTTTTTCCATCTCGCATGAAAATTTGTTGGTTTACGATGTTTTAAGAAGCCTCTCCACAAATCAGCTCGATAAAATTTTTTAAGAGGTCGCTCACGAATTTTGAAAATATCAAAAATGATCGAAATTCGGATTTTTATTTAAAAATTTTTTTTTTTCTCGTGGCAGCAATAGTTTATATTTGTAAAATCATAACTATGCTGAAAATTTCAGCCCAAAATTTAAATATTTAAACGGCGCTCAAGAATTTTGAATGTTTCCGAGCGCAGTCTCTTGGACGTTTTTGAGCGACCCTTAAATATTAATAATAAAGCTTCTCGATTTTTTTACCATCAATTTGCATGACAATGAATGAAAATATAACCCGAGAAATAGAAATAATAAGTTATTTACATACTTTTTTATTTTTTAATCCAATTTAGAGGTTTTTTCGCTTATTCAAAACTTACCAAATTTTATTGTTTAAGACTGTCCTGTATATTTTTGGTTATGCAAAAGTTATATTTAAGTGAAATGACAATAATTGAGTTATAAAAACTAATTCAAACTATTAGTTACATATTATCAGTTAATATTTGAAATTCTTGAGCGCCGTTTAAATATTTAAATTTTGGGCTGAAATTTTCAGCATAGTCATGATTTTACAAATGTAAACTATTGCTGCCACGAGAAAAAAAAAAATTTTAAATAAAAATCCGAATTTCGATCATTTTTGATATTTTCAAAATTCGTGAGCGACCTCTTAAAAATTTTTTATCGAGCTGATTTGTGGAGAGGCTTCTCAAAACATCGTAAACCAACAAATTTTCATGCGAGATGGAAAAAAAGAAAATAGTCGGTTTTTTTGCGCCACCCTAATATATATATATATTTATATTTTATTAAATATGAATTACTTACTCAATAATTATTGTCGACAAAAAATGAGTATTGTCTGACTGGTAATAACTGCAAGAATATTAAAAACTTACTGGAAATATCAGCATATGTATACGAGAATAAATATGTGAATGTTTTACGACTCACAAGATAAGATTTTTAACAATTATGTTAGTCGTGATCTTATAAAAAAAAATTCCATTTCTTTAAAAACTATTTTAAAATTTTTCCAGTCGAAATAGAAATAAAAATTGTAGTTTAATTTATCAGCTTTAATTTACTTTTTACAAAACTTAGCTAATTTCTTTCATCATAAAGTTATAAAAAAAAAGAAACGATAAAAGTAGAATTTTTTTATTTCGAAATCTTTAGGCGGTTTTAAATTCTAAACTAATTGACTGATTGGCTCATCTGCGAGCCTAATGAAGCTAACAATTACTCCAAGAATAAATTGTATCGTTTCTTTGCGATCCGTCAAAAAATTTGGGTGCTATTAAGATGAAAAAAGTTATGTTATATAAATGATTGGTATTTTTCCAACCTACTTCACATAAAGATTAGATTTTTTTTTAAATAAAAAAAAAATATTTATTTTATGATTCTGATAATTTCGTAAAAAATTTTATATTCCAATATATATATATTCCAATATATATATATATATATATATATGTATGTAAAAGTTTACTATTCATAAGATAAATTTAAAAAAAAAATATGTCAATCGTGAGCTTGAAAGAAAAACAATTAAAGTTGACGTTGCTGCAAAACCAGTGACTCATCTTTATTTATTAGTTTTTTTTTTTAATAATCACATAAAGTATACATTAGAACCGATGTTTTTGTCGAATCTACTCGATTAATTAGGACTTCTAATAACAGAATTTTCTCATGGTTAAATTATGGGTTTGCAAAAGACTAGAATTCTACCTGGAGAGAAAAAAATATTTAAACAACTAATAGTGACTTTTTTCAAAAGTATATTTCTTATAAAGTTTCTTAAAATTTCTTAAAATCTAAACTTTTGTATTTATTTTCAGTTAAATATTGACTCAGCTAAAGATTTTGAGAAAGCCAAGGCACAAAATATTATTTTCAAGCTTGAGAAGCTTGAAACGTATACACAAAAACCTTTCTAGGCTTAAACTAGGCTTAAGTAATTAATTAAAATATCTAAATAAAATGACGTCATAAAAAGAACGCTAGAATTGTAATAAATTGTCATTGAGTAAAATGGAAAGAAACAGACTATTTTATTGTGAAGTAAATTAGTGTATAATAATTGTGGGAAAATAATGAGTAGGGAATTAATTGCGAAAAATTATTAGTGAAAATTATAAGTGGAAAAATTAATTAATTAATACTTAATTTAACAACAAATTAATTAATTAAAAAATGTACAATCAGTGAGTTATATAAATTATTAAAATTGTAATCGGAATGAATCAATGTGGAAATATTATATTTGAAATTTAGTTTTGAGAATTAGAGTCATAATATAATATTGGATGAAAAAGATTGTGATGATAGTGAAGGTACACGGAGAGAAAAATATCGCCAGATTAAGTATACGTATCGCTACTCTGGCTATACGCTGTATAGCCATCTTACTTAACGATACGCCGTATAGCCAATTCAGCTATACAGAGTATCTTCACAGTGGATCGTCAAAATGACGATCCGCATCTTTATTTTAGGCATTTTATGAATCGCTGACATGACTATTGCGCAAACTCTGTATTTAGGCATCCGGCAACCGAGAACGATGATACTCATAGCTAATTTAGCTGTACGGATCCTCACGCTGGCAATACAGATACCTATATCAACGAAACTACATATCGTTACAAAGGCTATTCGTCGTATTGTTAAATTAAATAAACGAATACTTATCCCGAGTCGAAATCTAAGTTCCGTTTTCGTTGTAATTTTTCCTCGACTTAATTCCAGAAAAATGTACAATCAAAACAGACCTTGTGCTATTGGGTACTGTATGAACATACGTCTGGTTTAGTTGTAACTCGAGGAGTTTTGTCCCAATATAACAAGTTTACAACGAAACCAGACGTTGAATAATCATAATATTAAATATAACAACAACAATGTTAACATTATTTTAGATCTGAGGGCGCGGGTTCGAATCCCACTCAGACCCATTATTTATTTATTTATTTATTTTTTTTTTAAATAATATTACTATTAATAATAATAACAATCAAAATAATTATTATTTATTATAAAAAAAATAAAGAAACTAAAAACACTTCAACACGTTAGAAGCAACCCCACTTTATTATAATTATACAATCATAATTATTACCAAATTATAAATACATGATAAAATAATTAAAATTGACTCAAATACAAAAAAAATTTTTTACCTAGAACTTTTTTTATTCTGAAGTTCGAGGAACTTCTGGAGGTAGAATGTGAAAGAGGCAGAATATCTATCAGATTCTATGAATTACTACACCTATGCTATTAACCAAATTAAGATTACCGTAGAAAGAAATAATCGACGAAAAATCGCAACTCCCGGGATTCGAACCTATCACCTAACGCTCGCCAGTCTTATGCGCTAACCGCAACGCTACGCAACCGATATGCAACCGGCAATTATAGTCCACCAGAGCTATTTACCAACCTTGACCGTATGGGCTGCATACAAAATGAGTATAATGTGCCTATCATATACCACATAAGAAGGCACTGTGCAAGAAAAGCCATATTTACTGATATGGAACATCTACCACCAGAGTCCATAGTATACTCGACCGCACTCCCGACCAGAGATCACGATAGCCTGGACAGGCTAAATGAAAAATACTGGTGGCTTCAGGGTGAAGCGAAACACCTAGACGAATTACGAAGGAGAGCAAGATTTAAGAAGCAGCAAAACCAACAACAACAAAGAGTACAACCGCTCTTAAATAGCCGGAGATCTCATAGGCAGTAAAATATTCTGCATCCGCAGAATTTTGTAAATAATGTATATTATATATGTATAAAGTGTAAATAATTATACCCCTCAACTACCCATACCTAATACCCCTTCCTGATTCCATCCCCACCCCTCCACTCAGCCTCCAGAAGGCAAATTAACGTTGCAATGGTTTTTTATATTTTTAAAATTTTAAAATTTTTCCATAGCATAAACATTTAAATTATATCTTTAAAATTAATATTTATTAGACTAAAGAAAATTAAGAATTTAAAGAGAATATTTATTTTCAGTTACTGTTTATTGATAAGAACATCATTGGTGCCAAATCAAAATTAAAATATAAATTAGTGTATAAGTTTTGAATTAAGGATATTATTACTTATTGATGTATGAAAGAAAATATTGAAAAATAAAATCCTTTTTAAAACCAAAAACCAAAAACCGATATGCAACCGAGAACTTTAGTAAGTTCATATAACCGAGTTGTAAGCCACGCCTCTACAATTAACAGTCCATTGGGTTAAATATTTAAGGGAGAGGAGATAAAAACTCACGATCACATGTGAAATTATTATGTACATACTGTAAATAAGCGGCAGCGAATTTAGAGTGAATTTTCACCCCCATCACTCGGAGTATGAGATGTGCAAAAAAAAAAATTAAATGAAATTAAATTAATAACATAAAAGGTGAATAGGAAAATTCATGATTAAAAAAAAAAGAACGAATTTTATTAAATAAAAATAAAATAAAAGTAATAATTAAAAATACAATAAGCGATTGAGGTGTGCACTTTTGGATTTTCCAAATCTTTTTATTTTCAGTATTGAGTATAGTATCCACGAATATTATCACGATTATTGAATTGGGAAGAATCTTATACAATAATATTACTAATATTAGTAATAACGAGCAACCCGCAGTCACTACGTGACTGTCCAAATATCGCTACGAAATTTATAAAATACGTAGAATAAAAAGATTTCTTGCTGCAAAAAATTTTAATTTGCACCAAGAAATTTTATGGATTATTAATTAAATACAAAAATTGTCTTGGGGAGAAAAAAGATTTTTTTAGTCAAGAAATAATTCCTTGCACCAAGTAATTTTTTCTAGTTTTAAATAAATTTTTGTTTCCAATTCATAATGCAAAAAATTTTTTGGGGCAAGTAAAAATTTTCTTTAGGCGAGTAAAAATTTTTTGTGTCAATGAATCCTTTTTTTTTCTATGCACACTTTTTTGGCTTTGAGAAGCTTCCTAAAACCAAAAGGGAGTATAAAAATCTGTCATTTTAGAATAAGTAACGCGATATAAGTAATATAGCTATATATTCAATGACATTCAGTGACAAAAAAAGCTTAAACTATGAAAAGGCACGAATTCAAGTCAATACCTATCTAATGATACCAATTTCAATAGCATTAACTAATTCTATCATATAGATATGGCGGGAACAAAATTTTCCTTATTCTTTTAATAATATAGATTATAATTATAATTGTTTTATTATTATTATAATATCTTATTATTATTTTAATATATTATAAATTAATGGTTTATTAATCATTACGATTATGATGATTATTATCATTATTATGATTATAATTAAAAAAATATGATTATAATTAAAAAAAAATGACTCCAAGTGAGACTCGAACCCGCGTCCGTAGATTTCAAAGACTATTTGCACAATCATTATTATTATCCTTACTATAATAATAATAATAATTATTATTAATATTATTCTACGTCTGGTTTCGTTGTAAAAAATGTTGTAGAAATAATAACAATAATAATAATGTGGGTAATGTTTACAATCAAAACAGCATTTTGTAGGTCTGGTTTGGTTGTACTTTTAGTCCGCGTCATCTTATACGATCAAAACAGGCGTTTGGGGAAGCGGCAAATTGAATTACAAAGGATTTGAATGCTTTAACCATTAAAACAGAACTCGAATTTCGACTCGGGTAACCTAACCCAAATACGTATCTTTACTTTAACGATATTATAGATTATTAAATTAATGTTACGTCCTGGTTGATGTTTTGGCGCTGGCGTACACGGAAAAAAAATTCTACCGAAATTTACGATGTTAACATCGTAATCTCGGACTAGACTTTTATTACTGTCAATTTTTAAATGTTTTATTTCAAAATTTATTATGTGGGTTATATTTTTTACTATTTAACATCGTAATTTTAACAAAGACTTTTAGGATTAAAAATTACTGCAAAAATTACAATTTAACATCGTAAAAAAAAATAAATAAAAATTACAATTTAAAAACTATATTTATTCGTACATTTAATATTTCTATTTACTTTTTAACAAAATAAATATTACAGTGCTGCCTCTGTTATAATACGATGGAAGCTATAAAAAGTACGATGTTACATCGTACTTTTTAAATAGTAACTGGGTCCTCCGCAAGTCGTTTATATGGATCTTAAAAACATCATATAGTGTAGGCCCTTCAGTGGCCGAGTGGTCCAAGGCGTCGGACACTTCGCACTCGAAAGGACTCGGGTTCGAATCCAACTGCCGACCGATTATTATTTTAATCTTTTATTTAAAATTTCTCTTCAAATTTTACGATGTTACATCGTAATTTATATTAAAGAGCTTAAGACTTCGTATGGTTTGTCTGAAGTATTATTTCTTCAATGAAATTTCCGACCCTACATCGTAAAAATTACGATGTGAAAAGTCTAGTCCACCAATACAATAATTAATAGGACAAATTACGATGTTAGCATTGTAAATTTAACTAGAATTTTTTTTTCGTGTAGTTGAGCGGTCGATTTAAATTGGACGTGATGAGAACTTACACATAATTATAAATAATAATTAAGGATGGGTTGAACAGCCACCATTTGGTGGTTGAAATAAACTGGTTATATTTATATGTTTTTAAATTGAGACAAATCGCTTTTCGTCTTCGCGATTTTTACCAGCAGCCACCAGAATTCGCGGGTTGAACCCTGGCTTAGGCTGGCCTCTAACAAATTTTATTTTACTTGGACAGAGCAGTGGGCTGGGGTTCTTGCAAAGCAAAGACCCGCACTTATTCAAACTCGGCAACGCATGTTAAAACTTATCAACTTACCTCACGGCTTATAAAATTTATAGGATATTCTTATTGATGATCAAATTACTATTTGTAACTTAATTAATATTTGTTTTAACAGACTATTCGATAAACTTACCAGCAAAATAGGAAATAAATAGGATGAACAGATAAAAGATACAGTGAATGATTAACAATTGCAATGATTGTTTATTGCCAATTATAATAATAAAAATTACTTACAAGAAAGTGCAAGCGCTGGATGTAATGTAGACAGATAGGTGGCACAGTATAATTTTATATCGCGAATATATCGCCGGTAACGTACAGTAATATTTAATTGAACTAACTTTGTTTATAATAATCAGTAAACTTGGACAGTAAAGTATATCGCAAGAGAATTGCTATTAATACAACTATAACGCAAGTTAATTTCCCGATTTACAAAGTAGTTATTCGTATTAACAAAGTCGCAAATAAATTGTTAGTATATGACAGTAAAACTAAATTATACGTCTTATCGCTAATTGATCCAGGATCGAAGTGAAGTTCAATCACCGTAGGGTCTTAGGGCTGAGTTTTTGGGCTCGCTCCCCACTTCCCCTCACGGTCATGCGTTGAGGTGATAATTAGTCATGTGACTATGGCACTATGACTCTAGCTTTAGGTGGTTTCAGACGGCAACGAGACGGGGAAAAATGGGAACCGCAAGGCTGAGAGAGAAGATGACAATTCACATTGTCTCAAAATATATTGTCTGGATCTGTTTTATTCAATGAATAAAGTGATAGTTGGAGAATTTGTGAAATATACAATTCTGGTATTATAATATTGTTAAGTTATTCTTAACAATAGCTTCGAGAATGTGAGAACGAAGTTGAGTTTTTAATATTGAGCCTGACTGCTCTCTATGATTCTATAATTCAGACTGACTTCTCTTGATCGAGAAAAACTAGAGTAACTCCTATCAATACGTTTGGGCATCAGACCCGCGCATCGAGTCATATGGAGGGGTCATTCGAGATAACGCATGTTCTCGAATGATCCATTCTAATATTTATTGAAAATACTTAGTTCTCACGATCTCTCCACTTTTGTTACTAACAAATGAGTCACTTATCTATTAACAAAAGCTATCTTAAACAAAATAGATATTTGTGCAGCTGCACGTCTCGAGGATTAACTCGAGGCGTCAGCGCTTATTTATATTTGATAAAATATAGAAAAATGAGTTTATCAATTATTACTCATATTCTTAACGTTCAAATGTCTTAAATAATATTATTCTATTATTATATTATATTATTTTATATGATTAATTAAATATTATTGGAATTACTAGATTATCGATATTCGATATAATTAGTTAGGTTTCAGGTCGGTAATTAAGGAAGTAAAAGCCTACGTCATCTGCCATACAGGCTGGGACGTAACATTAATATGAGAGTGTTTTTAAATTAGGTATACGAATCGTTATTCTGACGATACGTCATTTGAGGATACATTGGATAGTCATTTTGGCGATATTTTTCTCACCGTGTACAAAAAGAAAATAGAGTTTTAAGTAGAGTCAAAGAAATGTAAATTTAAAGAAATTGTGTCTGTGATTTAAGTCCGGTGGACAAGATGTAAGTTAGGTTTAAGATGATGTCCAGTGGACAATAGAAATTTAGGTACTGCGGGTTTGATATCCTGTGGGCGGTTTTTTATCAAGGTATATTAAGGTTCAAGGTTTAACGTCCGGTGGACGGTTTTTTAACGAGAGTGTGTGTGAAGTGTTACGTCCGGAAGACGCTTATGATATGTGTGTGTGGGTGGAAGTGTGGAAAACGTCTGGGAGACGTAATAAAAATTAGTTTGTCATAAGAAAAACCGTCCGGGAGACGAGAAGTTTAATTTGTCATAAGTTTAGTTTGTCATAAAAATAATTGTTATAAAAGGTAAATAAATAATAAACAAGGTGCTTAATTAATTGAGATTCAGTTCATTATTCCACTCCTCTCTCACAAAAATAAAGTGTACAACGACACTGATTTCTAAATAAAAATTAACTTAACATCCGGTTCTAAAAGGCCGAGTCCATCTTCCAGTGGCGCCCTATTATCCGACCATAATAATAAGTGCGACCAGACATGGCAAGTTTAATCACTTTGTCCCACATCGAGAAACATAGGATGGTCCAGAGTCCTGTTCCGACGGATTGTTATTAACTTCTCTTGCAATCTCAGACGTGATGCAGTTTCCTGAACAGCACTCTTTAGAACTTGAGCACTAATAATAATAATATTAATTAATTTCATAGAATTAGAAAAAATTTTTCTCATAATATTTCAAATAGTGAATATGTTATCTTTATTTATTTACGTAAGGGAGGGGGGAGCAAAGTGGGCCTCTCAAAATTTGCTATACGTCAATAAATTCAGACAGATAATAAGCTTATCGAAATTTCTTATGTAATGAGGGCTAAGACCACCAAAACTGTTCATTAAATATAATTTATTAAAAAAGTTGAAGATAATAAAATTACGTTTTAAAGTTGTATCGCAGCAGACTATAAAAATGATTTTTTATATTAGTAAAATACAATTGTTTTATAGTTATTTGCAAATATCACACCATAAAGAATAAAAAATATCAAATCCGAAATTTTTTGGAGGGTCCATTTCGCCCCCGATTTTCGATTTTTCAATTTTAATGGACGCAGCATAATAAAGTGAAAATTGAAGAAAAATTAATGATATCATAATTAATTTTCCATTAAGGGGCCCACTTTGCCCCCCTCCCTTCCCCTATTTTATGCTTACCAATATTCCATCGGGACTGCAAAAACACCACGGCGGTAGATCTCTGCCCGAGCCGGCTTCGACAGTGACTTGCATCATTGCAATAATAACGAGAAGGGCAATAAATCCAAATAGAATCTGTGACATTTTTTCAATCAAAATTGATCTGATCCAAAGCTAGATAATTTTAGTTTTTGATTAACCAACGGGTTTTATGTTTCAGTTTCCTCGCAGATTTGAATCACGGTGGAAACACGGTGGGTTTGTTTCATTCTACCACTGTGATTACGCGGTGTATCCACCGTGATTCAACGGTGGCTTGACCACTGTGTATACACGGTGTTTCCACTGTGATTACGCGGTGGATACACCGTGGAACCACGGTGGTGAAATAGCACAAAGCCACCGTAGAATCACGGTGGATACACCGCGTAATCACAGTGAAAACATCGTGTATACACAGTGGTCAAGCCACCGTGGAAACACGGTGGATACGCCGCGTAATCACAGTGGATACACTGTGTATACCCGGTGGTGAAATGGAACAACCCCACCGTGTAACCACGGTGGATCCACGGTGTTTACACTTCCACGGTGTTTCCACCGTGATTCAAATCTGCGAGGGTTGTTAATTTTCTATACTCTCTAAACATGAATTAGTGATTTTTCACTAATTCTAAGTGAATATTCACTTTTTGTCAATGTGACAATCGTAACACGCAGAATTAGTGACTATTTACTAAATCAATATGTGAATATTAGAATTGATTGATTTGATAAGTGAATATGAGACTCCACTAAATTGAAAAGTGAATATGGGAATCCACTGATTTCATCAGTGAAAAAAATATTATATTGCGAAAATAAAATATAAGACACTTGTAATTAGTTCCGAAATGTGATCAATGTATTAGGAATCATTGCTTAGAGGAAGTATACATGATTTTGATTGATGAAAAAATTCCGGTGACTGTTGGGCTCGAACCTGCATCCTCCCGATTCAAAGTATTTGATGCTATCCACCGCGCTGACCTACGAATGTGATCGCGTGAGTGTAAATAGTATATTCATTATGATACCAAACAATAACTGATGAAGAAATAAAAAATCCTTGATGTTATGATTGAGGTACTCTTCATGTCAATATATTATTGTTCTGTACTTATATTTTTTTTTTATTTTGAAAGTTTTTTATTAAAATTTTTAAAAATAGTTCGATAATTATTAATTACATTTATATCTAGTAAAATATTTAATTATTTGCTAGTTAAAGTTACTAGTGAAATTGTGAAATTCACAAATTAAGAAGTGAATAACAATTTTGCTTCTGGAAATTATGAAAATATCGCTAGTTCAATAGTGAAAATCACTAATTTGCTAGTGAAAATGACTGTACTAAATTTATAAGTGAGAATTCACTAATTTGTTATTTAAATACACTGATTATAAAGTGAATATAGCTTCACTAACGTAATTAATGAAATTTTCACTAATTCATGTTTAGAGATATAGATAAATTAAAAGCTTTCTAGCTTTTAAATAATAAAAACTTTATGCGAATATAAAAACTATTGATAATAAATAACGGATTTGTGCAGAAGATTAAATTCTACGATCAATGAGTACCCGCACGTAACGGGTTTATAAATAAACAAATTTCGAAATTTTGATTTATATTGAATATATATTAGTTTGGGTACTTGACTTATAGAGGTAATTCTACATTAATTTATTTACGATGCAATGATAATATTTTAATATAATTTTGTAAGTTCTAATAAATTGACTCAGTATAGAGTAGAGGTATCATTTTCGGCGACTTAAGGGCCAGTTTTGGACATTTCAAAAATTTTAAATAAAATAATTTTTAAAATGAACATTGATTTAATTAATTTTTTAAGTGTTATTAAAAAATTACAACAAAAGTTTTATTTTAAACTTTTTTATTCATTAAAATTAGTATATATTGGATGCCCAAAAACGGTATAGTATAGCCATAAATGGTCTTTTTACCCTAGTTTTAGAATTTATCAAAAATAATTATTCGTTTGGGAAATACGAATAATTCCAATATATATATTAGGGTGATCCAAAAAATAACAAACTTTTTTTTTTTTCTTCCAAACAGGTTCAAAAGTTTCATTTAGATAAAAAAAGACGCCTGTGAAAATTAGAGCTTTTAATATTAACATTAAGAGGTTCCTCATCGCACTTTTCTATTTTCCATAAGAATAACATGAGAAAAATTTTTTTTACGTCTTCTGATTTTTATAAGTAGCTAACGATGCATCATAGGAATAATTGGCAGGCATATTTTTGTAGGGAATTGAATGCTCTACAAAAAAAGATTTTTATCATTTTTTGAGGAATCTATTTGTTCAAAAGTTATTTGAGGTTGAAGTCGAATTCATATTAAATTTTGAGATTTTCTTACTTTTCCGGCGAAACTATCAGACCTATTACAAAATATCATGGGACTTTTTTTGTAGACAATTTCATTCTCTACAAGTTATTTCCAATAAAGTTTTTTCGAATTCCACATTGTTTTCTAGTTATTTTTATTTTAATGTCAAGCTCTTAAAATCGATCACAAGACTATTTTTTTATGAGCATGCCATTAAAATAAAAATAACTGGAAAACAATGCGGAATTCGAAAAAACTTTATTGAAAATAACTTTTAGGAAATAAAATTGTCTACAAAAAAGGTCCAATGATATTTTGTAATAAGTCTGATAGTTTCGCCGGAAAAGTAAGAAAATCTCAAAATTTAATATGAGTTCGACTTCAACCTCAAATAACTTTTGAACAAATAGATTCCTCAAAAAATGATAAAAATCTTTTTTTGTAGAGCATTCAATTCCCAACAAAAATATGCCTGCCAATTATTCCTATGACGCATCGTTAGCTACTTATAAAAATCAGAAGACGTAAAAAAATTTTTCCCATGTTATTCTTATGGAAAATAGAAAAGTGCGATGAGGAACCTCTTAATGTTAATATTAAGAGCTCTTATTTTCACAGGCGTCTTTTTTTATCTAAATGAAACTTTTGAACCTGTTTGGAAGAAAAAAAAAAAGTTTGTTATTTTTTGGATCACCCTAATATATATATATATATATATATATATATATATATATATATATATATATATATATATATATATGTATATATGTATATATATATTTTATTAAATATGAATTACTTACTCAATAATTATTGTCGACAAGAAATGAGTGTTGTCTGACTGGTAATAACTGCAAGAATATTAAAAACTTACTGGAAATATCAGCATATGTATACGAGAATAAATATGTGAATGTTTTACGACTCACAAGATAAGATTTTTAACAATTATGTTAGTCGTGATCTTATAAAAAAAAATTCCATTTCTCTAAAAACTATTTTAAAATTTTTTAAGACGAAATTGAAATGAAAATTGTAGTTTAATTTATCAGCTTTAATTTACTTTTTACAAAACTTGGCTAATTTTTTTCATCATAAAGTTATAAAAAAAAAGAAACGATAAAAGTAGAAGTTTTTTATTTCGAAATCTTTAGGCGGTTCCAAATTCTAAACTAATTGACTGATTGGCTCATCTGCGAGCCTAATGAAGCTAACAATTACTCCAAGAATAAATTGTATCGTTTCTTTGCGATCCGTCAAAAAATTTGGGTGCTATTAAGATGATAAAAGTTATGTTATATAAATGGTTGGTATTTTTCCAACCTACTTCACATAAAGATTAGATTTGTTTTTTAAATAAAAAAAAAAATATTTATTTTATGATTCTGATAATTTCGTAAAAAATTTTATATTCCAATATATATGTGAAAGTTTACCATTTATAAGATAAATTTTTTAAAAAAATATGTCAATCGTGAGCTTGAAAGAAAAACAATTAAAGTTGACGTTGCTGCAATACCAGTGACTCATCTTTATTTATTAGTTTTTATTTTTTTTTTTTTAATAATCACATGAAGTATCCCGGGAAAAAATGATTTTGCCTAATCATATATGATTATATATGTTCATATATATGATCATATATGATTATATATAATCATATATGAAGTTATATATAATCATGCATGATTATATATGGGGTCATATATAATTATATATAATTATATATGACCCCATACATAATTAGATCTGATCATACCTGGCTGTTATAAGCCCATATATAAGTCTATATATAATCAGATCTGATTATATATAAGTCTATATATAATTAGATCTGATCAGATCTGATTATATATAAGTCTATGTATAATTAGATATGATCATACCTGGCTGTTATGACCCCATATATAATCATACATAAGTCTATATATGATCAGATCTATTTATATATAAGTCTATATATAGTTAGATCTGATCATACCTGGCTGTTATGACCCCATATATAATCATGTACAAGTCTATATATGATCAGGTCTGATCATATATGAGTCTATATATAATTAGATATAATCATACCTAGCTGTTATAACCCCATATATGATCATATATAAGTCTATACATGATTTGATCTGATCAGACATGATTGATACAAACCCATATATAATTAGATATAGGCCTATATATAATTAGATCTGATCAGACGTGACTGATATAAACCTATATGTAGTTATATATGTCTATGATTAAATCTGATCAGATTTCATTGATATGAAACCTATAAGTATTTAAATGTATATATATATATATTAAATAATATGACAATTTTTTAATATCAATGTTATTAAATTTTTATTCTGTCAACTATCAATCAAACTTAAATCCCCAATACTTAAAAAATGTTCAAAGGTTTCGGCAGTAATTTAAAAGTATAAAGTATCAATTTGATTATTTGAGTTAAGTAATGCCATAAACTTTTCTTAATTGTAAGTGTATAACAGACTAGAGTATCAGACTACAAACCATCGATAACCAAAGTTACGCAGCATCGGCGTTGGTCATTAATTGGATGGGTGACCTCGTAGTAAAATAATTGTCGATGGTTAATAATTTTTTTTTTTTTTTTTTATTTAATTTTAACCGACATTGATATTGATGAAGACAATAAATCCTAATTAAACTACTTAATTAATAATTTACAGATATTCTAAGTGAGATTCTAAAAATGACTATATTCGTTCATGCATGATTATATATAATCATATATGATCATGTATAAACAGATCAAGTTATGTATGATCAGACCTGGCCAATTTTTGGACCTGATCATATATAGACAATTATGCATGATCATATATGATTAGGCAAAATCATTTTTTCCCGGGATACATTAAAACCGATGTTTTTTTCGAATCCACTCGATTAATTAGGACTTCTAATAACAGAATTTTCTCATGGTTAAATTATGGGCTTACAAAAGACTAGAATTCTACACGGAGAGAAAAAAATATTTAAACAACTAATAGTGACTTTTTTTAAAAGTATATTTCTTATAAAGATTCTTAAAATTTCTTAAAATCGAAACTATTGTATTTGTTTTCAGTTAAATATTGACTTAGCTAAAGATTTTGAGAAAGCCAAGACACAATATATTATTTTCAAGCTTGAGAAGCTTGAAACGTATACACAAAAATCTTTCTAGGCTTAAAAACCGCGTAAACTTTTGGGGCTGGGCCGCAGGGTCAACCATTTTCCAATCCTCTTCTAAAAAGTTGATGGCCGGATGTCGTATCGTTTCACGTTACTTCTGTGACTAATTTTATTCGCTTGTCGATTGGTCGACTGAGATAGTGGCGGGATTTTTGAAAGAATGGCGAGCGAAGCGAGTATGTTATGCCTAGTTTTTTAAATTATGCAGGTTGATAAACAACGATGTATATTATCTTATGTATATATTTTATATAGTGGAACCTAAACATGCAAACCTTCTCAATAAGACAATTTATAGATAAATTGAGAAAAATATAGATAGCCTGAACTGAGAATCGAACCCAGACCATGTCGGTATCGCGCCGAGTGCTCTTGTATTTGTAGTCATATGCACCCAGAAAAAAACAATTAAATTCCAGAAAATTTGTTTCCTCAGTTTATAATTCTAAAAACAATAAATTTTCTACTAAAATAAAGTATGTTACTCGTTATTTTAATAATGATCGCTTCAATCTGGCTATAAATTTCTACAGACAATGTATTTTTATTACAATCAAGAAAATATTTTCTTGGCTCTCGAGTACTGTACTAGTGGTTTTATTTGATTCGCTTTTCTGGGATATAAAAGAAGTCCTGCTGGTCTTCTAGTAAATGAAAATTATCTGGTATTTAATCAACTCTGGGGAAATTATTGTATGAGCTTGTCTATTAAAATTTGCCTATACCAGCCAGCAACTAGTGAAACTGATACTACTATCGATTAAAAAAAAAGATTTTTACAAGCAAAACTTATTATAAATCAAAAAAATAATATTATTATTGTTGTGATCGAAAGTCTTGACCTCGTATCCAAAATCGACAAATAATAAAAATTTCATTGATGAAAAAAAATAGAAAGAATAGTAACTAATATAGTTTACCATACAGTTTATTAAAATATGTATTATTTTCAAAAAATAGTTTATTTTTTAAGGTATGAGTGTTACGTGTGAGCTTACACCTTAATGTTTTTACTGCGTAACCGATCTTACCGTGCCTAGCTCAGCGTCTCTAGAAATTTAATAGGATGTTATAAAAGGTGTGGGTCGCTCAGTGAAGGAATGACTATACGTGAATTATATGGATATTTGTTTATTGGGCGTCCCCAATGTATGGGAGTACCCAGAAAAGGCCCTGAGAGTCTCTTTTACAAATCTAAGATAGCATAAATGATACGAATACAAATACAATACTTTTACTCAACAATAGCGGCATTAAACATATTCTTATAGTGATCTGTGATAAAAGCGGTAAAATAAAGGAGATACAATATTTATGCGCGAGCAGACGACTATCCGAATCAGCTTAACTATGGTAACTAACTCTTCTCCTGCAATTGCATCCTATGCTTCCAAAATATCCCTCCGCCGTTTCCCATGAGAACTCTTTTCGTGCTGCATAAGAAAATATCCCTTCGCAGTCTCCAACGGAACTCTTTTCTTCCCACAGTCAAAACTGCTGACCACGCAAAACGTCTGCTCGTCGCATTGTCTTTATAAAAGTAAGACTTAATACAACTAATGTAATGCGATATTTATGTGCAGCTGTATAGCGCCTAATGAAAGTACAATAAAATGTATTGCTTTTTGAACTAAGATATATCTATTTATTACTTGTTAATTAGTATTAGACGAACACTGAGAGAAAAGTGCTTAGTAACCTGAACTATTCAGCGACAGATATAAAAATATAGTCTCCCTAACCAATTTTTATTGTTACTGGAACTATATACTAGTGTGAATCAGCACGAAAAAATAGTTACATTAACTAAATTTAAGAAACTATTTTTGCCTCATTATGGTCACTACAAAACTTCAATCTTTATAAATCAAGGTTTGGTAGTGAACACAATATTACCTTTATCATTGGGTCGATTAACATAATATAGATACAGTAACTATGTCAGCTTAGTGACTGTATGATAGTTGGTAGAAATAATTTTAATAGTTGACTCAACTAAGAGTTTAGTCGTCGTCTCATAGAACTGCATTTATTTAGTTTCTTTTACTACTGACAAAAGTATCAACCGTACTATTTCATCTTAGTTGTCTAAACAATCAATTTCCAGTTAATTTAATAATTATAGAATATTTCTGCTGACTAATAATCAACTGTAAAAAAAAATTCAAGGGGAATATAGTTATGGATACCATTAATATTTAGTTTCCCTGGCTATAAATTCCGATCCTAATGCCAAAAGTGCGTACTGCAAAATATACGCCTTATTGGGTCTGCTGAGCCAAAGAAGCGTATCAAACATTTTTTTTGCTTATCAATTCCGAATTGTTAAAAATGTGAAGATCGATTAAAAAAGTGAAAAAAAATTTTTTTTTTATACCAAAAGGGCGTGTAAAAATTTTTTGTTGTCAATCAATTCGGAATTATTTATTAAAATGAAAATCAATCAAGATGATATATATATCTTTTCTCCCAATAAATTTTCCTTTTAGCTTAAACAACTTTTTTTTTTTTTTTTTTTGGCTGAAGCATACAAAAATTCTCGCGTTAAAAAAATAGTAATTATTCTGACAAAATTTATTTTCTTCAAACTAAAAAATGCAATTGTTACTAAAAACTAACATATCTTGCTACAAAAAATATCTCCTATATTGAGAAATTAAAACTCTTTAAATAAGTAAAAATTTTTCGATTTAAGCGTGGGAATATGTTGACTTGAAAAAAAATATTTCGATTCGAGATAAAAATTCAAGATAAATTTTTACTTGTTACAGAAGTTTTTATTTCTTAATATTAGATATTTTTTTGAAGTAAGATGTATTAGTTTTTTGTAGCAATCTGCACTTTTTTGTTTAAAGAAAATAAAATTTCTCTCAATGAGTATTATTATTTAGCGGAAGAACTTTTCATGCTCCAACCAACACAGAATAGTTGCTTAAACTAAGGAATAAATTTCTTGGGAGAAAAGATATATATGGAGGAGAGGGAAGTCATCAGAGCAAGGCAACAGCATTGGGAGTAGTTCGGTGCTCGCCACTAGATCGCGCCCACTTTTTGTAGTGTCCCTGGTAAGAAACTTATTTCAGAAGTATTATATTCCAAGCTTGAGAACAATTCTGGCATTAGTACTTCTCTGTTATTTGACAGAGTGACTAGTATCATTTTCGATTGTAATATAGTATGTACTAAATTACATCATGACATTAATGTTTAACATTAATGTTTCCTAAAATAATTTTTGTAATAATAGAAAAACATCAAGTACATTTAATGTAATAGAAAACAAATTTTCTGTATTTATCACATAAATGTTGGCTATTAAAGAAAAAAGAATTCAGTAACAATAAAACAAAATTTGCACTACAGATCGCTAAATAATTTTGTTTCTTGCAATACTAAATTATGGCAATGGTAACTATGAATGTTTAGTTACAATAAGTCAAATTAGTACATTCGCAGAAAGTTCGATTTTCTAGTGTGTACATCTAGACACAAATACTTATTGCTACTATTATAAATGATCTGAAGAACTAAGTGTACATTATTAACATCACAATAATCTTAATATTTATTAGACTAAGAATAAATTGCTTACTACAATATAAATTATAGTTATGTTAACTTTAAACTGATAGTAATAAAAACTTTCCCTAAACTAGTTATGTTCATTATTGCTATCTTAGTATATGTAACTAAAAATAGTAAGAACGACTATGTAGTCGTAAAGCACTTTACTGTGGCGTATTAGTTACTGAAACTGACTTCAATAGCTGAGTCGTCTGTGAACTACGATTCCTTAGTTCAGAAAACCGTTTTTTTCTCTCAGTGAATGGGCATCAGCCCACCCGTCATATTTACACAGCTAAAAACATTTTTTATCGAATAATTTATAATCAATAGACTTGAATGGAATGGGACTTAATTTTTTTACACGTTTAAATAATTTACATATCCTAAATTCGATGAATATTCACGAAAAAAAAATTCAATGCTTCTTTCAATTTTTGATCTAATTTTATTGAAAAATAATCAAATTTTATCGATGATTGTCACTTTTAATCATTGTTCTTATTTTTTTTACGCGGAGTCTGAAGTTTTTTAAATCTGCTGAAAAATTCTCAGAAAGGTATAATGAAAAACAAACTTTTAAATTTTTTTTTTTTTTTTTTTTTTTTTTTTTTTTTTTTTTTTTTTTTTTCAAAAAAAAAATTGAAAGGAATAAAATGCCACTGGAATTTCCAGGAAATTTGCAGAAAATATTGAAGTTTAAAAAAAAAAAAAAAGGCTATTCAGCAGCCAAAATGGAAGGTAGATTTTCCAATTAATCTATATAAAAAGTTTCATACATACATATCTTGTGATTCATGTTAGTGTATAGTCATGATATGATATTAGGCTCGTTTTCTAAGAGTGACAGTAAAAAAAAGACAACGACTATTTTCGAGAGAGAACTTCAGATAGTTGATTTGACAAAACATTATATAGGTAATGTACCAAACTAACCTTCACGTAAACAAAGTATATAGAAAATTTAATTAATATGATCATAATTGTAATCGCTATTACGATGGCAAGACCAGTTATAATTATAGGACGTACAGGTACGTTTGAAACAACATAAGTGATAAAAGAAATCCTTTTAAAATATAAAATAGCTGTGAAATTTACAGGTTATTTCCTTCATAATAAATTACAACTGACGAAACCGGATTATAATGGGACAAGCATAAGTTATGTGGATTGAAAACCATATTTTCAACATTTTTTGATTCCATTAAAATTTTCAAGGCTATCAAATTATTGGAAGAAATGGTCAAAATATAAAGGTTAAGGTCATAAATTAAAGCTTATTAGTCAAGCTTTAAATTAATTTTTACAGAAATGATCTATGAGTTTTAGTTTTAAAGTTGTATGGACTGAAAGTGATTAAAAACTGATTTTTTCGAAAATTCGTTAAAATTTCAAACAGCCATAACTTCTAAATTAATCGACCGATTCAGCCCATCTTCGAACTTAACCGTGATAATTACACATAAAATAAGTGTAGAAAATTTCATTAAGATCGGATAAGAATTGTAGACGCAATCGTGTCCTCAAAAGTCCGTTATATTACATAAATATATATATATATATTAGACTGGGCCAAAAAAATCGACTATTTTTTTTTTTAACGATACTGTGTAAATATTATTTGGGATGACAAAAAAAAATTATTGTGAAAATTTTAGCCCTTAATTTTGATATTAAGAGGTGTATCATCGCAATTTTCGATTTTTTTTAAATGAGCGGGTTTTTGTCTAATAACTCTCAATCCATCGAGATAAACGAAATCGACTCAGTTACATTTTTTGAAGGAAATTTGATGCTCTACAAAAAAGGTCTGATTGAAATTTTTCGTCAGATGAACCGTTTCCTTATAATCATGCTTTGAACGTTGGTATGAATTTAAAATTTGATTGTTCAACTTTGGAATTTTGTAATTCATGTAAAAATAAGTTTCCGGAAAAAGACCATGAATATTCTTGGAGAAAATTGAATGCTCTACAAAAAAAATCTCTTAACAATTTTCGCTAAATTCACTCCTTCAAAAGTTATTCAAGATTATTGAAGTCGTTTTACATAACTTCAACCTTATATATACATACATACATAAATTTTTTAACGGATGGTATTTTTTAACTCTACTCAACTAATTATGATAGTTTATGACGAAATTCCTTGAAAAATCGACCATGAGGACAAATACAATAGTTAGATTTTTAAAAAAATCTACCTAAAAAATCGAAAATCAAAAATGTCAATCATCCCGAAATTTTCGTTTTCTTCCAAAAGCTTAAAAAAACGTTGAATATGAATCCGAATTATTATTTTTCTCCCTGATTAAAAAAAGCGATTTGAAACGATTCGAAATAAAAAATTTTAAATACTTTTTAATGCTTTTGAATACCTTGAATACTTTTGAATCCCTCTTCTTATGAGCATTTAACATTGTAAATCGTTCTAAATCGCTTTTTTAAATTAGGGCTTTAAAGTACATTTTAAAACAAAAATTTTCAAAAAAAAAGCATTCCAATAGGTCAATTTTCAAAAAAGTTGTGGTAATTTAACAAAAAAAGCTATTGTTTTCAAATAACTCGTAATTTTTTTTTGGCTGGGTTAAAAAATTTGAAAAAATTCTGAAAATTGTTTCCAATAGTGCAGAGAAAGATAGATAAATTTCAGAAAAATCGAAAAGGGTCGGTGTCGAAAGTGGTCGATTTGGCAGGAAGTGCCCTATATAGAGTCATATACAATTATATATAATTATACAAAATTATTCTTCATCGGGTTACCGATCGCAGTTTTTGAGAACATCCTGAAATAGCTTTTACAATAAATTTTATAAAATTTTGAAAAAACTTATAAGTTTATAATAAAGTATTCATCATATAATAAATAAAATCATCTGTAGTGTCATCAATTCCCCCTTCGAGAAGAATTGTAAGATGAGATTTCGCCTCAGTACCAAAAGATTTGATAACAGTTTTATATTTTATATTATGTGACAAAACAAGTTTCATGTTTTATTCAAACTTGAACTTGTTAAATAAAAAATTCCGATAATGTGTCATTTATAGTTTACATTGTATGAAACAGTTCAAGTGTCAAGATATCAATATTGCGCTAGAAAATATTTGAAGATTCGAATCACTCGTGATTTAAATAAACAAGGGTAAATGTGTCAGCCAAAAGTCAAAAGATAATGAATCGATTGACTATAAATATCATGGGAATTATTCACTCAATATTACAACAATTGAGCGTTGCCGCAGACTGGGAACGTATTTGAATAGGTAATTAAATTATTTTATTAAAGTATTGAGTGATATTAATTTTTTTTTTTATTTAAGTAACTTATAAATTATTTCATTCTAAGAGAAAAAGTTGTAACATTTCTTTTGGATAGTTAAAATTTAAACGTATCATCTTTGTTTTTTAAGTCATAATAATTAATGAAAGTAATTATTATAATTTCACAGCCGAAATTGAGAATAATCAAAAATGTCGACAAAAATCTTATTGTTGGCTATCCTATTTGTAGGCATCTATGCCAGTGCAGTTGAAGGATGTAAAGGCAAATGGGTAAGTAAATATCACACAATATAGTGATAAGTAAATTAAATATTAACTTTAATGAGCATAAAAGAATTATTTTTTAATTTTGGAAAAATTTTATTTTGTATCAAATTCAATTCAAATTTTATGAATCTAAACAGGAAGTCTAAGATATAAAAATTGTTGTGCTTAATTCACCGAGAAAGAAAAAAAAACTTTTTTCAAGTATCTGTGTGATTGTATCCCCCCGAGTAAATATTTGTTTAATCATAATAAAAATATACTTCAACCGAGTAATATTTTCTTGATTGAAGAATTTGTATACTTATTTGAAGAAAATATACTTGGTTAGAGTACATTTTCACTGCGGAAAAACTTGAAATTAGAATTTTTTTTTTTACTTTACTTGTAAGTCCCCCATAACTTTCTAAATTTCGAATCGACGTCGCAGAAAAGTTTACAGAAATATGTGGGGTAGAATAAATAATAAGCGTGCGGCACGATAACGTACCACACGGCAGGCTATTCCGAGCACAAGTTTTTAGTAGATCTCATAAAAATCTAACTATTGTATTTGTCCTCATTTTTTATTTCAAATATTAGTACTAATTTCAAGTACGACACTTCGGTATACTACAATCAAATTTTGATCTTAGATTATTTTATTAGTGGATTTCATCGAAAGCAAACCATTGCCTTTATCCTTAGGTCAGAATTTTCAAGGAATAAAACCATAGTCTATCGTAGTTCTTCGAATAGGATCCGAAATACTATTGGTCCGATAGTTTTAATATATGTATACATGTATAGTAGACTGTGCCAAATGAAATCGATATTTTTTTTTTTTCGGTCCTATACGAAAATAAGGTTGTCTCACTAAAAAAAAAAATCCTGAAAAAATTTCAGCTCGATATGTCTATTTTTCAGTTAGCGCTCGCATAAATAAGAATTTTCTAATAAAATTTTTTTTTATCCCAACTTAATATTTTACATCTCATTAAATATAACTGATTGAAAAATGGCCAAGGTGCCATTTTGTAGGGGATTCAATTCTCTACAAAAGTAACTTTTGATCGAATGAAAAACATCAGCCAATTTTTTTCTGTAGCCATTTGAACCTAATTTTTTTTCAAAATTTACATTTATATTTATTATTAAACGCTTAGAAAACAATGTTGCTATGTATGGAACTTATTGAATTCAATTTTTCTAGGAATCCCATACAGGAGCTGCCAGAGTTGAACAACGGGCCCCTACTTGGCCCAGCACTGGGGAACCTAGCTTTGGCACACCTATATTGGCCCAGACTTGGGCCAGGACTGGGTAACCTAGCCTTGGCTATCCAATGGCAAGCCAGACTTGGGCCAAGACTGGGTAACCTAGCCTTGGCCATCCAATGGCAAGCCAGGCTTGGGCCAAGACTGGGTAACCTAGCCTTGGCAAGCCAGGCTTGGGCCAGGACTTGGTAACCTAGCCTTGGCCGTTACAATGATTACCCGGGCTTGGACCAAGACTGGGTAACCTAGTCTTGGCTATCCAATGGCAAGCCAGGCTTGGGCCAGGACTGGGTAACTTAGCCTTGGCCATCCAATAGCAAGCCAGACTTGGGCCAAGACTGGGTAACCTAGCCTTGGCCATCCAATGGCAAGCCAGGCTTGGGCCAGGACTGGATAACCTAGCCTTGGCCGTCCAATGGCAACCCAGACTTGGGCCAATGTAGGATTACCCAAGTTTGGATATACCTATGGTTTATATAAGTAGATCATATAAATGTACCAGTTCAACGTTAGTAGGTTCGTCCAGTAGCTACCGTTCAGACCCAGTAATCAGAAGGACGGCAGTTCGCGCCCAGAGTCCAGCAGAATTTTCACCGAGTTTTCACATTATTTACCTCCCTTAGATAATTAAAACGTTAATGATCATGAATTCTACGAGGTTAATAATAATAAATTTTTTTAATTAAATTTATTTGTTTCCTGGAAGCCTGGGCCAGGTCTGGCAAAAAAGTCAGGGCCAGGTCTGGCAACCAGGCTTGGCCCGAGATTATCATTCCAGGCTTCTACCAAGGCTGGGCCAAGACTGGCTTACAAGCCTGGCCCAAGGTTCTACAAAGTTGGCCCAAGTCTGGGCCAAGCCTGGGCCCGTGGTACTTTCCTCTCTGGGAACCTTTATGATCCCAAGGAATAGTTTTCATACTTGAAGTAATAAAACTAACATCAAACTATTGATATTAACGATATTTCTAACAATACTTTTTCTTTTTTTTGACATTTTTCGCATTTAATCTTTCTAGTAATTTTTTTTCTCCATTAGAATATCGTTCGTAATTGTGATTTTGAGATTCTCATACTGCTGATCAAAAATTATTACTTTATTGATAAAAATATACATTGTGTATGATAATAAAATACTTATAAAAATTCAAATAAAGAAAAAAGTGATGTTCTAATTGTGCAGAAAAGTTTTTATCGATTCTGTTACTAATTTTTAAGAGCTTATGATTTGTCAGGAGAACCTATTGCAAACAATCTGAAAATTGCCTACAATGGGCAGCAACAACTTGTAGTAGAAATTATTTAATTTATTTATTTATTGATTAATTAATTAATTACTCAATTAGTTTGGAGCAAGTACAGTTTATATTCGCAATAGGTTCTCCTGACAAATCATAAGCTCTCAAAAATTAGTAACAGAATCGATAAAAACTTTTCTGCACAATTAGAACATCACTTTTTCCTTTAATTGAATTTTTATAAGTATTTTATTATCATAAACAATGTATATTTTTATCAATAAAGTAATAATTTTTGATCAGCAGTATGAGAATCTCAAAATCACAATTACGAACGATATCTTAATGCAGAAAAAAATTAGTAGAAAGATTAAATGCGAAAAATGTCAAAACGAAGAAAAAGTATTGTTAGAAATATCGTTAATATCAATAGTTTAATGTTAGTTTTATTACTTCAAGTATGAAAACTATTCCTTGGGATCATAAAGGTTCCTAGAAAAATTGAATTCAATAAGTTTCATACATAGCAACATAGTTTTCTAAGCGTTTAATAGTAAATATAAATGTAAATTTTGAAAAAAAATTAGGTTCAAATGGCTGCAGAAAAAAATTGGCTGATGTTTTTCATTCGATCAAAAGTTACTTTTGTAGAGAATTGAATCCCCTACAAAATGGCACCTTGGCCATTTTTCAATCAGTTATATTTAACGAGTTGTAAAATATTAAGTTGAAATAAAAAAAAATTTTATTAGAAAATTCTTATTTACGCGAGCGCTAACTGAAAAATAGACATATCGAGCTGAAATTTTTCCAGGATTTTTTTTTTTAGTGAGACAACCTAATTTTCGTATGGGACCGAAAAAAAAAATATCGATTTCATTTGGCACAGTCTAATGTATAGGAATCTTTAAATAACTGCAAATCAAAACATATAGTGCATTATTATTAAAAATTCTTCTGAAGCTCATTCAGTTAGCTTCAATTTTTGGCATTAAACTTAAAGTTTTTTTAGTTATTTTATTTTATTATTTTGAGAATTTCTAAAAATGTCAAGAAAAATTTTATTTTTTTATTAACTTTTATTTGAAAGGTGAAAATAATCAAATAATGAAAAATCTACTTCCATTTCGGCTGCCGGATGACCTTTTTTTTGTACCTTTAGACACTACAATTTACAATTTACAAATTCGCGAGTAAGAACTTTTTCTTAAGTAAATTTTTTTTCTATAAAAAAGGTCCAGTATCACGAGTCCATAAAATGGAAATAAAGAAAGTTATGGATCAAAAATTGAATTTCGTGGATATGTTAGATAAGAGAATTAACTTTCCGGATGGTTTCTATTTCGAGAGTAGAATTAAAGTTTTTTTTTTTTTCTAAATATTACAGTGACAAAAATATAAAAAAAAGAAAAAAATACAGTAAATTGAAAGTTCTATAAATTTATTCAATTTTTTTGCTACAGTGTCATCCTGTGCAAGGATACTCATGCTGCCCCGGCTATGAATGTAATTGGGGATACTGGTTTCAAGGAAATTGCGTAGTATATACGTACGTTTCCCCTGGTCCTGGAAAATAAAAAATGAAATAGAATATAAAAAAAAAAAAGTGTAACCAATTATATGCATATATAAATCTGATTGCACAATGATGAAAAAGAATAAATACGCAATTTCACTTGTGAAAAAACCTTCCTATGAAATTTCCCTATCGATTTTTAATATAACCCGGGTCGAAAAATTTAATCTGTTTTAAATCAACTTAAAATTTTAAGTTATTTTTATTCAATTTTAATTTTTTTTTACATTTAATTAGTACGTGAATGTTAATCCAGTTGTGATCCTTGAGCTTGGAAACAGCGGAAAGTTTTGGGGCTGGCCCGCAGGGCCAACCGACGCCCAGATTTCTTTTTTTTTAGTTTTTTTGGAATTATTCAGAAATGGCTCGATGGATCAATTCCAAAGTGTAATCAGATCTCAATCGGTTAATTCGTTAAAGAAATATTGATGGCGAAAGAAATCGTCAAATTTTATTAGCTCTAGAACTCAATATAACGCACCGATTGCCACATTGAACATCAAAATCGGTTAATTATTTTAAAATATATCCACGATAATGTAACAAAATTTGTTCAAAATCATATTAAGTCTTTGTCTTCAAAAGGTTTTTCTCAATCCCCACATAATTTGATGCAACCCGTTCTTTAGTTAAAATAACATTATCAAAAACAAATTTAAAAAACACCGTTTTTAACACTTTCCTCTGATACTTTATATCTGATTTATTTAATTTTATTTATTTATTAATTTTTATGCCAAGGCACAGGCCAAATGGCAATTTTATACATTAATATAATTTTTTACAAGAGTAATTTTATTACCTAAAGTCACAGTTTGTGAAGGAATATTTATAGAGATTAAACTCTTACCCAGATAGGAAAATGACGTCTTGATGAGTTCTGAATGAGTTCCTATTTATGATTTGGACGTCTTGTCAACATCTTAAAGAAGTCTTTAAGAAGTTCTCAAGATGTCGAATGAGCCACCTAGCGAACTCAGTAAGACGTCTTTAAAAAGAGTTCTTTTTTCTGACTGCGCAAATAAGAGTTCCGTATGAACTTACTATGACGTCTTTAGGAGCTCCTAATTTTGACTTCATAAAAAAGTTAAAAGTAGAATACATTTAGACGTCACAAAACTGACGTCTTATTTATGGAGTCTTGAAGAACTCTTAATTAAGAGTTCTTGGAAATGACAACTTTAAGAAGTCATTATAAGACTTCTTGAGGACGCCTTCAAAAAGACCAAGTAAAGCAATTATTCCGACTTGAATGCTGTCTGGGTACTGTATTATCCAATTTCTAAGCTGATTTATGATTTGCTACACTGTAAAAAATTCGCGGAGTGAATGCGGATTAAATCCGTAGTGAATGCGGAGTGAATGAATTTTTAATTGTGAACTTCACTCCGTAGGGGAGTTTTCGCGGAGTGGATAATTTGTTATTAATTTAATCCCTCCGGAGTGAAATTCACTCCGGAGGGGAGGTTTAAAAAAATTATTAATAAAATATAACTCCACTAAGTAAAATCGAAATAAAAATTCGCGTATTACAGTACTGATCAAATGATACGCACACACACACACACACGCACGCACACAGGCGCACATACCCAAACACACGCGCACACACCCGAACACACACATGGACATATTCGCACACACACGCACACATTTGAACACTCGCTCATGCACTCACGTATACACACACATCCACAGACACGCGCCCACAGACACCCGCACGCACGCACTCGCACACACACGCTGTTTAACAGTCTAATATAAATTAATTTAAATGTTAAAACTCCGGACCGGAGTGAATTGGGAGTGAAATAAAATCCGCATCACTCCGAGATCACTCCGCTAAAAAAAACTCCCAATTCACTCCGCATGCGGAGTGATTTTTTTTAAAACTCCGGAACTCCGAGTGGCGGATTGAATTCGGATTTAATTTCAATCTGGATTCACTCCAGATTTTTCACAGTGTATTTTACAAAAATTATTGTTTATTTTCATTTTAATATCTCAGGTCACAGATCTTTTCAGAGACGAATTATTGAGACGACAAATGAATGCTCGTAAAACACTGTGGCAAAGTTTGAAATTTTAAACAATATGTTATTATTTTTATATTAACGCTCTGACCTGTGTCCAAACTCATTTAAATCCTTATTTTGATCACTGACATTGATTTCTGCTTCAATACATTGATTTTATTGAACATAATCGTGAATAAAAATTTAAAAAACGATTGTTCTTTCATTATTTTCGATTCTTAAATTTTCAAATTTCCACATAAAACGTAACTTGTCTGAGCTTGAAAAGCTCATTAAAAACAATTGCACTTAAAAGTATTTTCAAGCTTGAAGAGCTCGAAAATTTATTCGCAATAATGTTTCCGAGCTCCTTGAGCTCAAGGAGCTCTAAAACAGCGGGAAGTTTTGGGGCTGGCTCACAGGGCCAACCGATGTTCAGATTCTTTAATAGCAATTATTTAAATTTTACAAAAATAACGACTTTCATCTATTTAATGATAATCGCCGTAATTAATGATAATAATACTGTTAAATATTTGGGTCACCAACTGATATTCGAGGGTCAAAGACTTAAACACGAGACTTTTCGAGGGTCAATAATTGATTTCTGTAGGATTTACTTTAAAAAAATCCAGTTAATTTACTAGTTCTATCCTAGTAATTAACTAACGTTTAGTATCTTGTTCGGAAATAACTAATTTATAAAATTATTGTTTTCAATACAAGTTTAATTTTTAACTTATATTTTACTATTGCACGCCTCGGAAGCGAAGCGGAGAGGTTGTGCTTTATAACCGACCTGTCAAGGTCACACGATTTCCACTCATTAAAGTGCATATATTTTTTTTCTATTACTCTTACACATTATGAAAAGCACATCAATATAATGCTGAAACACTAATGAATAATCCTGATACTTTTTTTAATTTGTCCAATATGTATTAATATAAAAAAAAGTTCATTAAAAAAAATTTATCGTGGACGTCCATTAGTCTGTGGTTCAAAAAAACGGCGTGGTACGGATATCTCGAGAACGACTTGACGAAACTACTTAATTTTTTTTTCAAAATTTTCAGAAATAAGCAAAGAAGGTTCCTTTCGAAAATCACTACTGTAGGCCTTCTCGTTTTTTTAAAAATAAATCATTACGGTTAAAACCGGCAATCTTACATGTAAACAAACACACACTGCCGCCATTTTTCATTAGGAATGTTCTCCTTATTTATTTTTTTTTTTACTTTTATTACCGTATATTTACCATGGAAATTTCTATGGGAAAAGAGCGGGATATTCAATTTTATTCGAAATTTAACTTTTAAAAAAAAACATAACATGAGCGTTCGAGGCGTGCACTTTTGGATTTTCAAATAATGTCAACTGCAGAACTTCTAAGGTCAATAACTGGATCCTTTACCTTAATTGTAATGAATAGAAAAAAAATTCTTTTCAAAGTTTAATACAATTTTTTTTTTTCGATTTGTCTTTTTGATCTTAAAATTGAATTTCGCTAATTTTTTTAGTTTATTTTATTTTATTTTTTTTTCCTCTAAAATATTTCAATTGGAAAATTTTAATCAGAAAGTTTTGAATGAATTCGATTGACAGCTACTCGAAAATCGGAAAATAATTGGAAAAAAAAAATGTTGGAAAATCTAAAAGTGCACACCTCAATCGCACAATTTATTTTTATTAATCATTACTTTTATTATTATATAATATTAATATATTTTTTTTTTATTATGAACTTTTATTCAACTTACAAATTATCAATTTGATTTTGTTATTTTTATTTCTTATTTTCAGTTTAATATTTTTTTACTAACATTTTTTTCTAAATATCCCGCTTTGTTTTGTCTTAAATGTCGCTTTTTTTCAAACATATTGATACGCTAGTGCTGCCACTAGTAGTTGATAGAGAGAAACAATGAAAAAAATAATAACAACAGTAAAAATAGCAGCTAAATTTTTCACGAAGAATCAGTTTTCACGTTTTTTATTAATTACACCAAAACAAAAAGGATTCAAATAGTAATTTTTGAAAGGGTTCTTGTGATCAGAAATACACAGATAATAAAAAAAAAACTAAGTCGATAAGTCTTGCTTTTCGAAAGTTATCTTGTTTAGACGAGTCCGAACACCACAATTGACGCACTGAGGGCTTCGGACTAAATCATTTTTTTTTAATTAATCACATCATTAATCAAATAAGGACTGCATTGAAAAATGTTCCTTAATAAATTTCCTTTAAAATGGTATATATCACTAACAACTTTGGTGTCCCTCGCGGTTTTGGAAATACCGAAATAATACCGGAATTATACGGTATAAATACTGCACAAATATGGTATTATTCAAGTTATTTTGGCCAGTTTTTTTGCCGCATTACTACCAAAAATTTACGAAAAAAATTCAGAATATTTACGGTAATAAAACAGAAAAAATACGGTATTTTAACAGCATCAAAACCGTAATTATACAGCATATTTTCGGCATTTTTGCAGCATTAAACCGTTCTACCCGGAACAAAAATTATATATAATTATATAAAATTTTATTTAATTATATATAATTATATATAACATTATAAAGTTATATGTACAATAACTGTCATGAAAAAAAAAAAAAAAAAAAACCCGCCAACTCGTGGGATCGATCGCGAGTCCTAATGATTTAAAGCCTGATCTGCTAACCATTATGCCAAATCGCTTATTCGAGAGTTGATACTAATTGTATTTATATCTATACAAACAAACTTAAGAAAATTGAAAACCTCAATTTTCCCGGATTCTTATTTTCACTTACATTCTTTTGTTTCAATAAGAAATGTGTGAACTAATAGAATAAAATATAAAATTTTACACTTTGCACATTTTCGATGATTTTAACCGCAGAAGCAAATATAAAATAAAACCAAATTTTTTACAATTTTTCATTATATCAGGATAAATCTGGCAAAATCGCAGGATATCTACGGTATAATTACCAAAAAAATACGATTTTATTATTATAAAATTATCGCATTATTGCGGTATTTATATAGCATTTTTTCCGTAAAAGTTCGGCATTTTTATAGTTTTTTTACGGCATTTTTTTGGTAACAGTTCGGCATTTTTATAGTAATTTTACTATAATAATCTGGTAACTCTACAGTATAAGTACAGCAAAAAAACTGGCCAATATAACCATATTATTACCAAATTATTACGGTAAATTTACGGCATGTGTATAAATGCCGAAAATTTACGGCATTTTTACGGCATTCGCAAAACCGCGAGGGACGTACTATAAAGAAAGTAGAGAGGATTTAAAGTCAGTGAAAGGGCCGAGAGTGAGAGAGTGACAGTAAAACACACCTAACGCTTTCGCGATTGAGGTGTGCAATTATTATTTTCCAATTAAATCCGAGTCCCCCCTGACGGAAATTTTTCGGAATTTTCTCTGAAAAACTCGGTTCTAAAGTCCTAAAGACTTTTTCAGAGTTTTTCAGAGAAAAGTCCGAAAAATTTCCACCAGGGCCGGCTCTCGAGTAATTCTGACTGAATGTTTGATTTCGATTGAATCTGATAGAAATCCGATTGAGTTTCAATCGGAGTTTTTAATCAGAGTTTAATTGTAATGAATAAAAAAATTCCTTCTCTGAATTTAATTTTTTTTCTTGTAGTTCATAAAATTACTCATAAAAATTTCAAATTCTTTTAAAATTAAGTTTAGTTGATTTTTCTATAATTTTTTTTTTTTTTTTTTTTTTTTTTTTCTATAAAATAGAGATTATTAAATTGAACTATAATCTTTTCATCAGTTAATTTTTGCTATAAATTTTCATTAAAATCAATTGCTCATTACGGTTGTATTGAAAATACTGAGGAAAATCGATATTTATATTTTCAATTTTCCAATTTAAATTACGTCGAGCAATACAACGCATAAATTCTTCATACATCGGAGCAACAGAATCTAAATCTGCTATTGTAAATACGAAACGTTTTTCCAATGCAACGTATGCTGTTCGTTTAGTATCCGAATCCAAAAGTTTGCTCAGAGTATCAACGAATCCTTCGGTTATTTCATTATCGTAAATTACTGAAAATTAGAAATAGAATTATATATATTTAATTTATTGTTGTACTTTGATATTATCATTAATATATCAAACTTTTAATTCAAACACTTACCATCCGCAGCTAGAATAATTGTCGTTTCTAATATTTTTTCCGTCAAATCTGACGACCAGTTGCAGTCTAAGAAGTTCAACTCCATGACATCGAATTTAGCTTTAATGTATCGAGAATTTCGCTCGAAATTTCTTTTTATTAACTCAATAATTCCGTGGGAATTTATGTCTGTAAAATCAAAACGTAGTTTACGAAATAATTATTTTTTTTTGTTGAGTAACTGAATTTTGCGTAACAATACATCCGCAGACAAAATATCCGCGGAAATAATATCCGATGAATAAAATATCTACGGACAGAATATCCTGAAAATTGACGTAACAAAGGGATGAATTTATCACATCAAATTTTTTTATGGATATTTTGTGTACTCTCTAAATATGAATTAGTGATTTCTCACTAATTTCAAGTGAATATTCACTAATTGTCAATGCTACCATCGTACCACGCAGAATTAGTGAATATTCACTAAATGAATATGTGAATATTGGAATTCACTGATTTGATAAGTGAATATGAGAATCCACTAAATTGAAAAGTGAATATGGGAATCCACTGATTTCATCGGTGATAAAAAATATTATATTGCGAAAAAAAATATAAGACACTTGTAATTAGATCCGAAATGTGATCAATGTATTAGGAATCATTACTTAGAGGAAGTATACATGATTTTGATTGATGAAAAAATCCCAGTGACTGCTGGGCTCGAACCTGCATCCTTCCGATTCAAAGTCTTTGATGCAATCCACTGCGCTGGTCTACGCATGTATCGCGTGAGTGTAAATAGTATATTCGTTATGATACCAAACAATAACCCTCGCGGTTTTGGAAATACCGAAATAATACCGGAATTATACGGTATAAATACTGCATAAATATGGTTTTATTCAAGTTATTTTGGCCAGTTTTTTTGCCGCATTACTACTAAAAATTTACGAAAAAAATTCAGAATATTTACGGTAATAAAACAGAAAAAATACGGTATTTTAACAGCATTAAAACCGTAATTATACAGCATATTTTCGGCATTTTTGCAGCATTAAACCGTTCTACCCGGAACAAAAATTATATATAATTATATAAAATTTAATTTAATTATATATAATTATATATAACATTATAAAGTTATGTGTACAATAACTGTCATGAAAAAAAAAAAAAAAAAAAACCCGCCAACTCGTGGGCTCGATCCCAAGTCCTAATGATTTATAGCCTGATCTGGTAACCATTATGCCAAATCGTTTATTCGAAAGTTGATACTAATTGTATTTATATCTATACAAACAAACTTAAGAAAATTGAAAACCTCAATTTTCCCGGATTCTTATTTTCACTTACATTCTTTTGTTTCAATAAGAAATGTGTGAACTAATAGAATAAAATATAAAATTTTACACTTTGCACATTTTTGATGATTTTAACCGCAGAAGCAAATATAAAATAAAACCAAATTTTTTACAATTTTTCATTATATCAGGATAAATCTGGCAAAATCGCAGGATATCTACGGTATGATTACCAAAAAAATACGATTTTATTATTATAAAATTATCGCATTATTGCGGTATTTATATAGCATTTTTTCGGTAAAAGTTCGGCATTTTTATAGTTTTTTTACGGCATTTTTTTGGTAAAAGTTCAGCATTTTTATAGTAATTTTACTGTAATAATCTGATAACTCTACAGTATAAGTACAGCAAAAAAACTGGCCAATATAACCATATTATTACCAAATTATTACGGTAAATTTACGGCATGTGTATAAATGCCGAAAATTTACGGCATTTTTACGGCATTCGCAAAACCGCGAGGGAACTGATAAAGAAATAAAAAATCCGTGATGTTACGATTGACGTACTCTTCATATAAATATTTTATTGTTCTGTACTTCTATTTTTTTTTTATTTTGAAAGTTTTATATTAAAATTTTTAAAAATAGTACCATAATTATTAATTATATTTATATCTAGTAAAATATTTAATTATTTGCTAGTTAAAGTTACTAGTGAAATTGTGAAATTCATAAATTAAGAAGCAAATAACAGTTTCACTTGTTGAAATTATGAAAATATCGCTAGTTCAGTAGTGAAAATCACTAATTAGCTAGTGAAAATTATAGTACTAAATTTATTAGTGAAAATTCACTAATTTGTTATTTAAATATACTGATTATGAAGTGAATACTGCTTCACTAACGTAATTAATGAAATTTCCACTAATTCGTGTTTAGAGAGTACAGATTTTTTGTCACCCGGATATTTTGTCAATGGATATTTTTTTGCGGACACTTTATACACGGATATCCAAGCGTGTTACCAAATTTTGTTATTAATAAAATTACCGGTACAAGTGACTTGATGAGCGAGCATACTTGCAACGATACTTGTCAGCCCCACGCCGGATCCTAATTCTATGATATTTTTATTTTTAAATATTTTAGGATTATCAAAAATATAATCAGCTAACAAAAATGCGCCTCGCCAAACTTGTAATCCGACTAGTTGAAGTTCTGTAGAAATACTGTGCTCTAGAATCAGTAGAAAATTTTTTTTTTTACTATTTAAACTGTAAGATTATAACAGAGAATGCAATGAAAACCAGTACATGGAGAGAAAATTATGGTAACCGTTAATAGTACGTTTATAAAATATCAACGCATCATGTTATGGTAATAATTACTTGGAATTATGAGATACACGCGTATAATTTCTAGGAAAAATTTCTATGACTATGGGAATAATTCTTATGATTATGGGAATAGTTCTTATATCGTATGGTAACTGTATTATTGGCAGGGTGTGGAGTATAGGGTGGGGACAATCGAATCGATTGTAGCGCCTGCAGTGGACGAAATACGCGTTAAATCGCACTTGTCTTGTGAATAGTTAAATGAAAGCAATGTTAAAAAATAAGGACAAGTAGTTGTTGTGTTGTTAATTGCAAAAATACTGACAGAAATAGTAATTGCAAGTTTTATACATTTCCATCCATGATATTCATCTTTGGCTAAAAATTATTACGGGGAATTTTTTAAATTACAAATTTTTAACCCAAAGTATTTTTAATTGTTGAGTTTTAAAATTTAAAATTACGAATAATTTAAATCACTTCAATTTCTTTACTTAATGCAAATTAATAATTTTAACTTTGAAAAAATTATAATTATAATTATTTTAACTCATTTGTTATTATGACTATTATTGTTGTTATTATTATTATTACAAGCTAACCTTATGTCGTTCAAAATATTATTTATTTTGTATTTATTAAAATTTTTTATACTTATTTTTTTCAGTACAATCTACTCTATATTTTTCCACCTTTCAAATGTGGTATCACACATATATTTCGCAATCTTTAAAAATTTTAATTATTTGTTTATAAAAACTTTCCGTATTCTCTCTGTGCTTTTTGAGGATGATTTAATGCGGTCGACAGATGTCGTTTTCGTCGCGCACCTTGCCAATAGTAATGATTACTATACTCATGGGAATTACTCCTATACATTATGGTAGCCACGCCTATAATATATGTGAAACATTTCCATAATATTTCGGTAATCATTCCCATACTATTATACTAAACGGTACCATATATTATGGTAATGATTCCCATAATATGAAGAATTTCTAAATTTTGTGGTAATCGTTACCATAATATCGTGGTAATGGCTACGACAATATCATAGCACCCACTACCATGATATTGTGGTAACCTTTACCATAAATTATGGTAATCATTATTATAAAATATGGTAACCGTTACTATGTCATAATAATTGTTACCATACTGTTATGGTAACCTTGACTCTGAATTATGGGAATCATTACTGTAAGTTATAGTAACCATTACTATAATATTATGGTAAATATTACCATGACATTATGATAACCTTTACTATAACCTATGGGAATAATGACTGTAAATTGTGGTAACCATTACTATGATATCATGGTTATTATTACCATACTATCATGATAACCTTTACTATAATATCATGGTAATTACTACCATGATATTATGATAACCTTTACCATAAACTATGGGAATTATTACTATAAATTATGGTAACCTTTACTACAAATTGAAGGAATTACTACTATAAATTATGGTAACCATTACTATGATATCATGTTAATTATTACCATACTATCATGACAATCTTTACTATGATGTCATGGTAATTATTACTGTAAATTATGGTACCATGACCATAATATATGGTAATTATTACTATACTATTATGGTAACCTTTACTACAAATTGAAGGAATTACTACTATAAATTATGGTAACCATTACTATGATATCATGGTAATTATTACCATACTATCATGACAATCTTTACTATGATGTCATGGTAATTATTACTGTAAATTATGGTACCATGACCATAATATATGGTAATTATTACTATACTATTATGGTAACCTTTACTACAAATTGAAGGAATTACTACTATAAATTATGGTAACCATTACTATGATATCATGGTAATTATTACCATACTATTATGGTAGCCTTTACTATAAATTGTGAAAATTACTACTGTAAATTATGGTAACCATTACTACGATATCATGGTAATCTTTACCATGATATTATGATAACTTTTACCATAAACTATGGAAATAATTACTGTAAATTGTGGTAACCATTACTATGATATCATGGTTATTATTACCATACTATCATGATAACCTTTACTATAATATCATGGTAATTACTACCATGATATTATGATAACCTTTACCATAAACTATGGGAATTATTACTATAAATTATGGTAACCTTTACTACAAATTGAAGGAATTACTACTATAAATTATGGTAACCATTACTATGATATCATGTTAATTATTACCATACTATCATGACAATCTTTACTATGATGTCATGGTAATTATTACTGTAAATTATGGTACCATGACCATAATATATGGTAATTATTACTATACTATTATGGTAACCTTTACTACAAATTGAAGGAATTACTACTATAAATTATGGTAACCATTACTATGATATCATGGTAATTATTACCATACTATTATGGTAGCCTTTACTATAAATTGTGAAAATTACTACTGTAAATTATGGTAACCATTACTACGATATCATGGTAATCTTTACCATGATATTATGATAACTTTTACCATAAACTATGGAAATAATTACTGTAAATTGTGGTAACCATTACTATGATATCATGGTTATTATTACCATACTATCATGATAACCTTTACTATAATATCATGGTAATTACTACCATGATATTATGATAACCTTTACCATAAACTATGGGAATTATTACTATAAATTATGGTAACCTTTACTACAAATTGAAGGAATTACTACTATAAATTATGGTAACCATTACTATGATATCATGTTAATTATTACCATACTATCATGACAATCTTTACTATGATGTCATGGTAATTATTACTGTAAATTATGGTACCATGACCATAATATATGGTAATTATTACTATACTATTATGCTAACCTTTACTACAAATTGAAGGAATTACTACTATAAATTATGGTAACCATTACTATGATATCATGGTAATTATTACCATACTATTATGGTAGCCTTTACTATAAATTGTGAAAATTACTACTGTAAATTATGGTAACCATTACTACGATATCATGGTAATCTTTACCATGATTTTATGATAACTTTTACCATAAACTATGGAAATAATTACTGTAAATTATGGTAACCATGGCCATAATAGATGGTAATTAGTACCATATACGTTGAAAAAAAATACTAACTATTACCATCTTGTAATAGGGAATGATTGCCATCTGTATGTGATAATCATTATCATGCTTTTATGTTAACTATTACTATCGGAGATGGTAAGCATTCTTATCCGTGATGATAATCATTACTATCTTAGAAGGCAAAATTGAAAAAAAATTTTCACACCTAAGCAATATTACTCTCTAGATGGTAACTATTACTATCGGCAATAGTAATTATTTCTATATGAGAAACAAATAGTTCACATAAAAACAGGATAACGATTATCACATACAGACGGTAATCATTCCTTATTACAAGATGGTGATAGTTAGTATTTTTTTTTCAGCGTGTACTCTTATGGTAACCTTTACTATAAATTGTGGGAATTATTACTACAAATTATGATAACCATTACTATGATATCATGGTAGTTATTAACATGATATTATGATAACTTTTACCATAAATTATGGTATCCATTATCATAATATATGGTAATCATTACCACACTATCATAATCGTTACTGAGAATCGTGGGAATCGATATGGGTGCAATTCCCACAATCGATATTGAAAAAAAACTACCATCCGATATGGGAACCATTCCCATAATATATTGTAATTTTTACCATAAATTTCTCTCCGTACATGACTTTTTTAAATTAGTAAAAAATTTAAAAAATTTTTACATATTTCACTAATTGAAAGAAATTTAATCAACTGACCAATAAAAAGTTGGCCTGTCTTCGTTCTGTCTAAAATTAAATCTTCATCACTATCATATTTTATCTCCTTATTTTTTAAATTCAACATATGAACTGGATAATTAAACATGAATTTCGAAATCGTAGCTGTAAAATAATCAATACATTAAATATTTAAATACATACATTTAGATAATTATCAATTTAAATATTTATTTATACTTACAATTATTTTTTTCATTCGATGGAGTTACATTACGATTTTCCGTATGTATTTCTGAAGTGACCCTGAAGTTAGACATCTAGGAAAAATTAATAGGACTAATTAAAAAACAGTGACAATTATTTTAAAATTAAATGGAAAATTAATCTTTACATCAAAAAAATTAATTACTGCTGACTTACTGTTATCGGATTAAGAAAAATATTATCTTATAAAATATATTTAACTAAATTAAGTGCGATATATAACTTTTGTGGCTTGACGCCAACAGGTCAAGGTTTATCTGTCAAAAAATAAATAAAAAGTAATTAAAACTGACTAAATAATTTAAAATAATCATCAATATGATTAGCAGTAACCTTTTTTCTATTTCAGTTTTTTTTTTAATATCACAGGAAATCATTGGATTTAGAAAATTTTTTTGAAATTTATCATCAGTCTTCAGTTTGAATTCTATGACGTCATATTGAGCATCCATGCGCCCTAGTGGCCAGACCCGCTTTTAGTTGCCCATTTCAAGTCAACTCTCTGCTATTTAAAATGTTAATAAAATGATGACAAATGGAATTTTAAAACGTCAACTTTTAAAAGTTTTTTTAAAGCCACCAAAAAGATGTTAACAAAACGCAATATAAAAATGTTAGCGAATAGTTGTCATAAAATGACGTAATAGAAGATGACTATTTGGGGATAAATAAAAGTTATCATTTTAATGCTGACAATTTGTTACCCGAAAATGTTAACTAAATGTTGACTTTTTTACGTTATTTAAAAAATAACATTGAGTTGTTAAAATTTTGTTAACTATTTCAGGTGAATGTTTTGTTGTATTTAAATGTTAGCTTCATTTTGACAACTGGCAACTGAAAAATGCAGCCGTTGTTTATATCACTCTATGTTACCTTTTTAATGACTTTATCTTTTTTACGCTGGGATTTTTTTGTTGTCATTCGCGTGTTCAACATGTCGATTGTTAGACATCAAAGTGCGCTCAAGAAAATAATAAATACCTCAAAATAACTTTGGCTATTTTTAAATTATTTAATAAATCATTAAAAATAAATTCAAATATTTAAATTGTATAATGTATATATTTGTATAAACCGATAGTGGGCAGTTAAGAGTTAGTAGATAAATGAAACACTGGTGCATTCCATATCTTATTGTAAAATGATAAATCGTTTTTGCTTGTTTGATTTGTAAAATAAATTAAACCAAAGAAGTTATTTTTCAGTTGACAATAGAATATGCCAAGTACTTTGTTTTTATTTATTTACGTACTTTTTATTCCACGACAATTTATCTTATCCACAGACCCTCAAAAATTTGACAATTTTCTAGCATTAAGTCAACATAAAAATATTTAGTTTGTTAATATAAAGATGACATTCCGAATTTTTTAGATCAACGCAAAAAAGTTGTCAATTTGTTATCTTTTTGGTATCAAAAAACCAATTTCTATTTGTCAACAAAACGTTACAAAGTGTTGTCAAAAAGTTGACAAATTGTTATCTTTTTGAAACCCAAAAAAGTTAACATTCAGCTGGACATTAGATATTTTTTGCTTTTAAAAAGTTGACTTTTTGTAACGCAAAATAAAATGTCAAAATCTTACCGTTTTGTCAGCAATAAGTTTACATTTGAATTGGATTAATTTCTATAATAAATCCAAAGGCGGCAATTTTAAATTCCATTACCAATAGATTTTTGTTCCAATTTGAATTTACTGGACTTCATTTCAAATAAACAATTCTATTTTTGTTTACTATTTAAATATTCAAAATTTTAGGTTATGATCCCGCGCATGTGTTCTCCGTCAAGTTATCATCAAAACGTCTCAGTAATAAAATAAAAAAATCTTTATTGCAACAATTAAAAAAGTTATTAAACCAACAAACAATTATTTAATATCAACAATTAATTAACTCGCTGATAATTTTATCAATTTAATTATTTAATCGTCTCAATAAAATATTTACGTCTTTGTAAAATTAAGTAAAGATAATTATCGATATGTTAATTTTTTTTTAGCGGCATAATTAAAAAAAAAATGATTGTTGCCTAAAGGATATTCTTAAATTGGAAAAGTGTTTTCGTGGCTGAAGCGGCAAACCAATCAGAGATTACCACGATGTACTAAAGTTGCCACGCGTTGCTGTGATCTTCCGCCGTGTTCGCGCTTGTCCGTATACATTTATATATATATATATATATATATATTATATATATGTGTAGCTCCGTTGTCTTTTTTTTCATTCCTCAGTCGGTTTCTCCAGGCGTATCATTCATAACTCGCCGCTACTTGATTACTTAGTAATTAAAACTAGACTATTAAATATTTAACCGTCCAATTAATTTTTAAAAATTATAAAACGTTTATTAGATTTATTTAAAAGTTATTACCGGTATTATTTTGTAACAATGAGGCTCGTGGGAATTTTATTCGTCGCAGCATTGAGCGTCGTCGCATCCTTTGCTGACATCGCAACTGAGGATGGAGTTCTCGTTATAACAAAAGACAACTTTGAACAGGCACTAAAAGATCACTCTTATATTCTTATTGAATACTGTAAGTTTTTTTTTTTTTTTCTTAAATAATTTTAGTTTTATTTTTTTATTCTGTCCTGTTGCTTAGAAAAAAAAGTTTAGATAAAAAGTAGTTACTGTACATCAAGTCTATGGTATTCAACACGTCATCAAGACTAAAGTTCATTTTTTTTTGTTTTATTGATTTTTCATTAATTATTTACTGGGAATTTGAATTTTTTTATAATTTGTATTTTTATGCGATCGGATTATTTTTGAAAAGTTCAATGAACTTTGATATTTATTTTTGTTACATATTCCTAATATATATTTTCTATTTTTCTTTTACCATATGCACTAAAAAAAAAATTGAAATTTGTAAGAAAAAATAATTGATTCAAGTTTCAGTGGCAAGCAACTTTTTTTTCCAATGAGTAAAATAATGAGTGTGAAGTTCGCCGCCGACTGATAATTTTTGAATTTTTTTAAAAATGACAGATCATAAAAAAGAATGATACTGAAGTTAGCCGACGTCTTATAATTTTTGGATTTTTTTTAGACGATAAAACATGAAAAAAAAAAAAAATTGAAAAAATTGCACATGTAGTTTTTTAAATTTTCTACATGTGCATATTTTTATTTTATTTTTTTGCAATTGATTTGTTGAAATACCAAAATTCAAAAATTTTTAAATGTCTGCTAACTTCAGGATCATAAAAAAAAAGTATTTAAAAAATTATGATTTTAAAGTTAGCCGAGGTCTAATAATTTTTTGATTTTTTTTAGGCGGTAAATTATAAAAAAATGAAAATTTGAAAAAAATGAAAATTTGAAAAAATTGCACTTGTGGTTTTTTAATTTTACATGTGCATATTTGTAGTTTTTTTTTTTTCGTAATTCATTTGTTGGAAAAACAATCCGAAAATTTTTAATTGTCTGCTAACTGGGATCGTTAAAAAATTGCACCTGTAGTTATGACAATAAAGTTAGCAGACATTTAACAACATTTTGATTCTTTTTAACAAAAAAAAAAATATTGAAAAATTGCACGTATAGTTTTTTAAATTTTCTACATGTGCATTTTTTTAGAAATATATTTTTTTAAATGATACTGAAGTTAGCAGACGTCTAATAATTTTTTGATTTTTTTTAGACGATAAACCAGAAGAAAAAAAATATTTGAAAAAATTGCACCTGTAGTTTTTTAAATTTTCTACATGTGTATGTTTTTAGTTTTTTTTTTCTTCTTCAAATTTAATTGTTCAAAAAAAAAATCCAAAAATTTTGAATTGTCTGCTAACTTCAGGATCATTTTTTTTTAAAAATATTTATCTATGTAAAAAAAATTTATTTAAAATTCAAATGTCTGCTAACTTTACTGTCATCCTATAGTTTTTTAAATTTTCTACATGTGCATATTTTTTTTTTTTTTTTTTTTTTTTCAATCAAATTGTGAAAAAAAAATTCAAAAATTTGAAGTTGACTGCTAACTTCAGTATCACGTGTAAATGACACTGAAGTTCACCGCCTGATAATTTTTGAATTTTTTTAAAAATGACAGATTATAAAAAAAAAGTATTTAAAAAATTGCACCTACGGTTTTTTAAATTTTCTACGTGCAAATTTTTTTTTTTTTCAATGTGTGAAAAAAAAAATTCAAAAATTGGTAACTGTCTGCTAACTTCAGTATCACTGAGTGTGAATTTAGCAGACGTCAAATTTAAAATTATAAATAAATAGAGTAAATAATTTAAAAAATCATATTTACAAAAAACTCATTTATTTCAAAATTATTTAAATGCGCATTTTTTTTAAATTTTGTTTTATTAATAATTTTAAATTTGTCTGATGTCTGCTACATTCACACTCATAAAATAAGATACTGAAGTTAGCCGTCTAATATTTTTTGGATTTTTTGGAAACGATAAATTATTAAAAAAAAAATGTTTGAAAAAATCCCGCCAATAGTTTTTTGAATTTTCTGCATATGGATATTTTTAGTTTTTTTTTCTTTCATTGATTTGTTGGAAAAAAAATTCGAAAATTATTAATTGTCTTTCAATTAGTGTCATAAAATAATTAAGTATTTTATTTACTTGCTTAATACTAAGAAAAAATTTTGGTTTTGTCAAAATAATATTCGATATCTAATGTTATGAAGATTAGTTCTGTAATCCCTGATTAAGAATGAGTGTCAATATCGCAGACAGACGAATTCAAAATTATAAATAAATAGAGTAAATAATTAGTGAAATAAAATTTTGAAAAAATGCGCATTCAGAAAATTTAGAAATTAATAAATGAATTTTTTTTATATTTTTTTAAAAATTATTTACTCTATTTATAATTTTAAATTTGTTTGATGTCTGCTACATTCACATTCATGATTAAGAAATGATCCTGAAGTTAGCAGACAATTAACAATTTTTGAATTTTTTTTTTTTTAATAAATCAATTGCAAAAAAATAAAATAAAAATATGCACATGTAGAAAATTGAAAACGCTACAGGTGAAATTTTTTAAATATTTTGTTTTTTTTAAATTCATCATTTTTTTTAAATTCAAAAATTATTAGAGGTCGGCTAACTTCAGTATCATATTAAGAAAAGTTATTAGAGAAGATTTAAAAATAATTTTAATGTTTTCTTCTCTTTCTGAATTCTCGATAGAAATTCAAAAGTAGGGTAGAAGTACCATTTTTGGGCAGTGCTCTATTTTTGGAACTTTAATATTCATGATATTGTAGCCGACGTCTAATAAATTTTGGATTTTCTTTCAGACGGTAAATTTGAAAAAAAAAATTCGAAAAAATTGAACCTGTAGTTTTTAAAATTTTTTACATGTGCATATTTTTAGTTCTTATTTTTTTGTATTTGATTCGTGGAAAAAAAAATTAGAAAATTTTGAATTGTCTGCTAACTTCCGGATCATTAATATTCTATTTTAATTTATGAAAAAGTAAAAAAAAATTTAATTCTAATACAGTAAAAAAATTGTCTTTGAACAAATTTAAAAAATTACGTCATTGCGTACATTACATATTATTTTGTTTAAAATTTTCAAGTGGTTAAAACTGGTCCTAAAGTGGCTACTAGTAGTACTGTACCCTATTTGAAGTTATAAAAAAAATTTGTTAGTAATTGAAAACTTTGAAAGTATTCAAAAAATTTGAATCGTTTTAAATCTACAAGAGTTCACTACTATGTAGTGATAAGGAAAAGTTTTGACGTATTTAATGACGTCAATGATTTCAAGTTGTTTCAAATTTTACAGTAAAATGCAATCCAATTATTACTTAATTATCTAAAAGTATATGGAAGTATTCAAAAAAATTGAGTATTTTTGAATATCTCAAAATCTCCATGAATCAAAATTTCAGTATTATTTAGCTATTAAAAAAAATTTTTAAGTATTTGAAAATTGTAGTATTTTTACATACTTCTGAATCTCCATATAAAATATAATTCAATTTTTCCAAATCTTTTGACAATTAGAAAATTCGTCTATTATTTAGAGATTAAGGCCATTCTCAGACAGTAGCTCCCACTTTTTAAAAATAATCGATGACTCAACTGTCATAAGCGTATCAAATTTTTATCAATTAATTAAAAAAAAATTTAAGCATTAATCGAAAAAAGGACAACGTAGTCGTAATTTCGCGGATATTTAGATTTTCAAAAAAATTATTTACACTTGATATCAAGGAGTTGAATAAATTTCAGTAAAATCGTCATGTAAATTTTAAAATTCGAATTTTTAAATTTTGGCGGCTAAAATTTATTCAAGAAATTTCGTTTGACTCCCAATTGATATCAATTTTAAGTAATTTTTTTTAAAATTCTATGTCAACGGAATTGTCCTTTTTTCAATTAAGGTTTTAATATTTTTGTTAATTAATTAATAAAATTTTAATGCGGTTACAACAGTTGAGTCATTGCATATTTTTAAAAAGTGGGGCACTGTCTGAGAATGTCCTTAAAAATTATTGTGAAGTATTTAGAAAATTGATTAACTTGAAATCTTTTAAAATTATTGAACAACTGATAATATGGAACTTTTCAAAAGGATTAAATGCTCAAAATTTAGAATTTTTAAGTGTGAAAACAAATTTTTTTTAATTTTTTCAAATCACTTTTCTTAATCAGGGTTAATAAATTCTTATTTTTAAAATGAATAGTTCAAATTTGTGATATTACGGGAAAAATATCGGTCTTAGTAAAAAAGTTTTCGAACAAAAGATGTAGGAAATTCAATTTTCTAAAAAAATGTCTCTTATCATTTTCTTATACGATAAATATTTGCACCGTAGTTCTCAAATTAAGATTCATAATGAATGATTCAAAATTTTTTTAATTATGAAAATCTTAATTTTGAAATTACGGCTTTCTTATTAGTCCTTAGAAAAAATTATAAGAGACATTTTTTTTAGAAAATTAAATTTCCTACAACTTTTGTTTGAAAACTTTTTTTATAAGACCAATATTTTCCCCGTAATATAAAAAATTTCACACTACTAATTATTAATTATTTTTAAATTAACGCGAAAATCCTGACCCTACTAATGACAAATTTCAATTCGTTATAAAAACAAATTTTTTTTTTAGTGCAAGAATTTTTTTATAATTTTTAATCTACAGTTTTTTTAATTTTTTGCATGTGGATATTTTTAGTTGAATTTTTTTTTTTTTTTAATCGATTTATTGAAAGAAAAATCCGAAAATTGTTAATTGCTGGGATTCGTAAAAAAGATTTGAATTAAAATAAAAAATTAATTTCAGACGCTCCTTGGTGTGGTCACTGCAAGGCATTGGCTCCAGAATATGCTAAAGCAGCCAAAGCACTTGAGGAACAAGGCTCGAAAATAAAGTTGGGAAAAGTTGACGCGACAGTAGAATCAGAGCTCGCCGAGAAAAGCGGAGTCCGAGGATACCCAACTCTTAAATTCTATCGCAATGGATCGCCGATTGATTACTCCGGAGGTCGTCAGGCTGACGATATCGTCAGTTGGTTGAATAAAAAAACTGGCCCACCTGCTAAAGATTTGACATCCGTCGACGAAGCCAAGGCGCTCATTGATGCCAGCGAAGTTGTCGTCATTGGATTCTTCAAGAACCCAGAGTCTGAGGATGCTAAAGTTTTCATGGACGTCGCTCAGTCTATTGACGAACAAGTCTTTGGTATTTCCAGCGACGACAAAGTATTTGATGAGTATGAAGCCAAAGATGGCAGCGTAATTCTCTTCAAGAAGTTTGATGAAGGCCGCAGTGTTTATGACAGCGAAATTGACACTGAAAAGTTGAAAGACTTCATTGCAGTTCACTCACTTCCGCTCGTCGTCGACTTCAGTCAACAAACAGCTCAGAAAATCTTCGGCGGCGAAATCAAAAGCCACCTTCTCGCTTTCATCAGCAAAGAGGCTGGAGATTACGACAAATATGTCGAAGGAATTAAGACATCTGCCAACAAATACCGCGGAAAAATTCTTTTCGTTACAGTTAATATTGATGAGGCTGATCATGAACGTATCCTTGAATTCTTCGGAATGAAGAAAGAAGACGTACCTGCCATGCGTATTATTAAACTCGAACAAGATATGGCCAAATACAAGCCAGAAAATCCAGAATTGACCGAAGAAAATGTTTTGGAATTCGTAACTGCGTTCTTCGAGGACAGACTAAAGAGGCATTTACTTACCGAGGACTTACCTGAGGACTGGGACAAAAAACCAGTCAAGGTTCTCGTTGGCACCAACTTCTATGAAGTCGCCCACGATAAATCGAAAAACGTTCTCGTCGAGTTTTACGCTCCTTGGTGCGGACATTGCAAGCAGCTTGTCCCCATTTACGACAAAGTAATTCTTCGTTACTAAATTTATTTATTTATCGTAACTGCTTTTGAAGATTTGATTTTTTTTTAATTAAAACTATTATTTTTTTTAGCTTGGAGAGAAATACGAAAGCGACGACAGTGTTGTGATCGCAAAGATGGATGCCACAGCTAATGAACTAGAGACAATTAACATCAAAAGCTTCCCCACTATCATTTTGTATAAAAAGGAAACCAACGAAGTAAGATTTCATTTGTTTTTATTAGACCATGTCAGAGAAAAACATTTTTTTTTTTAATGTATCTCAGCAGTTACTTTAACAAAAAAAGAAAATCCTCCTGAAATTTCAGCTCAATATCTTAAAAATTCGCGCAGAGAAGGGGGGGGGGGCTTCCTATTTAAAATATAGGAAACAATTTTTTTTTTTAATTTCAAGTGTCATAACCTTGTGAGAAATTAATTTCTTTACAAAAAATGTCTTCAGTGTCATCTGTTCAAAGTTGATAGAAAAAAAGTTAAAAAGCTCTACAGTTAAAAAAAATAGAATTTTCAAAAAAAAAAAAAAAAAAAAAATTCTTTTTTTCTTTTTATTTTTTTTTTTCTAAAATTCAAAAATCGTGGATTTAGAGTCTGTATATTATGAGCTTGCATTCAAAATTTCAAATACAATTAAATTTTGGAAAAACCGAAAAAAAAAAAATTTTCTCCAAGGATGATACTGAAGTTAACAGAAAATAAGCAAATTTCGGATTTTTTTCCATATATCAATTCCAAAAAAACTAAAAATGTGCATGTGTAGAAAATTAAAAAAACTATAGGGTAGAAGTACCGTTTTTGGCCACTCAGAAATTTTGAATAAAATAATTTGTAAAATACGCATCAACATAAATAATTTTTTTAAATGTGTTTGAAGATATTTTTATCACACTATTGCAATGAAAATTTTTTTTTAAACGTTTTCTTTATTGAAAATAAAGTATTTAATGTCCAAAAATGGAGCAGTGGCCACAAATGGTACTTCTACCCTAAGTGCAATTTTTTGAAATATTTTTTTTTAGAGTTTATCGTTCAAAAAAAAATCAAAAAATTGCTAGACGTCGGCTAACTTCAGAATCATAAGTAACTGAGGTCAGATAATTTTTGGATTTTTTTAAAAACGATAAATTACAAGAAAAAAAATATTACAAAAAATTGCATCTAAAGCTTTTGTAATTTTCTGCATGTGCATTTTCTTAGTTTTTATTTTTTTGTAGTCAATTTGTTGAAAAAAAAAATCCGAAAATTTATAATTGTCTACTAGCTTCAGAATCATCCAAGGATTCTATTTTTCTTCACCTCACGGTTTTGTAACTTTTTTAATCAGCTGTATAAAAAAAAACTTGAGTACCATTTCTGTAGAAAATTAAATTTCCTATGAGAGCTCTGGCAAAATCGAAAAAAAAAAAATTCCGGGTAAGGTAAAAGCCTCTATACCCGCTCACTTTTCATTGTAGTGAGATTAAATCACTCAATATAAATTAATAAATAAAATGGAAAACCAAATTTTTTTTTTATAGTTATTTTTTGAAGTTTCGAGTATTAGAATAAAATTTAAGTTTAAAGAATAATCTTGATAATCAATTATGATTAATTTTTAAAATAAAGTCCTTGAGTGTACCCATAGTCGCTCACTAAAAGTTGTGATGTCCCATTACTCGATCAACACATGGCCCTATAGTCACTCAAAGACAATATCAATTCAACTATGATAAGTTTATTGATTTGGACAAATAATTTATAAATTATACTACTTTATTCTTTCATAATATAAAATTTCATGAATTTTAAAAATGTATTTTATAAGATATAGTTGTAACAATTCTTAAAAAATTTGACGTAATCTAAATTTAATCTAACGAATGAACGTTTAAGTAAAAAATGCCCGGCTTTGCGCGATTTTGAAAACAGTCATTTAATTTAAATTTATAATCTGTTATAAAATAATTTGATGCATCATATTTTAATATATTTAGATTCACAAATAATTATTTATCAATAATAATATTTTTAGTTGTAATTTTTTTTTATAAAAATTATAAAAAAACGCCTTGAACAATCGAAGTGAGCGACTAATGGTACTCAGCGATAGGGGCTTTTACTTTAATTAATTAATGAAAATCAAAAAAATTTTTCTCAGCTAAAAATTCGATTTTCTCTTCTCCCCACCTCCTGCGCAGCTAAATTTTTGAGAGACTGTAGTTTTTGCAGGATTTTCTTTTTTTTTATTTAATCTAAAAAAAAAATTTTCTTGACGGTCTAATTTTAATGTTTACAAAATTATTTATTTTTGAAAAAATCTAAAAATTAAAAATAATTCTCAGGCTGTTGAATACAACGGAGAGCGAACACTCGAAGGTCTTGCTAAATTCATCGACTCCGATGGCGCTTATGGCCAAGCTGCCGAAGAAGCACAGGAAGAAGATGAAGACGATGATGTGCCAAGAAAAGACGAACTGTAATTTAAAAAAAAAAAAGAAAAAAAAATGGTATCTTAATTATTTTTCGTTTTTTAATTCAGCAAACATTTAATTTTTTTCATTAAAATTTTATACAAAAGAAATTATAAAGATTAAATATTTATTCAATTTTTGAAATTACAAACGTGCGTTTGAAAGTTTCAATTATTCAGTAATTATTTTAAAGTAAATAATAACAAAGTTAGATGTGTATTTATTTTACTACAAATTAATTATAAATAATAATCTTCCGAGAAAAATTAAAAACAATTTCTCTGTACTTCCGTGATGGAGATATTTTTATTCCTCGGTTAACACGAGTCTGATTTAGCAATAGTGCAAATAATTTTTGAATATCAATTGAACGTTATCTGTTACTTCATTTTTTTTTATTATCATTATCACGTAAAGTTTATCAACAGAATACGCTAATTCAGTAATTATAGAAGATACGTTTTTTTATTTTATTTATCTTCATTTTTATAAAAAAATTAATCATAGTTTTAGAAAAAATAATATCCCATTAAAATTGTAACAATTAATTACTCCGAAAATAAACTCATGAAATGTAAGGATTATTTTTACTAAAACTGCATTCCGGGTAATCAGGGAAGAAAGGAAATGGATAATTTTTAATGGATTATTTTTTTTTAATAACTTTTGAATGTGAAATGGTTGTAAAATGAGTAAATTGAATGATATTAACTGTAATAAAAAAAAACAAAGGTCAAAATGTGAAAAATAGATGAAAAATTATACTATTAAGGTTTTTATTATATATTATTCTTAATGTGTATAAAATATATTATTCTACTTTACTTCTTATTAATCAATTATTATTATTCTTATATATTACCTTATAATTTATTTTAATTGCAGCTAATTTAAGACGATATGAGTAACCTGCAGTTACTGCTCAGATTAGCTGCAAAATTGCTTAAGATACCTGGACATGGCAACCCTTCGTTACTTCGTGATCCGTCTATTCAGCATTAGTATAGTAAATTCAGTAGCTCCACTTAATGTTCGATATAATTTTATCGAGAGATAACAACATTAATTTGTAGCTCTTTAAATTTAAACAAGAAACCTGCAGTCACTGAGTGACTGCCCAAATATCACTAATAAATTTATAAAATACGCAGAAAAAAAGGATTTCTTGCTGCAACAAAATTTAAATTTGCACCAATAAATTTTATGCATTATCAATTAAATACAAAAATTGTCTTGGGGCGAGAAAATATTTTTTTGGTTAAGAAATAATTCCTTGCGCCAAGTAATTTTTTCTAGTTCTAAATAAATTTTTGTTTTCAATTCACGATGCAAAAAATTTATTGGGATAAGTAAAAATTTTCTTTAGGCGAGTAAAGATTTTTTGTGTCAATGAATCCTTTTTTTTCTATGCACACTTTTTTGGCTTTGAGAAGCTTCCTAAAACCAAAAGGGAGCATAAAAATCTGTCATTTTAGAATAAGTAACGCGATATAAATAATATAGCTATATATTCAGTGACATTCAGTCATATTTAGTGGCAGAATAATTAAAGTATTAATTTATTTAAAGAAAATAAATACGATCGTCTTTTTTCCCGCGTAATTTAAATGTAATTAGAATGGTATAGATAAATCTATTTATCTCGATACTTGGCAATTGAAAAGAGTTTAAACTATGAAAAGACACAAATTCAAATCAAGACCTATCTAATGACACCAATTTCAATAAGATTAACTAATTTTATTATGTAGATATGGCGGGAACAAAATTTTACTTATTCTCTTAATAATATAGATTATATATTTTTATAAATACGTGCAATGGTTTTTAATACACAGAAAAAAAGAAATTTTTTGGTGCAAAAAAACTTTTTGTATTATGAATTGAAAACAAAATTTTCGGAAGGCAAATATGAATCTTTTCTAATCCTGAGAAAATTTTTGCATTCAATTCTTAATGCAAAAAAAAATCTTGAGGAAAGAAATCCTTTTTTTTTCTGTGTAGATTTCATGAAAATCTAACTGTTGTATTTGTACTCATAATGACACTTTCCAACAAAATTTTATAATTTTCTGTCTCAGCTACACTGAGAAAAAAATACTAAATTAAAGTTATTATTTTTCTTGTTTCCATAAATAAGGTAAAAGCCCCTATACCGGCTTAGTACCATTATTCGCTCACTTTAACTGTTTAAGGCGTTTTTTTATAATTTTTATAAAAAAAAAATTACAACTAAAAATATTATTATTGATAAATAATTATTTGTGAATTTGAATATATTAAAATATGATGTATCAAATTATTTTATAATAGATTATAAATTTAAATTAAATGACTGTTTTCAAAATCGCGCAAAGCCGGGCATTTTTTACTTTAACGTTCATTCGTTAGATTAAATTTACGTTACGTCAAATTTTTTAAGAATTGTTATAACTATATTTTATTGAATACATTTTTAAAATTCATGAAATTTTATATTATGAAAGAATAAAGTAGTATAATTTGTAAATTATTTGTCCAAATCAATAAACTTATCATAGTTTAATTGATATTGTCTTTGGGCGACTATAGGGCCATGTGTTGGTCGAGTAATGGGACATCACAATTTTTAGTGAGCGACTATGGGTGCACTCAAGGACCTTATTTTAAAAATTAATAATAATTAATTATCAATATTATTCTTCAAACTTAAATTTTATTCTAATACTCGAAACTTCAAAAAATAACTATAAAAAAAAAATTTGGTTTTCCATTTTATTTATTAATTTATATTGAGTGATTGAATCTCACTCCAATGAAAAGTGAGCGGGTATAGGGGCTTTTATCTTACCCGGGATTTTTTTTTTCGATTTTGCCAGAGCTCTCATAGAAAATTTAATTGTCTACAGAAATGGTCCTCAAGTTTTTTTTTATACAGCTGATTAAAAAAGTTACAAAGCCGCGAGGTGAAGAAAAATAGAATCCTTGGATGATTCTGAAGCTAGTAGACAATTATAAATTTTCTGACTTTTTTTTCAACAAATTGACTAAAAAAAAAGGAAAACTAAGAAAATGCACATGTAGAAAATTATAAAAGCTGTAGATGCAATTTTTTGTAATATTTTTTTTCTTGTAATTTTTCGTTTTTAAAACAATCCAAAAATTATTAGACCTCAGCTAGTTTATGATCCTTACTAAAAATAATGATACTGAAGTTAGCCGACGTCTTATAATTTTTGGATTTTTTTTTTAGACGATAAAACATAAAAAAAAATTATTTGAAAAAATTGCACCTGTAGTTTTCAAAATTTTCTACATATGCACATTTTTATTTTATTTTTTTGCAATTGATTTGTTGAAATACCAAAATTCAAAAATTTTTAAATGTCTGCTAACTTCAGGATCCTTAAAAATAAGTAATTTTTTCCTTAATTAAAATTGATATTTCTTATTTTAAGAAAACTATACCTTCACTTTTTTAAATCGGAAAGCTTAAATTATTCAAACGAGACGCGCGTTTTATGATTGAGTCCTACCCAATTTAGTACAACTTTTTTTTATGTTACATTCAATGTAATTTTCGTTTGGGATCGAAAAAAAAAATCCATTTTATATGGCACAGTCTAATACATATATATTCTTTATATACGTACATATAGAGCCCTCATCAAGTATAACATGAAATTCAATTGTTTATTCTCCATAGCGACGTCATGACAACGTCAGATTTTATCAATCAACACATATTGAGTTTTAATTTGTCTTACGAGTTCTTATAAAATAACAATTTTTCAAATAATAAATAGAAAATATTTTTAAATGATGAGTCAGGAATCAGATCTATTGAGTATTATTACAAACAGTGATGAAAATTATTCGGAAAATGTTGTATCTGTTACTTCAACCACATCAGATTATCGGTGATATATTTAGCATTACTTATATTTATATATATTTTATAAAAATAATTGCAATTTAGTATTCTTGATTTATAGGATTTTGTGGATTTGGAATAAAGTGATGAAATTTCTTGATCTTGATAGTGGCCACAAATATCTCTTCGATAATCTATTAAAAGTAATCGATAAAATTGTTTATAAATTATTTCTATTATTATTTGTCGACTTATGTTTTTAAACGATAATTTTAGGATGGCTTAGAAGATAAGCTGATGGATTTCTTCACTTTAGATTCAAATCAAGTCATGGGGTTAGACAGTATGGTTTTATTTTTCCATAAAACTTATCGGAATGAAGTTATCCAAGAAGAGGTCTCAATTTGGGAAGAAAGTATGAATACTATTTTAAAGTCATTAAATAATTTTTTTTGTTTACTTTGAAAGTCTTTCTTGCTAAAAAATATGATTTTAAATGGTTTGAATTCAAATCATGTTAAATACTTTTAAATACTTGAATACTTTTATATAATTCATGCCTGATCTAGTGACATCGAGTAATATACTCTCGTGTGGGGGCAACACTTACTTCGTTCGTGCCGCCATATCCACACCTGAGTATAATACCGATCCCTGGCGGGTCAAAATTACGGTATTTTACGGTAAACATGGCGATTTACGGTAAACGTGCGACATTTTTCGGCAAAAGTACAGCCTTACGGTAGAACTACGGCATTTTTACCGTAAGCTTGCAAGAAAACAACGGTAATTTACTGTAAAGTGAGGCATTGCACTGTACAGCCCCTAGCAGATCCAAATTACGGTAATTACACGGAAAAAAAATTAGGCACTGCAACAGGACAAAATCCTGTTGTAGCAACAGGATTTTCATGTTTCAGCAACAGGACACACCCTGAGGTTGCAGCAACAGGATTTTTCCTGTGGAATATATATAAAATAAGGAACAAGTTTCACGTACCAATTTTTTTCGTTAGTATAGTAAAATTTCAAAATTAAAAAAAAAATTCAGTTTAGAAAAAATTCAAATTTTGAAAAAAAAATTTAATTTTAAAAGTGGAATTTTTTCCCGAACTCAATTTTTTTCAAATTTTGAAATTTTACTTTACTGACAAAAAAAATTTTTACATGAAACTTGTTCCTTATTTTATTAATTTCATGAAAAATCCTGTTGCTCCCACAGGAATGCGTCCTGTTGGAGCGCCTATTTTTTCCGTGTACCGCAATTTACAGTATCCAGCAAAATTTCCGTAATTTACGGTAAAAACGGAAAGTCAGGTCAATTATCGCGTTTACCGCAAATTATGGCGAAGTACAGTAGATTGCCGTATTTTGCCGTAAATTACGTCAAATTAACGTGATTTACCGTAAATTGCGGTAATTACCGTCACTTACCGTAATTCGGATTTGCTAGGGACTGTAAAAATAAAAAAATACAGTGCTTATGGCAAAAATGCCGCAAAATGTGGCAAATTGCAGTGTTTTACCCCAATTCTCCGTAAATTACCGTGCATTACAGCAAGATACGGTAAATTACCACAATTTACTGTAATTCGGATCCGTAAGGGATTTCAAACGATGTATAAAATATTATTAAATCATAGCTTTTATGGGTATTTAACATTATAGACCATTTCCAATCATATTTCATAATATGAGCTTTATATTTATATAATTTTCTATCATTTTCAGATAAAGGACGATCTCAACGATTAAATAAAAGTGCCTATGGTAAATACAACAAATTAATGTTATTCATAAACTTGGAGGCGTTTCAAAGAAAAAAAAAAATTTTTTTTTTCTCGAAACCAGGCTCAAAATTTCGTTTAGATGCCAAAATAGGCCTCTGAAAATATGAGCCCTTAATATTAATATTAAGGTTGTCCGCATCGCAATTTTCAATTTCCTATAAGAATAACACAGGAAAAAATTTTTTTTCTTCTGATTTTTGAAACTAATGAACCATAAATTGCACTGTAATATCCATCAAATATTTCTGTAGATAATTGAACGATCTGCAAAAAAAGTCTCTTATCATTTTTTGATAAATTCATCTGTTCGAAAGTTATTGGAGCTGGAAGTCAAATCTCCAGTAAGTTTCGAGATCTTTTTACTTTTCCAGCAAAACTATCAGACTTATCGAAAAAAGTCATGGGATCTTTTTTGTAGAAAAATTTATTTCCTAAAAATTACTTCCGATAAAGTTCATTCGAATTCCGCATTGTTTTCTAGTTATTTTCATTTTAATGCTCATAAAAATAATAGTCTTCTAACTGATTTTGAGAACTTAACATTAAAATGAAAATAACTAAAAAACGAAGCGGAATTTGAATAAACTTCGTTGAAAATAATTTGTAGGAAATAAAATTATCTACAAAAAAGGTTCCATGATATTTTTTGATAAGTCTGATAGTTTGCGGAAAAGTACAAAGATCTAAAAATTTACGATAGATTTGACTTCCAGCTCCAGTAACTTTCGAACAGATGAATTTATCAATAAATGATAAGAGACTTTTTTTGTAGAGCGTTCAATTCTCTACAAAAATAGTCAATGGACATTACAATGCAATTTATGGTTCATTAGTTTCAAAAATCAGAAGAAAAAAAATTTTTTTCCTGTGTTATTCTTGTGGAAAATCGAAAATTGCGACGCGGACAACCTTAATATTAATATTAAGGGCTCATATTTTCAGAAGCCTATTTTGGCATTTAAACGAAAATTTTGAGCCTGGTTTCGAGAAAAAAAAACCTTTTTTTTTCAAACGCCCTAATAAACCTATTTTAATAAATTATATTCTCATACTACTAATAACTCGACAAAAGAATTTTTATAACAATTTTTTATAAAATAATTTTTCGGTAAATCATAAATTTACAATCACTTGTAATTGTAAGTAAATTGCAAGCCATATCACTCAACATAACGGTCGATTTTTTTGTTCAAAAAGATTCGTTAAAAATTTTTTTTCGCTATCCAATTGAGTAGTTACAGTTTTTTTTTTTTTAAACATCGATTATAGGAAAGACATCCATACAAATTATGTCAACGATAATCCGTAAGAGCCACTTTATCTTGAAATTGACAGTAATTTGACAATTGAAATTGCCCGAAATTTGCTGACAATTTGACAGCAAAATTTGCTGACAAGCTGACAATTTGACAGCAAAAGTTATAAAGAAAAATTTGCGGTTAATTTTTGCTCAATTTAGACAATTTGACAGCAAAATTTGCTGACAAGCTGACAATTTGACAGCAAAAGTTATAAAGAAAAATTTGCGGTTAATTTTTACTCAATTTAGAGGTTACTTTTATCCCTGATAGCCAAAGCTGGCCGCAACTTGTCGGCAACCTGTCGCTAAATTGGCCGCAAAAGTTGGCATTTCCATAAGTTGACGGCAACTTTCCGAGCAACTTGTCGACAACTTTCAGCTCGTGTAACTGTTGCTGAAAACTTGTCTGCAAGTTGCTCAAAACTTGGTGACAGGTTGCGGCAGTAGATTGTTGCCAAGTTTGTCAGCAACTTGTAGTCAATAGTTACACAAGCTAAAAGTTGTCGTCAAGTTGGTCGCAACTCAGGTACACCAACTTTCTGATCAGAAACTCTGGCTATCAGGGTTTACTAGAAAAAAAAGTCGGTAATGTTCATCTTTACCATTTCAGAAGGTAAGAAAATTTCTACACGAAAATGTCTACAATTTGTCGGTAAAAAAATCTTTTACAATTTTTCAAGTCAAATTAACAGAACCCTGACAGCCAAGTTGGAGAGAAACTGACGTGAAACTACAGCCGCAACTGGACACCACGTTGCCCGCAAAAGTTGATCGACACTTTCTGAGAAAGTTGGTGGCAAAAGTTAGAAATTCAATAAGTTGACGGTAAATTGCCTCGAATTTTCTCAAGAAACCTGCATTCCAGTTGCGGCTCCATACTGACGTCAACTTTCACAGAAAGTGGTGGTAACTTGTAGCCAAAAGTTGCAAATGCTAAAGTTGTCAAGTTGGTCGCAAACTAATGAATACCAACTTTTGTACGAGAAACCCTGGTTATTAGGGTAAATTGATATACAAATTTTTATCTGAAAATTGATGACAACTTTTTTCTAGTCAACTTTCGAAGCGAATTTGCATTCTAATTCGGGTAGAAAATTTACGTCAAATTGTATAGCAAGTCGCCCGATGAAAAAAGATTTTATACAATTGTATAGAATTATATATCAATTATATATGGACTATATATAATTATATATAGACTATATATAATTAGATAGAAAAAATGGCCCGATCCAATTGTATACGATTTGTATAGAAATTGTATATAATTCTATACAAATTGTATACAATTCTATATAATTATATACAATTCTATATATTGCAATTATATAGAATTGTATATAATTTGTATAAAATTGTATATAATTATATAGACTTGTACACAATTTGTATATAATTTCTATACAGTTGTATACAATTGGATCGGGCCATTTTTTCTATCCAATTATATATAGTCTATATATAATTATATATAGTCCATATATAATTGATATATAATTCTATGCAATTGTATAAAATCTTTTTTCATCGGGCGTATACAAATTGTCGTCAAAAACAGAAATGTCCGAAGTTGACGGACATTTGACGAAAAATTCAAGGAAATTTTTGCTAAAGAAAAATTTTGCTAAAGCAAACTGTGCTATTAGGGTTGATTTGGAACGGGCAACTAAATGCTGGGTAACAGTAAAATAACGGTCAATAAAAAAAAAGTAAGAGAAGGAAAAGAAAACATACCCAATCAAAATGGCTGCAGTGTGTGTTTGTTTACTCGGAATAGTTCCGGTTCTAACAAAAATGATTTATTATAAAAAAACCAAGAAGGACTACAGTAGTGATTTTCGAAATGAACCTTCTTTGCATAATTTTGAGCATAGTGGAAAAAAAAACAGTTATTTCGCCAAGTCGTTCTCGAGATATCCGTGCCACAGACTTTTTGCCCTACAGATTAACTGACGTCCGCGGTAAATTTTTTTTATTGAAGTTTTTTTTATAGTAATACGCATTGGACAACTTAATAAAAGTATCAGGCTTGTTCATTAGTGTTTCCCCTTTGTGTTGATATGTTTTTTATAACGTGTAAGTGTAACAGGAAAATAATAAAAACAGTTCAACGTGAGAAAATCGCGTAACCTTGACAGGTCCGTTGTAAAGTACAAACTCTCCGTTTCGCGTTCGAGGCGTGGAATTTTCTCATAAAAAAAAATCAACTTTTGTTTTTATTTTCACGATACATATTTACTTAAGTGACTTTCAAGTTTTAATTACAAAGATAATCGATGATTTACTTATCAAACGGAAAATGAAATATAAAAAATTAATACTCACAGGGAAAAAAATAAACTTTAAAAATTAGTGTTTGAAATTATAACCCGAAACCCGGGTGTCCATATGGAGAATTTTAATATTCCAAATAATAAATTTTGATAAGGTAAGTGACCCCTCTATCGGCCAGGTCCCCTTTATCGGCCACTTGGTCGAAAAATTGATATATTTCCATCATAGGTACGAATTTATGCGTGAATAGTTTTTAAAAAAAAAAAGTAAAATTAATCTATAGTTAAGATTATACGTACTTTGATTATTGTAAAAAATGATTTTATAATTAAAAAGAAAAGAGTCATGCAACAGATCCCTAACGGACCCAAATTACGGTAAATTACGGTAAACCCACCGTAAATTACGGTAATCCACCGTAAAATGCCAATATACCGTAATTTACGGTGGATTTACCGTAAGTTACAGTGGATTTACCGTAAATTACGGTGGATTTACCGTAAAATACGGAAATACGGTAATCCACCGTAAATTACGGTAATTCGGTAAAAACCCGAATTTTTTACGGTAGATTTATCGTATTCGACGGTAAATTTACGGTATACCCGCCGTAATTTACGGTAATCCACCATAAAGTACCGATTTACCGTAAATTACGGTGGATTTACCGTAATTTACGTTAAATCGACTCGAATTTTACGGTATTCTACGGTAGATTTGCGGTAATTTTACCGTAAATTTACGGTAAATCAGGTCTGCTAGGGATGTGATTTCTGGTAATTTCTTATCGGGTAGGTTAAGGTTTATTGTTTTTTCAATAACCGACTACTAATTAAGGCTGGGCCGCACCGAACGAAATCTCGAATTTAAGAATTATAATTATTTTTTTAAGTAATTATCATAACAGCAATTTTCTTAGCTTCCGACTAAAAGCAGAAGAGGAACTTCCTCGGAAGATTTTCATTATCCGATTCCTATAAAATATTCAAAAAGTAAAAAGAATTCTTAAATTCGGGATTTCGTTAGGTACAGCCGAGCCTTAAAAATAACAATAACAGTCCGATTTCTGAATAACTTTGACTCGAAAAATTTTTTCCTACGGCCAATATTTTCACCGTAATTCCAAAATTAAGATTCGTAATGAATGATTCAAATTTTTGTTAATAATGAAAATCCTAATTTTGAAATTACGACTTCCTTTTTAATCCTAAGAAAAAATTATAAAAGACATTTTTTCTTTTAAATTAAATTTCCTACAACTTTTGCTTGAAAAATTTTTTTATACGACCACTAGTTTTTCCGTAATATCAAAAATTTGACGCCATTATTTATTATTGGTTGATTTTATATTAGAGCAAAAATCCTGGCCCTATTTATGACACTGAAATGAGCCGACGTCTAATTTTTGAATTTTTTTTTTAAACATTACATTTAAAAAAATTTCATCTAGCTTTTTAAATTTTATATTTGTGAATATTTTGTTTTTTTTTTTTTTTTTTTTATTAAATTTTTGAAAAAAACATTTTAAAATTTTTAATTGTCTGCTAACTTCAGGATCATATATTTTTTTAAAATTTTTTTTTGAAGATAATTTTTATTTTTTAAAATTAGAAAGTGATATTTTGAATTAAATTTTTGATTTATATTCTGCATTCATTAACAAATTTTAAAAAAATTTAATTTGGAAAAATTAACTAAGTGTAAGTGTAATAGACACTCGACAATTTTTTAATTACGTCTAAAAAAATTATATAATTAACGTAATGAAATTTTTAAAAAATGTATCTACTGAATGTTGAATTGTCTAAACATGAATTTTTTTTTTTTTATTTTATTAACATTTCAATTTATTATTTCAAAGTTTTAAAAATTGTCAGATAACCGCTAACTTTACTATCATAAAAATTTCTCACTAGTCTTAAAATAAAATTACTTATATAAAATAATTAATTATATTAAAAAAAAAAATATTCATAAATGAAAACAAAATGAGGATTTCGTTTTTTATTTATTTATTTTTCAAAAAACAAGATTAAATCTAAGGTGTAAAATCATTAATTTTAATTATGTTATTATTTAATTATTTACAAAAAATATATCAAACTTATTAAATACAAAGTAAATTTTTAAAATATAATTACGATTAATATATACAATTAAATCTTATACTATTTACATGAAATACTTAAAATTTAATTTATGAAAATAATAAAACTTACAATAATATTTTACAATAAAAAATAACTGGATGATAAGTGATTATATACAAAAAATTAAAAACTTATTAAAACTACAAAAGCTTACGTCTTTTAGCAGAACACAAAATACTGCCCCTGTCATAATTATTTTGACGCTTACGGCTGTGGTTTCCTAGGCCTCCGATTGTTGCGTCCAGATCCGCTTCAGTCGAGGGTACAAGTTGGCAGGTACTTCCAATGGAATTATCCTGAACTTCTACATCAGCTGGAGGTGAAGAAGTTGATGACCCATCTGACTCCGCAGATTTTTTCTTCATCAGTCTATCACGATACTCGTGATAGCTGATTTTTTGTCGAGTCCTTGGTTTCTCGACTTCAGGTTTACCGGAAACATTTTCTGGATCCGATGAACTGGGGGTCGTCGCTATCCGATTTGCTGGACTCACTTTAACAGATGGATTTTTAAATAATCGCATCACCCGGTTTTTTATTCTGGGTGACATTTTATCCAAAACCGCTTTGAACTCCCTGTCCATCTTTATCAGCAAATCGAAGGTCACCTTGGTATCGAGCAACCAAAACCAAAGATTCCCGTCTATGACTTGGGGAATCTTCCACTGCGACGATTGGATGGTGAAATAAATACAATATGACGCCACAACTGCCGGTTTATACTTCAGGCACATTGATGTCATTTGTAATGTATAATTGGCCACCTGCAGAAAAATCTTGCATAATTCCTTGCAAGCTTTTATTTCCCCACAGAATTTCTTGATGTAATGATGAGGGTGATTAACCCCCATCTTAAATCCAAGTGTTGCCAGAAGAATTCGCTCATTTGAAATTAGAGCCTTGACCTTCTCCTGGTACTCGGCAGAAGTAGCGTCCAGTTCGTGATCTTTGTCCTTGTTTAGGCAGACAAGAAGAGCGCTGATGACCGCCTGCGATTTTTGTGGCTCTTCTTCCACCTTTGCCGCCACAAAAATCGCCACCGTGGCAATTTCAAATCGGTGAAATTTGGCCAATGAATGGTGAATGTAAAATCTGTGCATGTACACAATGGCAGTATGCACACAGACTTCTGACAATTTTAGCCGCTTGCCCAAATCGTTTATAAGGTAAGCGGCTTGTTGTTTATGATCCAACTCCTTCTCCGCGCTGATGCCATCCTTGGAACTTGGAGAGTTCTTCAACTCTTCTTTGTTTAAATACCACTTTTGAGCCATATTTATTCACAATTTTTCACTGTCAATGAAACTTCACTACAAACTTTTTTACTCTCCACTGAAACAGCTTATGCACTTTGAAATCACACAATTTTGTTTTTTCCGTAAGTTTTAAGATATTCTCAGACGAACTGTTGGGTATGGAGTTCGAGAATAAAGTGAGGAAATATTGACAAGACACTGAAATTTAAGGGATTTTATAACAAAGAAAATTGTCACAACAATGGGTATAGGGGTAATTAGAAAGTAATAGTTCGGGGCTGAAGAAATGTACCTGAGGTAGAAAAGGTCATTAGACTAAAGACTCAAAATATTATGGTCATTAGGGTCTGCATATTCACGTGTGAACGTAATTACCATTCCTGTGAAAGACCTGATGGCAAATAATTAAGTTTGTCATTAAATATTTATGCCGAAGTCTCAAATAATGGATTTAAAATTATCTGAAAATTAAAGTACACGGAAATAAATTAACTGTGTACATTAAGAGGCGACAAATAATACAATGACAGTCATCAGGAAATATTATCATTCTAAATAGTAATTCTTTTATTAAAATTCAAACGTAAATAATTATAGAATAAATATTAAAATTTATTGTCTATACAGGAAAAATTAATGTTTGAGTTTTGAAAATCCCCGTATGAAAAAGCAATATATGAGCTGCGGTTAATTCAAAATATATGATAAATTATATGGAATTATAAGAAGTCATATATGGAGCTATATAAAAAATTTTGCCGAAATATTATATGATTTTCTAATTTGCAACATATATATCGGTAATATACTTTTTTTACATGCTAACTTATAAATATTGCTTATAATATTTTATACTATACTTTAAGTTATATGATAAGATGTATGATTTAATTATATGACTGACATATAATATTTATACATGTAAATATATAATTATATAAATATATGTTCACATATATTTGTATAAATGTATGTAAATATATATTTATATAGATATATGTTTATATATATTTGCACAAATATAAAGCTAGAGATTTCAAGCTATAAAATGCTTTTTTTAAATCTCGATACGATTATTTTTCATGAAGTTACAGTCTTGCAAAAATTACTCAAAAATTTCTTAAATTTTTTTGTTCCTTTAATTTTTGGTATGAGTGTATTTTTTAAATTATTTATGTATAATAATATCGAAATTATTATAATATTGAAATTATAAGTTTATGTATAAAACGAGAATATAATTTGAGATGTAAGATCATATGTATACAATTACATATATTATAAATTGTATGGATTATAATAATATTGAAATTATAAATTAATTTATAAGATGAAACATATATTTTACGTTATAAATTAATATATAAAGCGGACATATAATTTTTGATACAATATCACATGTACATAATCACATATATTATAAATGATATGGATTATTATAATATTAAACGTATAAATTATTATATATGATAAATCATATATTAATCAATATTAATAATTTTGCCGCCATATATGTTCAGTTATTTACCATATATTTTTTATATATTATCGACAGTATATGGTTTTTTCATACGGGCATGTTTAAAAATATATGGCTTTCACCTTATACATTCTGTATAATACTTTAGAGTTCCAACGTTGTCAATAATTCACATTTTTAAACATAAAACGCTTGAAAAATTTCATATTTTTTTCAATCACAGCTCATTATAGTTCGTTATCTAATAAAATAGTATATGTATTTGAAGATCATTGTCTATAATTTAACATCGGCTATCAGTACTACAAGGGTTAATAGTAAATCTTCGATAACAATAGTAACAGACGTAATTTTTTGTAATCGTCAAACGATCGCATACGCAGAAGTACTTTTTTTTCTGATTGCAATGCTCATTTTTAAAAGTACTCAAAAGTAAAATTGCTGTACACCGCGGACGGCGCCATCATGATCCCAAGAAGCGCCACAGATACAATCTCGATATGTGCTCATGTTTTCCTGTAGTCTAGCTATGAAGTCATGAGACATATTTATGAAAAGTGAAGCTTACAGTTAGTATAGTAAATAGTTTTAAAAAATTAGTTTTTTTCTGAGTCAGAACTCGGACGTCATCTTCAGTTTTCATTTCACTGCATTTATGCTTTTAATATTTGTTGTTTGTTATTAACTATTAATTTATTTATAAAAATTATTTACATGGGTAGTGTCCATCAGGAACTGAGTGCATCTGGTTTCAAAATTTTGTCGCCAAAATTTTAAATGTACGTAAAGACTTCGACAATGAGGCGACGTCTACAATTATCTAATTACTATAGACTGCAGCTAAAGTTTCATTTAACCAATGTCTTAAAACTTAAAGTATATTGTAAAACTCGGCGCCTATTGTCGAGCCTAAGTGTGAATAACAGCGGGGTGCAACACACTGATCAATGACAATAGCACATGCTTACTATCGAGTGATTTATGTATTTTTATCTTTGAGGCACCGAAGGATTTCGTTAAGTGAATATGGACGACGTACGCCGTTTATAATCCTCTTATTGAATTACTCTGACGCCATAACCGATCTTTGGATGATACTTTTGTTGCTAAATTCAAATTGTCCATTTTCGGTTGAGTCTATACTAATTACGTAAACTATTCATATTTCGAAATTCGTTAACAATTTTTATTGTTAATATTTTATGATTCTTTAGAAAATATCTTCTATGAATTTTGCAATTCATTACTCAGAGATAAAATATTTCAGAATACGTATATTTGTCATAAGGATATTGTAAATTTATTTATAATGGAATAAAATAATTCAGAATAAATATTAAAAATTTTTGAGTAAAACAATATTGAATATGACACATTAAAAAAAAAAAGTAAATAAATGAATATGGTCGCTGTAATCAAAAGCAGACCATTAAATTAAATTTAAAAAATCCGGGTCCTTTTCACAGGTTATTGATTCGTACACTCCAGGAAAAAATGTATTTAGGGGAGGGTGGGGCAGAGCGGCCCCTCTGGAATTTTGACCAAAAAAAAATTTTTTTTTTTTTTCGACTAATTACTATAAATCCGATATGTTTGCGCATTTTTACCCCTACGCATAACACCTGGGGCGAAATGGACCAGCCGAAACTTCCGAAAAAATTATTTTTTCATATTTTTCGGCCGTTTCTTTATGTAAGAGGCAAATTTGGTCACTAAAAATTTATAAAAATTAAATTTTTTTTTTTAGTTGATAAATTTTTGAAATAAAGTAAAATTATAGAATTGATTTTTTTTTTTATTAAATAACAATTAGTAATCGAGAGTGAACAATTTTTTACGCTTTAAAAAATTTTTTTCGAGTACTATAAAACCAAAAATAGTTGTCAAGAGAAAGAAATACATTCTTAATGATAAAAACAATTTAAAAAAAAAAAAAAACGAAAAAAAAAATTTTTTTTATCACTTTTTGAAGGGGGGCCGCTCTGCCCCACAAAAAAAAAGAAAATTTTTCAGAATTTTGGCAAAATGTCCATAAATTTGTTCGAAATAGGACAAAAGTAAAGTGATCTTATGGTTGAAAGCCACAAAAAATAATAATTGGCTTAGGGGGGCCGCTCTGCCCCACCCTCCCCTAATTAACTAAAATTTAGGTTAAAGATATTTTTATTAATCAATTAATTTTTAATTAACTGTCTCACTATTACTTTTATTAATTTTATTTTCAATAATTATCTGTGTCCACAATAGAATTTACGTCGGTAAATTTCAATACCAAAACTGGCACCGTACTCAATTCTTCCAACTTCGCAAAACTTAATTATCGATTTTCACGTTTTACTTCACGACACGTTTAACGTTATAAATTATTCATTGATTTTATTTAGTTTATGAATTAATTTATTTATGATTAAATTTACTCAAATATTAATGACTAGTTTATTGACTAGATTGAGAATGAATTTCCCGGCACGCGGTCTCTTGAATGGCCTGGAAAATTCTACGACGCAGTAAATCCGGCCATGTTGTTTAGATTTTTCTAGAAGCTTCAAGAACACTCGATTGTTTAGCGTCTGGCTGACGAACTTATTTTTACGCTGATTAATTAATAATTATTAAATAATTTACTTAGTTCGGCCTAGATGCGACGATCACGTGATGAACACGACGTACGATTTTGTGTGACTATTAATTAATTAATTCTGGCCCAGGACTAGAATTAAATTAATGAATATCCGACGATTTTATTTACAGCTACGACTTGTATCCAGCCTTCGTCTTGGTTTGGTCCCGTTAGTGTAATTCTGGGTTATTTGTCTGAACTGGTCCTTGTCGTCTCGTGGTCTTTTCCTTGTTCCGTCTCGGTATTCTCGTAGTTAATACTCTTGAAAGGGCTCAATAGGACATCAAACTGATGACATTTTGAGGTGAATCGGACAAGTGGTTTATAAATTATATGCAAAAAACAAAAAACAAACAAAATTTTAATCTTTAAAATCTAATCAACTCTAAGTTTTGGTGAGCCCTTCCGTTTGCCATCAAGCACGTTCAAATCGGTTGATCCGTTCCAAGATATCGTCAGACAAAAAAAGCTTACACACACGCACACACACATACACACGGACAACTATCTGGGAATAGTCAGAATAGCTTCCTAGGACCTCAGAACGTCGATATCTGATGAGAACTCGATTTTCGAAAATCGGACTGAAACCAATAACTTCTTTTTTTTCCTTAATTTGCAATTTTCTGAGCGGGAAATTGGAAAATAATAAATCATGAAAACTCATTTTTTCCCTGATTTAATGAGAATAACATATTACAGAAAGACCAACAGAGATTAGAAATTCGAACTGATATATCGGCCGCACTGTAAAAAAAATACTTTTACATTTGTTTTCAAAAATTATGGAAATTTTTCTATAGGAAATTTCAGTTAGGAAAAAGTAGAATTGGTTTTTTAAAAATATCTCTGCAAATATTAAGCTTTCTGAAAAAATACAAGAAACTTTTTTTGTAGTGTTCTGAATTCTTTACGAGAAAGGTTTCCTGTACTTTTTTCAAAAACTGGATAGCGATTGAGATATTTCAAGTTCAAAATTATGTACAGTCTTTAGGACCTCATTAGCCTATTAAAGGATACTAATATACTTTTTTTCTTTAAATATAAATATGTTTTATGAATTCTATCCTCAATTTATTTATAAAAAACATTAAGACTAATTTCAATTCCGTGTACTTTATGCTTATAAGAAATTAATCCTTGTCCCTAATTGTTTTTCCACGTGTAGTCGAAAAATTCTATTAATTTTAATTAAAATAAAAAAATAGTACAGCGAAAGTCTTTAGCGCTTCTATATTTATTTACATCTATGAACTGATTTTATAAATTTATTGTATTTGACATCAATAAAAAATTCCTCCGTTCAAAATTTATTTTTTCAATCGAAATTATCGAGTCTAAGAGATTATTGGAAGTAAATAATTCACAGACGATAAATGTCAGTTGTCAGTTAATGGCGTTTTAACAACAGTTATAAAATTAAAGCGCACATTAATTGGAATTGAATAACAAGAAACATTTTAAGCATCAAAGTATTTTCTTTATTCACTGTCTTGACGTCAATAAAATTGTGCTTTGACGTCAATTGTTGTCAAGCATAACAAATAAAACGCGCTAATGATTTGTTAAAAACAAATGATCAAAACTTAAAAGTGATTATACTAGCTATTAAATATTCGAGTATTCCGAGGACGGACTATATCAAGTATTTCACTACTCATTAAAGATGATCCTATTATTTCAATTACAATATTAGAATTAGTAATTTTCTCATGTTTTCATTATTGATTTTCGATCAGTGACAAACATCAGCCGTAAGAATAACAAACATCTGTTAATCCGAAAAGGAAAGTAGATTTATATAAATCAACACGAAAAAAAAAATTCGGTCTATCGGTAGACCCTGCGGGCCAGCCCCAAAACTTCCCGCTGTTTTCGAGCTCAAGGAACTCGAAAATACTTTTGTATGCCATTGTTTTCGAAAAAAACCGTTTTTTAGGCATTTCTCCCACGATATCTCACGAACGAATTGACCGATTTTGATAGTTGAGGCGGCAATCGACGTATTTGATTGAATTCTAGAGCTGATCGAATTTTTGAATTGTTTAGTTGAGTTATTTCAAAGATATATTCGCAAATAACTGATTCTTAACATTTCTTCCTCCCGCGATATCTCTCGAACAAATTAACCGATTGAGATGACTAAGGCGGCAATTGACGCGTTTTATTAAGTTCTAGAGCTGATTTTGAAGTCTATTGTTTCAAGTCGTTTCTGAAAATTCAATAAAAAACTGAAGAAAAAAAAATTTTTTTTTTGTATTTCTTTTATATGTTAGTCTTTTCTGTCGATTGATCTATAATTTTCAGGAAAGTTGACGGGCAATAAACTCTTCCGATTGCCGCAAGAATCATCTTAATCGGTTGATTCATTAAAAAGATATGGAGAGTTTACATCCATACACACACACACACACATACATATAGATAATCGGCCATCATCCTGAAAATAATCATAATAGGTTCCTAGGACCTCAAAACGTTGACCTCTAATGATAATTCGATTTTCGAACATCAGGGTGGAAACAAAATTTTTTCTTCAATTTTGGAAAACTCGAAATTGTACAAAAATTATCATGAGAATCGTAGATGAAAATTGAGAACAATTTTTAAAAAAATTTATTGATAAAATATTTGGGGTGGTCTGTTTGCCCGCCATTTCTTTACTTTAATAACACAAAAATAGCTCATAGTGTAAAATTGAATTAATAATAATTCAAAAAAATGAATAATAAATTTTACGTAGTGTCTAAAGATACAGAAAAAAAACCTGTGTTCGAAATAGCCTACCGTGCCGCACGCTTATTCTTTATTCTATCCCACCTATTTCTGTACACTTATCCACGTTGTAAAAAACAAAAACATTTTTTTAATGATTAAGTTATTATCAGTATTTGGATATGTTTCTCATTAAGTGAAGCCTTGTGTTCGAACCTGATTGGCTAAAAATTAAAGAAATATACAAAACAACATACAACAGGATTTAAAAAATGACACGAATGCGATCACGTGCAAAACATGTCTTCTAGTTCAGTATAAAAGCCGGATTATTTTGAAGCTACTTTAAGTTTGGACTCCACTCTGCTAACTGGTACTTCGATATTGAAATATTCAATTATTAAAGTCATAATAATTCGTCATGATTCGTCTAACAGTTTTCTGCATTCTCATCACCTACGTTATCTCGGTAAGAATTAAATTTTAACAAAATGAAATATTCACGATTCATATTGGAAACTATTTTTTTATCATTGATTATGCTTGTAAAAATATTAATATGAAATATCGTTCTAACGATAAAATATTTAAAATTTAGGTCAATTGTCAGCCTTTACCTGAGTCACAACAATCGGAGGTTGAAAAAATTAAATTCAAGGAGGTTATATTGCAGTCATTACAAAACTGTGAATTAGAAAAAATTGATGTAAATGCTAGAAAAACACAAGATCGCCGTACGTTATGAGAAGTAATGTATTTAGTCTATTTCGACAATGGCGATGCACAGTCGACTAGGAGAAATCTTGAAGCAATAAGTGAATCTAGAAAGGTAAGATATCGATAAATAGTTCACTTTTAAAAATTACTAATCTATCAATTGATTGCTTGTATGTGATTTATTTTACATTCAACAGAAAAAATGTTCAAATTCAGTCTAAGGCTGTGGACATGATTCAAATTAGCCGTATACAAGGAGCTAATTATGCGATTAATTACCTGGTTTCAATTCATGAATGCATTTGGAAATGACTTATGTCTTATTTTTTATTTGAATTAATTGTTAAATTTGTGTAAAATATTATGGGTTACCATAATTAATGTTTCGAAAATAAATTAGATTAAACAAAATAAAGATTCTTGAATCATTTAAATTAAATAAACATTTTGGGGGGGCCCATTTATCCCCTCTCTCCTCTACTACTACGGACCGAGCTAAAACCGTGTTGCGGGCTTCAACCCAACACTATACTATAGTCTACTAGTCGAGAAGTGAGTTTTCTGCGAAAAGTCATCAAAAAACTCTTGAAAATATGGTGATTGGGGCATTATAAAGTAACTCCAAATTATGAAATTAACCGATTGAGATGGTTAAGGCAGCGATCGACGAGTTTCATTAAGTTTTAGAGCCGATTAAATTTTGAAGTCGATCGTTCAAGTCATTTCTGAGAAATCAATAAAAAACTAAAAAAAAATTAATTTTGAACTTCCCGCTAAGAAAATTGTGAATGTTCAAAAATTCGGGAAGTTATTGGTTTCGGTCCGATTTACGAAAATCGAATTTTCACCAGATTTCGACATTTTGAGGTCCTAGGAAGCTATTCTGACTATTTTCAGAATGATGTCCGAGTGTCTGTATGTATGTGTGTGTGTGTGTGTGTAGAACTTGATAAAACGCGTCGATTGCCGCCTTTTAGACATCTCAATCAGATACTTCGTTCGAGAGTTATCGCGGGAGAAAGAAATGGTAAAAAACGGTTTTTTGCGAATATTTTCGAAACAACTAAACCAAACGATTTCAAAATTTCATCAGCTCTAGAACTCAATAAAATACGCCGATTGTCGCCGCAACCATCAAAATCGGTCAATTCGTTCCTGAGATATCGTGGGAGAAAGAAATGCTGAAATCGGTTTTTTCAAAAACAATAGCACTCTAAAGTGTTTCCGAGCTCGAAAATACGTTTGTATGCTGTTGTTTTTAAAAAAAAAAATATTTTTTACTATTATTTCTTCAACGATATCTCTTAAACGAATAAACCGATTGCGACAGTTGAGGTGACAATTGACGGGTTTTATCAAGTTCTACAGCTGATCGAATTTTGAATTCGATTTATCGAGTCGTTTTTGAGATATTTCAAAAAAAATAAAAAATAAATTTTTTTTAATTCTTTCTTCAACGGTTTCTCTTGAACGAATGAACCGATTTTGATGGTTGAGGTGGCATTCGACGCGGCTTGTAAAGCTCTAGGGCCCAGTCCATTTTTGAATAAATCCATCGAGCACATTAAAAGTTATCCAAAAAAAGCATTTTTAAAAAAATTTCATTTTTGGAATATCTCTAAACCAGCACTACTGATCAAGCTCAATTTCTCACGGCTACAAGATATTGACAATCCGCATCGAATGACACCTTAAAGTACAAAATCGGTTCATCCGTTCAAAAGATACAGGTATTTACATCCATACCTACACTCGGACATCATCTTGAAATTAGTCAGAATAGCTTCCTAGACCCTCAAAATGTCGACATCTGATGGAAATTCGATTTTCGTAAATCGGACCGAAACCAATAACTTCCCGAATTTTTGAACATTCACAATTTTCTTAGCGGGAAGTTCAAAATTAATTTTTTTTTAGTTTTTTATTGATTTCTCAGAAACGACTTGAACGATCAACTTCAAAATTTAATCAGCTCTAAAACTTAATGAAACTCGTCGATCGCTGCCTTAACCATCTCAATCGGTTAATTTCATAATTTGGAGTTACTTTATAATGCCCCAATCACCATATTTTCAAGAGTTTTTTGATGATTTTTCGCAGAAAACTCACTTCTCGACTAGTAGACTATAGTATAGTGTTGGGTTGAAGCCCGCAACACGGTTTTAGCTCGGTCCGTAGTAGTAGGGAAGAGAGGGGATAAATGGGCCCCCCCAAAATGTTTATTTAATTTAAATGATTCAAGAATCTTTATTTCATTTATTCTAATTTATTTTCGAAACATTAATTATGGTAATCCATAATATTTTACACAAATTAAACAATTAATTCAAATAAAGAATAAGACATAAATCATTTCCAAATGCATCCATGAATTGAAACCGGGTAATTAATCGCAAAATTAGCTTCTTGTATGCGGCTAATTTGAATCATGTCCACAGCCTTAGACTGATTTTGAACATCTTTCCTGTTGAATGTAGAATAAATCACATATAAGCAATCAACTGATAGATTAGTAATTTTTAAAAGTGAACTATTTATCGATATCTTACCTTTCTAGATTCACTTATTGCTTGAAGATTTCTCTTAGTCGACTCTGCATCGCCCTCTGTGAATGTGACTAAATACATTATTTCCCATAACGTACGGCGATCTCGTGTTTTTCTATCATTTTCATCAATTTTTTCTAATTCACAGTTGTGTAATGACTGCAATATAAGCTCCTTGAATTGAATTTTTTCAACCTCCGATTGTTGTGACTCAGGTAAAGGCTGACAATTGACCTAAATTTTAAATATTTTATTGTTAGAACGATATTTTATATTAATATTTTTACAAGCATAATTAATGATAAAAAAATTATTTCCAATATGAATAGTGGATATTTCATTTAGTTAAAATTTAATTCTTACCGAGATAACGTAGGTGATGAGAATGCAGAAAACTGTTAGACGAATCATGACGATTTATTATGACTTTAATAATTAAATATTTCAATATCGAAGTACCAGTAAGCAGAGCGGAGTCCAAACTTAAAGTAGCTTCAAAATAATTCGGCTTTTATACTGAACTAGAAGACATGTTTTGCACGTGATCGCATTCGTCTCATTTTTCAAATCCTATTGTATGTTATTGTGTATATTTCTTAAATTTTTAGCCAATCAGGTTCGAACACAAGGCTTCACTTAATGAGAAACATATTCAAATACTGATAATAATTTAATCATTAAAAAAATGTTTTTGTTTTTTACGACGTGGATAAGTGTACAGAAATAGGTGGGATAGAATAAAGAATAAGCGTGCGGCACGGTAGGCTATTTCGAACACAGGTTTTTTTTCTGTATCTTTAGACACTACGTAAAATTTATTATTCATTTTCTAAAATTATTATTTATTTAATTTTACACTATGAGCTATTTTTTAGTTATCAAAGTAAAGAAATGGCGGGCAAACAGACCACCCCAAAATTTTATCAATAAATTTTTTTAAAAATTGTTTTCAATTTTCATTTACGATTCTCATGATAATTTTCGTACAATTTCGAGTTTTCCAAAATTGAAGAAAAAATTTTGTGTTCATCCCGATTTTCGAAAATCGAATTATCATTAGAGGTCAACGTTTTGAGGTCCTAGGAACTTATTCTGACTTTTTTCAGGATGATGGTCGATTATCTATATGTATGTGTGTGTGTGTGTGTGTGTGTGTGTGTGTGTATGATGGATGTAAACTCTCCATATCTTTTTAATGTATCAACCGATTGAGATGATTCTTGCGGCAATCGAAAGAGTTTATTGCCCGTCAACTTTCCTGAAAATTATAGATCAATCGACAGAAAAGACTAACATATAAAAGAAACACAAAAAAAAAAATTTTTTTTCTTCAGTTTTTTATTGAATTTTCGAAAACGACTTTAAACAATAGACTTCAAAATCAGCTCTAGAACTTAATAAAATGCGTCCATTGCCGCCTTAGTCATCTCAATCGGTTAATTTGTTCGAGAGATATCGCGGGAGGAAGAAATGTTAAGAATCAGTTATTTGCGAATATATCTTTGAAATAACTCAACTAAACAATTCAAACATTCGATCAGCTCTAGAATTCAATCAAATACGTCGATTGCCGCTTCAACTATCAAAATCGGTCAATTCGTTCGTGAGATATCGTGGGAGAAATGCTAAAAAACGGTTTTTTTTCGAAAACAATGGCATACAAAAGTATTTTCGAGTTCCTTGAGCTTGAAAACAGCGTGAAGTTTTGGGGCCAGCCCGCAGGGTCTAGCGATAGACCGATTTTTTTTTCCGTGTTGATTTATATAAATCTACTTTCCCATTCTGATTGACAGATGTTTGTTATTCTTACGGCTGATGTTTGTCACTTATCGAAAATCAATAATAAAAGGATGAGGAAATTACTAATTCTAATTTGTGGAAATAATAGGATCATATTTTATGAGTAGTGAAATACTTGATATAGTCCGTCCTCGGAATACTCGAATATTTAATAGCTAGTATAATCACTTGTAAGTTTTGATCATTTGTTTTTAACAAATCATTAGCGCGTTTTATTAGTTATGCTTGACAACAATTGACGTCAAAGCACAATTTTATTGACGTCAAGACAGTGAATAAAGAAAATACTTTGATGCTTAAAATGTTTCTTGTTATTCAATTCCAATTAATGTGCGCTTTAATTATATAAATGTTGTTAAAACGCCATTAACTGACAACTGACATTTGTCGTCTGTTAATTATTTACTTCCAATAATCTTTTAGACTCGATAATTTCGATTGAAAAAATAAATTTTGAACGGAGGAATTTTTTAATGATGTCAAATACAATAAATTTATAAAATCAGTTTATAGATGTAAATAAATATAGAAGCGCTAGAGACTTTTGCTGTACTATTTTTTTATTTTAATTAAAATTAATAGAATTTTTCTTCTACACGTGGAAAAACAATTAGGGACAAGGATTAATTTCTTATCAGCATAAAGTACACGGAATTCAAATTAGTCATGATTTTTTTTATAAATAAATTGAGGATAGAATTCATAAAACATATTCATATTTAAAGAAAAATAGTATATTATTATCCTTTAATAGGCTCATGAGGTCCTAAAGACTGTAGATAATTTTGAACTTCAAATATCTCAATCGCTATCCAGTTTTTGAAAAAAGTACAGGAAACCTTTCTCGTAAAGAATTCAGAACACTACAAAAAAAGTTTCTTGTATTTTTTCAGAAAGCTTAACATTTGCAGAGATATTTTTAAAAAACCAATTCTACTTTTTCCTAACTGAAATTTCCTATAGAAAAATTTCCATAATTTTTGAAAACAAATGTAAAAGTATTTTTTTACAGTGCGGCCGATATATCAGTTCGAATTTCTAATCTCTGTTGGTCTTTCTGTAATATGTTATTCTCATTAAATCAGGGAAAAAATGAGTTTTCATGATTTATTATTTTCCAACTTCCCGCTCAGAAAATTGCAAATTAAAAAAAAAAAAAAAGAAGTTATTGGTTTCAGTCCGATTTTCGAAAATCGAGTTTTCATCAGATATCGACGTTTTGAGGTCCTAGGAAGCTATTCTGACTATTCCCGGATAGTTGTCCGTGTGCATGTGTGTGTGCGTGTGTGTAAGCTTTTTTTGTCTGACGATATCTTGGAACGGATCAACCGATTTAAACGTACTTGATGGCAAACGGAAGGGCTCACCAAAACTTAGAGTTGATTAGATTTTAAAGATTAAATATTTTTTTGTTTTTTTGTTTTTTGCATATAAACTTATAAACCACTTGTCCGATTCACCTCGAAATGTCATCAGTTTGAAGTCCTATTGAGCCCTTTCAAGAGTATTAACTACGAGAATACCGAGACGGAACAAGGAAAAGACCACGAGTCGACAAGGACCAGTAAATATATAGTTGCACAAATATAAAGCTAGAGATTTCAAGCTATAAAATGCTTTTTTTTTAAATCTCGATACGATTATTTTTCATGAAGTTACAGTCTTGCAAAAATCACTAAATAATTTCCAATTTTTTTTTGTTCCTTTTATTTTTGGTATGAGTGTATTTTTTAAATTATTTATGTATAATAATATCGAAATTATTATAATATTGAAATTATAAGTTTATATATAAAACGAGAATATAATTTGAGATGTAATATCATATGTATACAATTACATATATTATAAATTATATGGATTATAATAATATTGAAATTATAAATTAATTTATAAGACGAAACATATATTTTACGTTATAAATTAATATATAAAGCGGACATATAATTTTTGATACAATATCACATGTATATAATTACATATATTGAGGCAATGTGAATTGTCATCTTCTCCCTCAGCCTTGCGGTTCTCATTTTTCCCCGTCTCGTTGCCGTCTGAAACCACCTAAAGCTAGAGTCATAGTGCCATGGTCACATGACTAGTTATCACCTCAACGCATGACCGTGAGGGGAAGTGGGGAGCGAGCCCAAAAACTCAGCCCTAAGACCCTACGATGATTGAACTTCACTTCGATTCTGGATCAATTAGCATTAAGACGTATAATTTAGTTTAACTGTCATATACGAGCAATTTATTTGCGACCTTGTTAATACGGATAACTACTTTGTAAATCGGGAAATTAACTTGCGTTATAGTTGTGTTACTAGCAATTCTCTTGCGATATACTTTACTGTCCAAGTTTACTGATTATTATAAACAAAGTTAGTTAAATTAAATATTACTGTACGTTACCGGCGATATACTCGCTCTCTAAAACTAAATTAGTGAAAAACCACTAATTACTTGTGAATATTCACTAATCTAAATTGTCCAAAGTATACGACTATGAATTAGTGACTATTCACTTTTTGAATTAGTAAATAAAACAACATATAGAATTAGTGAAAATTTCACTGATTGAATTAGTCAAAAATGTACTAATTCACTTGTTGACGAGGATTTATTTGGAAAAATATTGTATCGTTGCTAATAATATTGTATCAAAATATTATTATTATTATGATTATTATTTGTAATTGATTATAAAATTTTTTTAGCAACTTGATCGACTAAATTAACAATTAAAATTACTTTCATACGGTAAATATTTATATCATAATTATAACTCATAACCTGAATCTATTGTCAATGATGGTTTTGATTCAGGTTCGGTAAAAAAAGTTGGAGTAAAAATATAAAGCTATTAAAAAATAACAAGATGTATTATTTAGCAACTAAATTAGGTTTTATTTAATTAACTTACTTGAATTAATACTGTTCAGTTGTATTTAAAAATTATCGTAATTAATTTTGCCCTGAATTTGATAATTCAATGATAGAATAAAAAGTCCTTAAGCGAGGCGCCACTAGTAATCATTGTAGAATTCGGGGAATCACTAATGAATTAGTGAATCTAATTCAAAATCACTAATTTTGTAGTGAATTTTAAGATCACTATTTCAATTAGTGAAATTTTCACTTATTTAGTTTTAGAGAGCGCGATATAAAATTTATACTGTGCCACGAATCTGTCTACATTATATCCAGCGCTTGCATTTTCTTGTAAGTAATTTTGATTATTATAATTGGCAATAAACTTGCAAAGTATTCTGATTAATTCCTTTTATTCCATCTATCACTGTTCATCCTACTTATTTCCTATTTTACTGGTAAGATTATTAAATAGTCTGATAAAATAAATATTATTTAAGTTACGAATAATAATTTGACCATCAATAAGAATATTCTATAATTTTATAAGCCGTGAGGTAAGTTGATAAGTTTTCTCATACGTTGCCGAGTTTGAATAAGTGCGGGTCTTTGCTTTGCAAGAACCCCAGCCCACTGCTTTGTCCAAGTAAAATAAAATTTGTTAGAGGCCAGCCTAAGCCAGGGTTCAACCCGCGAATTTTGGTGGCTGCTGGTAAAAATCGCGAAGACGAAAAGCGATTTGTCTCAATATTATAAATGATATGGATTCCCTAACGGACCCAAATTACGGTAAATTACGGTAAACCCACCGTAAATTACGGTAATCCACCGTAAAATACCGATATACCGTAAATTACGGTGGTTTTACCGTAATTTACGGTGGATTTTCCGTAATTTACGGTGGATTTACCGTAAAATACGGAAATACGGTAATCCACCGTAAATTACGGTAATTCGGTAATCTATCCGAATTTTTTTACAGTAGATTTATCGTATTCGACGGTAAATTTACGGTATACCCGCCGTAATTTACGGTAATCCACCGTAAAGTATCGATTTACCCTAAATTACGGTGAATTTACCGTAATTTACGGTATTCTACGGTAGATTTACGGTAAAAATACCGTGAATTTACGGTAACTCAGGTCTGCTAGGGTATTGTCTTCAATCTCTCTGATTTCGGTATAATTTGAATATAAATCGTGCTTGGAATAGATATTTTTTCAGTATCATTTAAGTATGAAAAATTCAAAAATATACCCAAAACATGAGACGATTTGAGTATAATCTGGGTATGAATTGGGTATAATTCTCAAAACATACCGAAATATTTATCAATTTCTACTATACCGGAAATGAACCTAACAGAAACTTAAATTTTCGGTATAAACAAATTCGCTAGGAGAAAGAGTAAAAAAACCTTCAGTATGATAATTAAATTTTCAATGTCGAACAATTTTTTTTATGTACAACGGTAAATAATTATTACTTTTTTCAAATTGTCAAGAAGTATATCTCGAGTGCATCAGTTTTTATAGTTTGAAACAATAAAATTTTACTTTTGTTGGTAAGCTTTTAATGTATGTGAAAGAATTAACCTAACGTATGACTAATGCGCGGTTATATCTGAATGGCAAGATGACGTACTTAGATGACTAATTTTTTTTTCATATGAATATATTCTAGAGAATCATTCTTATACTTTTTTGCTTCCAATATGATATTATTTATGAATTACCTTTATTGATGCGGGTTTATTGTTCAAATAATAAAAATGAATTGAAAATCGAAATGAAATTTATCATTTATTTTTTTGCGTATAGGGGAGACCGGGGCAAGACGGCCCACCTGGGGCAAAAAGGCCCACCTCAAAAATTAACCAAAAATTTTTTTTTCTTGTTTTCTTTTGATTATCACAAATTTAGATTATTTACTCATTTTTAGCCCGATACGTGAAACTTGGGGCAAAATGAACTACTCAAAAATTCTAAAAGAAAATTTATTTCATAGTATTATAACCTAGTCATGATTAATTTAATAGAAATATCATTTTTTGGTTAATTATATGGATTTGGATTAAAATAGAGCATTTGAAAAAGTTAAAAAAACCAATAATCAATTTTCTACAGAAGTGAAAAAATGACTCGTATTATATCAAAAAAGGTTATTTCGAGTAATATTAAAGTAAATACAGTTATTAAAGAGAAAAATATAAACATTTGTTACGTGGGAAATTTTTTTACAATTAAAAAAAAAAATTTTTTTTTTCATTTTTTTTCGGAGGGGGCCGTCTTGCCCCAAAAAAAAAAATTTTTTTCAGGAGCTTCACCAAAATTTTGGTGAATTGAGTTCAAGTTGGACAAGAGTAAATCGACTTGATGGTTAAAAGCCATAAATAATAATAACCGGCTTAGGTGGGCCGTCTTGCCCCGGTCTCCCCTAAATAAGATAACAAAGTAAACAAATCAAGCAAATGAATTGTTTATTTATAAATATTCTAATTTCTAAAATTATTCTTTATCTTTTATCAAAAATGATATTTCATTATGAGCAACACCCCGGGAAAAAATGATCAGACCTAACCATGCCTGTTCATGTATGATCAGGCCTGAAATTAGACCTGATCATGCCTGTTCATGTATGATTAGGCCTGAAATTAGACATGTTCAGGCCTGATCATACCTGTCCATGCCTGTTCATGTCTGAAGTGTTAAATACAGTCAGGTCTGATCATGCCTGTTCATACCTGTCCATGCCTGGTCATGTCTGAAGCGTTAAATACGCTTATGCCTGATCATACCTGTCCATGCCTGGTCATGGCTGTTCATGCCTGTTCATGTCTGAAGCGTTAAATACGCTCAGGCCTGATCATACCTGTCCATGCCTGGTCATGGCTGTTCATGCCTGTTCATGTCTGAAGCGTTAAATACGCTCAGGCCTGATCATACCTGTCCATGCCTGTTCATGCCTGGTCATATATGTTCATGTCTGTTCATGGCTGTTCATGTCTGCTCATAGATCTAAAATTTTGTTGACCAAGAATCTATCACGTATAAGATTTTTATTACTTGAAGTTCATACGAAACTTACTTTTCAACTAAATCTCTTAGGTCAGTGGGTAGCGAGTTACACTTTCGAGCGCAAGGTCCACGGTTCAAATCCTGCACATGCCCGAATTTTTTATTTTTTTTATTTTTATAGCAATAATTATATACATGTATAATTGAATATAGTTATACATAATTATATATAATTATATAGGGCCATTTTTTATATATAATTTTTTTACCCGGATGGGCATGAACAGACATGAACATACCTGATCAGACCTGAACATGCCTGATCAGGCCTGGTCAGGCATGGTCATTTTTCATGTCTGATCAGGCCTGAAGACTCATGACTGTTCATGTCTGATCAGGTCCGATCATTCTTTCCCGGGACCTTAATTATTTCAATAGATTAATTCAATTTCTACATATATTTAAAGTAACTTGAGTTATTTATTTTTTCATACCCTTTTTTACTAAAAATGAAATAAATAAAACATAGTAAATTTTGCTAGGTAACATTGTAGTCATGTCCATTTGCATAGTTCTCTCGTCAATGTAGAATAATAATCATTCCTATGCTAGCATATCCATCGTTACCATGTCGAATGTGGGGAATTACTCTGCCCCATGATTCTTGACGCCAAAAAATCCTCGTTACTATGTAACATAGTAATAATTACCATTCTACATAGGATTTAGAACTATTTTTTTTTCTGCGTGTACGTAGCCTTGAAAGCAAAAATTTGCAATATTGTGAGTTAATAAAGATCCAAAAAAAACAAAATTATTAAAGATAAATAACTTATATAAAATTTAGATATAGCGAAGAAGACATTGCATTTATTTTTTATGGTCGACAATATATTGAATCGAAAACTCGTAACTGTACAAAAATTATTATGAGAATTGTTAATGAAAATTGAAAACAATTTAAAAAAAAATTTATCTATGAAATTTTTGAGTGGTCTGTTTTGCCTGCCATTCTTTTACTTTGATAACAAAAAAATAGCTCATAGTGTAAAATTAAATTAATAAAAATTTTAAAAAACAAATAATAAATTTTACGTAGTGTCTAAAGATACAGAAAAAAAACCTGTGTTCGAAATAGCCTATCGTGCCGCACGCTTATTCTTTATTCTATCCCACCTATTTCTGTACACTCATCCATGTCGTAAAAAAAAAAATATTTTTTTAATGATTAAGTTATTATCCGTATTTGAATATGTTTCTCATATATGTGAAGCCTCGTGTTCGAATCTGGTTGGCTAAAAATTAAAAAAATATACACAATAACATACAACAGGATTTAAAAAATGACACGAACGCGATCACGTGCAAAACATGTCTTCTAGTTCAGTATAAAAGCCGAATTATTTTGAAACTACTTTAAGTTTGGACTCCGCTCTGTTAACTGGTACGTCGCTATTGTAATTTTTAATTATTGAAGTCATAATAATTCGTCATGATTCGTCTAACAGTTTACTGCATTCTCATCACCTACGTTATCTTGGTAAGAATTAAATTTTAACAAAATGAAATATCCACTATTCATATTGGAAATTATTTTTCTATCATTGATTATGCTTGTAAAAATATTAATATGAAATATCGTTCTAACAATAAAATATTTAAAATTTAGGTCAATTGTCAGCCTTTACCTGAGACACAACAATCGAAGGTTGATAGAATTCGCCACAGGGAGCGTTTATTGCAGTCATTACGAAGCTGTAAATTGGAAAGAAGTGGTGTATATGATAGAAGAATACAAGATCCCCGTACGTTAACAGAAATAATGTATATAGCTACATTCACACCTGACGATATAGATACGCAAGAAGATCTTCAAGCAATAGGTGAAACTAGAAGGGTAAGATATCGATAAATAGTTCAGTTTTAAAAATTACTAATCTGTTTATTGATTGCTTTTATGTGATTTATTTTACATTCAACAGAAAAAATGTTCAAAATCAGTCTAAGGCTGTGGACATGATTAAAATTAGCCGCATACAAGAAGCTAATTTTGCGATTAATTACCCGGTTTCAATTCATGAATGCATTTGGAAATTACTTATGTCTTATTCTTTATTAGAATTAATTGATAAATTTGTGAAAAATATTATGGGTTACCATAATTAATGTTTCGAAAATAAATTAGATTAAATAAAATAAATATTCTTGAATCATTTAAATCAAATCAACATTTTGTGGGGGCCCATTTTCCCCTCTCTCCCCTACTACTAAGGACCGAGCTACAACCGTATTGCGGGCTTCAACCCAACATTATTCTATAGTCTACTAGTCGAGAAGTGAGTTTTCTGCGAAAAATCGTTAAAAAACTCTTGAAAATATGGCGATTGGTGCATTGGATTCGGAAATAAATTCTGAGAAATGGGAATTTTTTAATTTATCTGCCATTAAAAATTCCATTTGTTACAATCAAAAAACGAAGAGACAAAAAAAGCAGTCCCCGTTTTGTAGTTATAAGTTCAAAAATATCAAGGATATCTGAAATTTTACAATTGATCCAAAAAGAGGAGAAAAATTCTGTAAAATAAGTCTCAACTCGACGAGTTGTAGCTCCATTATTTATAATTTTAATTTAAAGTTGAAAGTTGGGCCCCGCGCGGCCGTTTCGGTGCCTAGGCGTCGCTGCCAAGCAAAGTATGCAACACAAAATAATTTTTTTAGAACATTCAATATTAATTTTAAAATCTGAATAAATGATAGTGTCATCTAGACACTTGAACACAGAAAAAAAGGAAATCTTGAACCAAGAAATAAAATGTCTTCGAAATTTTTTTCCTGAACCAAGCAAAATTTCTTACTTTATAGAAGTAAAAAAATTATTTGGATCAAGAAATTATTTCCTTCGCGGAAGACATAATTTTCTTAGTCTGAAACATAAATTCTTTAAACCACGAAAAAACTTTCTTGGTCTCAAAAATTTTTTTTTGGTTCGAGAAGTTTTTTTTTTCAATTCAACAAATTTTTTTTTTTGCTGAAAATTGTTACGTTTTTAAGTCGAGAAAAAATTTCTTGAGCTGAAACGAAAAAGTTTTTGAACCGTGAAAAATAATGTTTTAAACCAAGAACAAACTTTCTTGGCCCAAGAAAGTTTGTTCTTGGTTTAAAACATTATTTTTCTCGGGCCAAGAAAGTTTGTTCTTAACTCGAGAAATTTTTTTCTTGTCTAAAGACTGTGACCTTATCGAGTCAAGAAACCATGTCTTGAGCTAAAAAAAAAAATTTTTGTACTAAGAAAAAAAATTTTTTAAACCAAGAAGAAACTTTCTTGGGCCAAGAAATTTTTTTTTGTCGCAAACAAAAAAAAATTTTTCAGCCAAGAAATTAATTTCTTTAGTTAAGCAAATACGGAAAAAACACGAAAAAAAAAATATCGGTCTATCGAGACATTTCTTACTTCACTTCCCCAGGTGGGTAATGTACTATTGTATGCCATTGTTTACGAAAAAAACCGTTTTTTAGCATTTATTTCTCCCGCGATATCTCACGAAGAAAATTGATTTTTAAAAATCATTATTTGACTAAGACAACAAAAAAATTTTTCAAAAAATTCAATTTGTCTACTTGTTTATAACAAATTTTTAAACAATTAATGTTACTAATTTTTTAGCCATGCTACTAAACGCAATTTATGAATACAACAACAACCAAAATTAGAGATTTAGAAAAAAAAATATTTTTTATAACATTAGCCGGATATTTCAAGTTTTGATAACTTTGAAAAATCATTGTAAACAAATGAAAAAACTTTCATAAACTATTACAACGGAATCTTGTTAATTATTTATATAACAAGAGCGCCCGAAAAAAAAAATTTATAAACACATTTGTTAAACTTCTATTAGAGATTTTATCAAAACTCAAGTCTCCAAAAAATTTGTTAATTAACAATTACATAATTTAAACAAAAATCAAGTTAAAAAACTTTTTCTTTGCGGGGCTATATTCCTTCGAGTGTCTAGATAACACTATAATTTATTCAGATTTCCAAATTAACATTAAATGTTATAAAAAAATTATTCTGTGTGGCATACTTTGCTTGGCGGCGACGCCTAGGCACCGAAATGGCCGCGCGGAGCCCAACTTTCAACGTTGAATTAAAATTATAAATAATGGAGCTACAACTCGTCGAGTTGAGACTTATTTTACAGAATTATTCTCCTCTTTTCGGATCATTTTTAAAATTTCAGATATCCTTAATATTTTTGAAGTTATAACTACAAAACGGAGACTGCTTTTTTTGTCTCTTCGTTTTTTGTTGATAACAAATGAAATTTTTAATGGCAGATAAATTAAAAAATTCCCATTTCTCAGAATTTATTTCCGAATCCAATGCACCAATCGCCATATTTTCAAGAGTTTTTTAACGATTTTTTGCAGAAAACTCACTTCTCGACTAGACTATAGTACAGTGTTGGGTTAAAGTCCGCAACACGGTTTTAGCTCGGTCCGTAATAGTAGGGGAGAGAGGGGAAAAATGGGCCCCCCAAAATGTTTATTTAATTTAAATGATTCAAGAATATTTATTTTATTTAATCTAATTTATTTTTGAAACATTAATTATGGTAACCCATAATATTTTACACAAATTTAACAATTAATTTAAATAAAGAATAAGACATAAGTCATTTCCAAATGCATGCATAAATTGAAACCGGGTGATTAATCGCATAGTTAGCTTCTTGTATGCGGCTAATTTGACTCATGTCCACAGCCTTAGACTTGATTTGAACATCTTATCTGTTTAGTGTAAAATAAATCACATGTGAGCAATCAATTGATAGATTAGTAATTTTTAAAAGTGAACTATTTATCGATATCTTACCTTTCTAGATTCTCTTATTATTTGAAGATTTCCCAAAATCTCACTTGCATCGCCTGCATATGTCACCGAATACATCATCTCTGTGGCCTGAAGGCGTTTTTGTGTTGTTGCATCATTTTTTTCCAATTCACAGTCTTGTAATGCCTGCAGTAAACGCTCCCTGAATAGGGGTTTATTAGTATGCCATAATTCTAGATTAAGTCCATACTGACAATTGACCTACATTTTAAATATTTTATTGTTAGAACGATATTTAATATTAATATATTTACAAGCATAATCAATCATAAAAAATTAATTCAATATGAATAGTGGATATTTCATTTTGTTAAAATTTAATTCTTACCGAGACAACGTAGGTGATGAGAATGCAGAAAACTGTTAGACGAATCATGACGAATTATTATGACTTTAATAATTAAATATTACAATATCGAAGTACCAGTTAGCAGAGCGGAGTCCAAACTTAAAGTAGTTTCAAAATAATTCGGCTTTTATACTGAACTAGAAGACGTGTTTTGCATGTGATCGCATTCGTGTCATTTTTCAAATCCTGTTGTATGTTATTGTGTGAATTTTTTTAATTCTTAGCCAATCAGGTTTGAACGCGAGGCTTTACATATATGAGAAACATATCCAAATACTGATAATAACTTAATCATTAAAAAAATATTTTTTTTTTTTTTTTTTATGACGTTGATGAGTGCACAGAAATAGGTGGGATAGAATAAAGAATAAGCGTGCGGCACGATAGTGGGCCACACGGTAGGCTATTTCGAACACAGGGTTTTTTCTGTATCTTTAGGCACTACGTAAAATTTATTATTTATTTTTTAAAATTTTTATTAAGTTAATTTTACACTGTGAGCTATTTTTGTGTTATCAAAGTTAAGGAATAGCGGGCACAACAGACCACTCCAAAATTTTATAAATAAATTTTTTTTAAAATTGTTTTCAATTTTGATTTACGATTCTCATGATAATTTTTGTACATCTTAGAGTTTTCCAAAATTGAAGAAAAAATTTTTTTTTTTTAATTTTTCAGCTGACTCAATATATTGTTGACCATAAAAATAAATGCAATGTCTTCTTTACTACATCTTAATTGTATATAAGTTATTTATCTTCATCATTTTTGTTTTTTAACTTCTCGCTAAGAAAATTGTAAATTTTCGAAAGTTCGGGAAATTATTGTTTTTACCCCGATTTCCGAAAATCGAATTATCATCAGATGTCAACGTTTTGAGGTCCTAGGAACCTATTCTGACTATTTTCAGGATGATGTCTGATTATCTGTATGTGTGTGTGTGTGTGTGTGTGTGTGTGTGTGTGTGTGTGTGTGTGTGTGTGTGTGTGTGTGTGTGTGTGTACCCGGTCGGCAAAAAGTTATTATAAAGATCTCACAAAATTAACATTTTTTGGATCTGATAACTTTGAGACTCATCTTAAAGATAACATAAAGACATCAGAAAGAAATCTATAATGCGCCACCTACACTGAGAGAAAATTTTATTCAAGTGTAATAAAAAAGTTTATTTGGACTCGAAAAAAAAACTTAGTTAATATTAATAAAATTATATTTCATATAAATAAAATTTTCTTAAAGACTTATAAACTTTTATTAGTATTTAATAAAATTTTATGAAATACTAATATGTGTTTATTAAAATAACCACGAGCGTCGCTTTCGTTTGCTGTCACAAATTCGCGCAGTTTGTACTCGCTCCAGAAGTTTAACAATAAAATAATAATTTAAACAAAACATAAATAAATATTTATCGATTTTTTTAATTTATTAAAATTCATTAAAATATAGAAGTTAAATGTGCTAAAACACTAATATGGAAAAGTTGTTAAAGGATTGGCAATTATTATCTTTGTGGCCTATTTTTTCAGGTAAATTGTTAAAAAAATTATTTTTAATTAATGTCCATAATTCATGTTCCATAACAAAATATTAATTTTTATTAACTACAATAAATTTTCACAGTAAAACTTTTTAATAAATAGTAAATAAGATTTTCCAACGAGACATCCTAACCTAACCTATTTCTTTACTCCTGACATATCTTGTCTTTATAGAACATGAATTAAACGATTTTGAAACCTTCGACGACTATATGACTTTAAGTAGTCAAGAAGAAATCAAAGAGTTGATTCCAAAATCTGGACTAATGGTGAAGTTACTAAAAAAATATCAGGAACAAGTGGGTTTAAAATTTTTTAAAATTTTTAATCAATTGGAGTAGCTTTGGTTTTCTCAAAATAATTGGAAGCTGTTGAAAATATATTAAAACATTTAATAAGTAAAATGTTGATATCTATTTTTATGGTAAATAAATTTTCACTAAACCAAAGATACTCTAATTGATTTCAATTAAAGTCAGTGAATCAAGTGATATTAATCTCGCTTGTAATGTTGGAGGTATATTATAGCTGAAGTGGTATTTGGGTGTTAATTTCTAATAAATTTTTTTAATCGATTTTTTAAAAAATAATATATCAATTATAATTTTAGAATACGCTAATATTTATAAAACATATTAAAATAGACTACTTCTAATGTATTAGTTACTTAATTATTTACATATGATATATATTGAACAAATATCGTAGACATGTAAAAGTTTTTATTATATTTGAATATATCAATGAAATACCAGTAAATTAAATTTGCAAAAGTACAATTAAAGAGTACGCAAAATCTGTGCTAGCATTTTTAAGATTGTCATTTTTAATGAAGTGTTATTGTTTATAAAAATTAAAAAATTCTCAGATAAAAAAATTCTCGGAAAAATTTTTAGACCTGGATATGCTATCTACATTCGGCAAAATATTAATGATGATCCAGTGTTCGGGATTATTTGTCGTATAATTACCAATAAAGACCAATGCATTTATTTTATTTACCAAGAAAGTTCTACTATTGGTTTATGTAATCACGTCAAAGGTTTTCTTCTAACTCTACCAAAAGCTAATAAAAAATTTCAACTTATGTATTATGATACAAATTCTTATATAAAGCCTCTTAAAATACATGTTACAGCGAATGGATCCAATGTAATTACATGTAGAGATTTTAAATAATAAAAATAAATAAATACTCTATTGAATTTATGAAATCAGTCTTTATTTTTGACAAATGCTCTTCTAAATTGTCTGGTTTTCTGCTTTTCTTTTCATTTTATTTAATAACTTTAAACTCTTATCAGTTCATTTGTTAAATTTTAAAACCTGAGTGAGTAGAAAAGTTTATTGGTATTTAATAAAATTTTATTAGTATTTAATAAAATTTTATTAGTATTTAATAAAACGCATATTAGTATTTAAGAAAATTTTTATTAGTATGTAAGAAAATTTTATTAATATTTAATAAATTTTTATTTGGAATTAGCCAAATAAACGTTTTATTAAATAGTAATAAAATTTTATTACTCTAGAATGAAATTTTCTCTCAGTGTAAGACAACAAAATAACAAAAAAAAATTTTTCAAAAATATTCAATTTGTCTACTTGATTATAACAAATTTTTAAATAATCAATGTTAATTATTTCTTAGCCATGCTACTAAACGCAATTTATGAATACAACAACAACCAAAATTAGAGATTTAGAAAGAAAAATCTTTTTTATAACATTAGCCGGATATTTCAATTTTTGATAACTTTAAAAATCATTGAAAACAAATGAAAAAACTTTCATAAACTATTACAACGGAATCTTGTTAATTATTTATGTAACAAGAGCGCCCGAAAGAAAAAATTTATAAACACATTTGTTAAACTTCTATTAGAGATTTTATCAAAACTCAAGTCTCCGAAAAATTTGTTAATTAACAATTACATAATTTAAACAAAAATCAAGCTAAAAAACTTTTTCTTTGCGGGGCTATATTCCTTCGAGTGTCTAGATAACACTATAATTTATTCAGATTTCCAAATTAACATTAAATGTTATAAAAAAATTATTCTGTGTTGCATACTTTGCTTGGCGGCGACGCCTGGGCACCGAAACGGCTGCGTGGAGCCCAACTTTCAACGTTAAATTATAATTATAAATAATGGAGCTACAACTCGTGGAGTGGAGACTTATTTTACAGAATTTTTCTCCTCTTTTTGGATCATTTGTAAAATTTCAGATATCCTTGATATTTTTGAAGTTATAACTACAAAACGGGGACTGCTTTTTTTGTCTCTTCGTTTTTTGATTATAACAAATGAAATTTTTAATGGCAGATAAATTAAAAAATTCCCATTTCTCAGAATTAAATTCCGAATTCAATACACCAATCGCCATATTTTCAAGAGTTTTTTAACGATTTTTCGCAGAAAACTCACTTCTCGACTAGACTATAGTACAGTGTTGGGTTAAAGTCCGCAACACGGTTTTAGCTTGGTCCGTAATAGTAGGGGAGAGAGGGGAAAAATGGGCCCCCACAAAATGTTTATTTAATTTAAATGATTCAAGAATATTTATTTTACTTAATCTAATTTATTTTCGAAACATTAATTATGGTAACCCATAATGTTTTACACAAATTTATTAATCAATTAAAATACAAAATAGGACATAAGTCATTTCCAAATGCATACATAAATTGAAACCGGGTGATTAATCGCATAATTAGCTTCTTGTATGCGGCTAATTTGAATCATGTCCACAGCCTTAGAATAATTTTGAACATCTTTCCTGTTGAATGTAAAATAAATCACATATAAGCAATCAATTGATAGATTAGTAATTTTTAAAAGTGAACTATTTATCGATATCTTACCTTTCTAGATTCTCTTATTTTTTGAAGATTTACCAACATCTCACTTGAATCGCCTTCATATGTAATCATATACAGCGAATCTGCGGCCTTAAGGCGGTCTTGTGTCATTGCATCGTTTTCTTCCCAAACACAGGATAGTAATGCCTGCACTAAACGCTCCCTGAATTCAGTTTTATTAGCATCCCATAATTCTTTATTAAATCCAGACTGACAATTGACCTAAATTTTAAATATTTTATTGTTAGAACGATATTTTATATTAATATTTTTACAAGCATAATTAATGATAAAAAAATTATTTCCAAAATGAATAATGAATATTTCATTTTGTTAAAATTCAATTCTTACCGAGACAACGTAGGTGATGAGAATGCAGAAAACTGTTAGACGAATCATGACGAATTATTATGACTTCAATAATTAAATATTACAATAGCGAAGTACCAGTTAACAGAGTGGAGTCCAAACTTAAAGTAGCTTCAAAATAATTCGGCTTTTATACTGAACTAGAAGACATGTTTTGCACGTGATCGCATTCGTGTCATTTTTAAAATCCTATTGTATGTTATTGTGTATATTTCTTAAATTTTCAGCCAATCAGGCTCGAACACAAGGCTTTACCTAATGAGAAACATATCCAAATACTGATAATAACTTAATAAGTTTTGATCATTTGTTTTTAACAAATCATTAGCGCGTTTTATTAGTTATGCTTGATAACAATTGACGTCACAGCACAATTTTATTGAGGTCAAGACAGTGAATAAAGATCATACTTTGATGCTTACAATGTTTTTTGTTATTCAATTCCAATTAATGCGCGCTTTAATTTTATAACTGTTGTTAAAACGCCATTAACTGACAACTGACATTTATCGTCTGTTAATTATTTACTTCCAATAATCTTTTAGACTCGATAATTTCGATTGAAAAAATAAATTTTGAACGAAGGAATTTTTTAATGATGTCAAATACAATAAATTTATATAATCAGTGTATAGATGAAAATAAATATAGAAGCGCTAGAGACTTTTGCTGTACTATTTTTTTATTTTAATTAAAATTAATAGAATTTTTCTTCTACACGTGGAAAAACAATTCGGAACAAGGATTAATTTCTTATAAGCATAAAGTACACGGAATTCAAATTAGTCATAATGTTTTTTATAAATAAATTGGGGATAGAATTCATTAAACATATTTATATTTAAAGTAAAAAAGTATATTAGTATCCTTTAATAGGCTAATGAGGTCCTAAAGACTGTAGATAATTTTGAACTTCAAATATCTTAATCGCTATCCAGTTTTTGAAAAAAGTACAAGAAACCTTTCTTGTAGAGAATTAAGAACACTACAAAAAAAGTTTCTTGTATTTTTTCAGGAAGCTTAATATTTGCAGAGATATTTTTAAAAAACCAATTCCACTTTTTTCTAACTGAAATTTCCTATAGGAAAATTTTTATAATTTTTGAAAACAATTATAAAAGTATTTTTAACTTCCCACTAATAAAATTGAAAATTTTCAAAAATTCGGGAAGTTATTGATTTCGGTCCGATTTGCAAAAACCGAATTTCTATCAGATTTTGACGTTTTGAGGTCCTAGGAACCCTAGTAGAAATAATCGAGTTTTCACTCGATATAAACCAGTAACTGGCCAGTGATATCGAGTAAAAACTCGAAATCGCGCCACCTACAACTAAGTCATAAACATTGGTCACACCGACACTGTACCTTTACTAGTGTGTGTGTCTGTTTATTTTTTTCTGTTAACCTGTACGCGTCGTTGTTTTAAAAAATATTAAAAAACAGTGTGAATTAATTAAAATTTGTGTATGTTAACGTAGAAATATTTTACAAAATATATTACAAAATGGATGCGGTAAAAAAAGTTGACACAATAAATGAATTGCGACTGTGGGCGATAAAATCAAATATTGCAGATTGTTATTTAGATGAGTTGTTAAAAATTTTGCAAGCTGGAGTTCTTCCTGAGTTACCAATAACGGCAAAAACATTTTTAAATAAATGTAGTGTATCTTTTGAAATTGAAAAAATGCCAGATGCTGATGAAGTTACTTTATTGTCAGATTTATTGTTGTTATTCTATTAATCTAATGATGTTATTTATTTCATAATATAAATAAATATAAATTAAACGTTTATGTCATATCGTTTATTTAACATTATTTTTATTTTATTTGACAATTTTTTATAACCCTTGATAACCTCAATATTCAAAATTGATAGTTTCACTGAAGCCGCCATGTTTTGCTCGATCTCTAGTAAAACTGGCCAGTTACTTGACACAAACTCGATATTGTACTGGCCAGTTACTGGTTTAAGTCTAGTTAAACTGGCTAGTTACTGGCTAAAAACTCGATATCATTTCTACTAGGGAAGCGATTCTGACTAATTTCACGATGATATCCGAGTATATGTATTAGACTGATTAAAAAAAATCGACTGATTTTTTTTTTCTTCATTATATCGAAAATATTGTTGGAAATGACGAAAAAAAAATACTGTGAAAGTTTGAGCTCTTAATATGAATATTAACAACTTCCGCATCGCAATTTTCTATTTCCCGTTTAAATAACATAGGAAAATTTATTTTTTAAGGTTTGGAATTTTGTAACTCACAGTGGGGCCAATACTTTTGAAGAGTTTTTTAACGATTTTTCGCAGAAAACTCACTTTTCGACTAGTAGACTATAGAATAATGTTGGGTTGAAGCCCGCAACACGGTTTTAGCTCGGTCCGTAGTAGTAGGGGAGAGAGGGGAAAAATGGGCCCTCCAAAATGTTTATTTAATTTAAATGATTCAAGAATATTTATTTTATTTAATCTAATTTATTTTCGAAACATTAATTATGGTAACCCATAATATTTTACACAAATTTATCAATTAATTCAAATAAAGAATAAGACATAAGTAATTTCCAAATGCATGCATAAATTGAAACCGGGTGATTAATCGCATAGTTAGCTTCTTGTATGCGGCTAATTTGAATCATGTCCACAGCCTTAGACTTAATTTGTACATCTTATCTGTTGAATGTATAATAAATCACATATAAGCAATCAATAAAAGGATTAGTAATTTTTGAAAGTGAACTATTTATCGATATTTTACCGTAGCAGATTCTCTCATTGCTTTAAGTTGTTCCGGAGTGAAAGATTCATCGTTGGGATTGATTGGCGCTTTAAATAATATATCGAATTCGAAACGGCGACCTGATGATTCTCCATCAGTGTGTTGCGATGCACATTTTTCTATTTGTTGCAATAACGTCAAACTTTGAGATGGTTGTGACTCAGGTAAAGGCTGACAATTGACCTACATTTTAAATATTTTATTGTTAGAACGATATTTAATATTAATATTTTTACAAGCATAATCAATGATAAAAAAATAATTTCCAATATGAATAGTGGATATTTCATTTTGTTAAAATTTAATTCTTACCGAGATAACGTAGGTGATGAGAATGCAGAAAACTGTTAGGCGAATCATGACGAATTATTATGACTTTAATAATTGAATATTTCAATATCGAAGTACCAGTTAGCAGAGCGGAGTCCAAACTTAAAGTAGCTTCAAAATAATTCGGCTTTTATACTGAACTAGAAGACATGTTTTGCACGTGATCGCATTCGTGTCATTTTGAAAATCCTATTGTATGTTATTGTGTATATTTCTTAAATTTTTATCCAATCAAGTTCGAACACAAGGCTTCACCTAATGAGAAACATATCCAAATACTGATAATAACTTAATCATTAAAAAAATGTTTTTGTTTTTTACGACGTGGATGAGTGTACAGAAATAGGTGGGATAGAATAAAGAATAAGCGTGCGGCACGGTAGGCTATTTCGAACACAGGTTTTTTTTTTGTATCTTTAGACACTACGTAAAATTTATTATTCATTTTTTAAAATTATAATTAATTTGATTTTACACTATGAGTTATTTTTGTGTTATCAAAGTAAAGAAATGGCGGGCAAACAGACCACCCCAAAATTTTATCAATAAATTTTTTTTAAAATTGTTTTCAATTTTCATTTACGATTCTCATGATAATTTTCGTACAATTTCGAGTTTTCCAAAATTGAAAAAAAAATTTTGTGTTCACCCCGATTTTCGAAAATCGAATTATCATTAGAGGTCAACGTTTTGAGGTACTACGAACCTATTCTGACTATTTTAAAGATGATGGCCGATTATCTATATGTATGTGTGTGTGTGTGTATGGATGTAAACTCTCCATATCTTTTTAATGAATCAACCGATTGAGATGATTCTTACGGCAATCGAAATAGTTTATTGCCTGTCAACTTTCCTGAAAATTTTAGATCGATCGACAAGAAAGACTAACATATTAAAGAAATACCAAAAAAAATATTTTTTTTTTTTAGTTTTTTATTGAATTTTCAGAAATGACTTCAAACAATAGACTTCAAAATCAGCTCTAGAACTTAATAAAACGCGTCAATTGCCGCCTTAGTCATCTCAATCGGTTAATTTGTTCGAGAGATATCGCAGGAGAAAGAAATGTAAAAAATCAGTTATTTGCGAATATATCTTTGAAATAACTTAACTAAACAATTCAAAAATTCGATCAGCTCTAGAATTCAATCAAATACGTCGATTGCTGCCTCAACTATCAAGATCGGTCAATTCGTTCGTGAGATATCGTGGGAGAAATGCTAAAAAACGGTTTTTTTCGAAAAAAATGGCATACAAAAGTATTTTCGAGCTCAAGGAGCTCGAAAACAGCGGGAAGTTTTGGGGCTGGCCCGCAGGGTCTAGCGATAGACCGATTTTTTTTTTTCATGTTGATTTATGTAAATCTACTATCCCATTCTTATTAACAAAAGTTTGTTATTCTTAGGGCTGATGTTTGTCACTTATCGAAAATCAATAATGAAAACATGAGAAAATTACTAATTCTAATATTGTGATTCAAATAATAGGATCATATTTAATGAGTAGTGAAATACTTAATATAGTCCGTCCTTGGAATACTCGAATATTTAATAGCTAGTATAATCACTTTTAAGTTTTGATAATTTGTTTTTAACAGACTTGGGCCAAGACTAAATAACTTAGCCTTGGCCAAGCCTAGAGCCACCCTAACTTGGGCCAAGTTTGCGTAACCTAACGTCGGCCGTTGGATGGTAACTCTAACATGGACCAAGACTGGGTAACCTAGCCTTGGCCTACCCAATGATCACCCGAATTTAAGCCAAGACTAGGTTCCCCTGCTTTGATCATTCAATGGCAAGCCAGACTTGGGCCAGAATTGGTAAACCCTCGTTTTTTATTAATTATTCAATTAACTCATTATTATGGTTTTTTAAATTAATAATTATTTATTTTTGAATTAAAATAAGTTTTAATTAATAAATATTATAATATTGCGATTTAAATTATTTACAACTAATAATTGAAATATATTTTAGTTCGTTGTTATTTGCAATCAACAGCCGTAATTTAATAATTCTAGTTATAAAAATTAATTTAAGTAAGAAATAACTCATGAATTTCTACAATAAATGTTATTTTTAATATTGGTGGTAGAGCAAGACAATTCAACTGGGTTCTTGATAAATAATCAATTAAATTTAATAAATTTTATTTTTAAAAATTATGTAATTTTAATAAAAATGATACGAAATTATAATTTTTTTTCTTAATCGAAAATATTGATTTTATTGCTTTTCATATTTCATAAAACCAAGTGGTTGTAGTAAAATGAATAAGTACAGCATATAAAAGTTTCAGTTCAACATTAGTAGGTTCGTCCAGTAGCTACCGTTCAAACCTAGCGATCAGATGGACGGCAGTTCGCGCCCAGAGCCCAGCAGAATTTTCACCGAGTTTTTTCCCGTCATTTACCTTACTTAAATAGTTTAAACGTTAATGATCACAAACTCTATTAGGATAATAATAATAAAATTTTTTTTTAAATTAAATTTATTTGTTTTGTCGATGCATGGGCCAAGTCTGGCAAGCAAGCATGGGCCAGGTCTGGCAAACAAGTATGGCTCAGATCTGGCCACCACGCATGGGCCAGCCTTGGCAATGATGCCTGGGCCAATGGTAACAACCACGCCTGGCACCCTGTTATCATCCCAGACTTTTGCCAAAGCTGGGCCAAAGCGGGTTTACAAGCTTGGGCCAGAGATCGACAGCATTGCGCCAAGCGTGGCCCATATATGGCTCCGTCGTATTTTCCTGTATGGGTCTGACTATTCCCGGATAGTTGTCCGTGTGTATATGTGTGTGCGTATGTGTAAGCTTTTTTTGTCTGACGATATCTTGGAACGGATCAACCGATTTAAACGTACTTGATGGCAAACGGAAGGGCTCACCAAAACTTAGAGTTGATTAGATTTTAAAGATTAAAATTTTGTTTGTTTTTTGTTTTTTGCATATAACTTATAAACCACTTGTCCGATTCACCTCAAAATGTCATCAGTTTGAAGTCCTATTGAGCCCTTTCAAGAGTATTAACTACGAGAATACCGAGACGGAACAAGGAAAAGACCACGAGACGACAAGGACCGGTACAGACAAATAACCCAGAATTACACTAATGGGACCAAACCAAGACGAAGGCTGGATACAAGTCGTAGCTGTAAATAAAATCGTCGGATATTCATTAATTTAATTGTAGGCCTGGGCCAGAATTAATTAATTAATAGTCACACAAAATCGTACGTCGTGTTCATCACGTGATCGTCGCATCTAGGCCGAACTAAGTAAATTATTTAATAATTATTAATTAATCAGCGTAAAAATAAGTTCGTCAGCCAGACGCTAAACAATCGAGTGTTCTTGAAGCTTCTAGAAAAATCCAAACAACATGGCCGGATTTACTGCGTCATAGAATTTTCCAGGCCATTCAAGAGACCGCGTGCCGGGAAATTCATTCTCAATCTAGCCAATAAACTAGTCTTTAATATTAGAGTAAATTTAATCATAAATAAATTAATTCATAAATTAAATAAAATCAATTAATAATTTATAACGTTAAATGTGTCGTGAAGTAAAACGTGAAAATTGATAATTAAGTTTTGCGAAGTTGGAAGAATTGAGTACGGTGCCAGTTTTGGTATTGAAATTTACTGACGTAAATTCTATTGTGGTTACAGATAATTATTGAAAATAAAATTAATAAAAGTAATAGTGAGGCAGTCAATTAAAAATTAATTGATTAATAAAAATATCTTCAAACTAAATTTTAGTTATTTAATTTTATTGTTGATGAAGGAAGGTTAACGTTATAAGAAATTAGTTGTATATTAATTGATGAGTAATTTTAAACGGTGAATTGAATTAAAGGATTTTAATATTGGTAAAAGGAAAATTGATAAAAGAATGTGTGAGTTAAGAGTGAAAATTAGTGTTAGTGATAATTAAAATTGTGAGTGTTAAAATCACGTCGAGGATCAAGGTGACTGCGCGGGAATAAATAAAAGGTTATAGCCACGTAGAGGGTCTTGGTGACCGCGTGGAGGATTAAGTTAAGGTTTAGTTAAGTCGCGTGTGTGTGTACTAAGTCCAGGGGACTCAGTTAAGTGTGTGTGTGATATAGCCAAAGGTAGTGGCTTAATTAAGAGCTAAATAATTATTGTTTTAAATCGGCAAAGGTAGTTGACGTTAGTTAATAAGATTTAACGAGGTTTGTAAAATGAAAATTTTTATAAGGTCATATAAATAAAAGGTTAAAATTGTTATTCTAGATAAAGTGTCAACTAATTATAAATTATCCTTCCTCATCTTTTTCTTACAAATCAGATTTTACAACGACCCTGAACATTAAGATCCGGTTCTGGAAGACTGTAATACTTCCAGTGGCGCCCTTTTTAAGGACGATCAAGGTAGCAGTATCCCTGTTATAAATCCGTTTATTCCATACAAAGAAATCGTCGGACAAAAATTTTAATTTTTCAGTGAAGGTATGTTTCACCGGTGTAACAAACTTTTGATTTCAAAGAGCTCAAAAATTTACAAGTAGTAATGTTTCTTAGCTCCCTGAGCTCGAAATCAGCAGGAAGTTTTGGGGCTGGCCGGGTCAGGCGGTTTTCAGATTTCTTTTTTTTAAATCATCATTTACAATTCTTAATATAATTAAGAAATAATTAAATTCCAAAACTACTCTCTAAAACTAAATTAGTGAAAAACCACTAATTACTTGTGAATATTCACTAATCTAAATTGTCCAAAGTATACGACTACACTGAGAGAAAAGTGCTTAGTAACCTGAACTATTCAGCGACAGATATAAAAATATAGTCTCCCTAACCAATTTTTATTGTTACTGGAACTATATACTAGTGTGAATCAGCACGAAAAAATAGTTACATTAACTAAATTTAAGAAACTATTTTTGCCTCATTATGGTCACTACAAAACTTCAATCTTTATAAATCAAGGTTGGGTAGTGAACACAATATTACCTTTATCATTGGGTCGATTAACATAATATAGATACAGTAACTATGTTAGCTTAGTGACTGTATGATAGTTGGTAGAAATAATTTTAATAGTTGACTCAACTAAGAGTTTAGTCGTCGTCTCATAGAACTGCATTTATTTAGTTTCTTTTACTACTGACAAAAGTATCAACCGTACTATTTCATCTTAGTTGTCTAAACAATCAATTTCCAGTTAATTTAATAATTATAGAATATTTCTGCTGACTAATAATCAACTGTAAAAAAAAATTCAAGGGGAATATAGTTATGGATACCATTAATATTTAGTTTCCCTGGCTATAAATTCCGATCCTAATGCCAAAAGTGCGTACTGCAAAATATACGCCTTATTGGGTCTGCTGAGCCAAAGAAGCGTATCAAACATTTTTTTTGCTTATCAATTCCGAATTGTTAAAAATGTGAAGATCGATTAAAAAAGTGAAAAAAAATTTTTTTTTTATACCAAAAGGGCGTGTAAAAATTTTTTGTTGTCAATCAATTCGGAATTATTTATTAAAATGAAAATCAATCAAGATGATATATATATCTTTTCTCCCAATAAATTTTCCTTTTAGCTTAAACAACTTTTTTTTTTTTTTTTTTTGGCTGAAGCATACAAAAATTCTCGCGTTAAAAAAATAGTAATTATTCTGACAAAATTTATTTTCTTCAAACTAAAAAATGCAATTGTTACTAAAAACTAACATATCTTGCTACAAAAAATATCTCCTATATTGAGAAATTAAAACTCTTTAAATAAGTAAAAATTTTTCGATTTAAGCGTGGGAATATGTTGACTTGAAAAAAAATATTTCGATTCGAGATAAAAATTCAAGATAAATTTTTACTTGTTACAGAAGTTTTTATTTCTTAATATTAGATATTTTTTTGAAGTAAGATGTATTAGTTTTTTGTAGCAATCTGCACTTTTTTGTTTAAAGAAAATAAAATTTCTCTCAATGAGTATTATTATTTAGCGGAAGAACTTTTCATGCTCCAACCAACACAGAATAGTTGCTTAAACTAAGGGATAAATTTCTTGGGAGAAAAGATATATATGGAGGAGAGGGAAGTCATCAGAGCAAGGCAACAGCATTGGGAGTAGTTCGGTGCTCGCCACTAGATCGCGCCCACTTTTTGTAGTGTCCCTGGTAAGAAACTTATTTCAGAAGTATTATATTCCAAGCTTGAGAACAATTCTGGCATTAGTACTTCTCTGTTATTTGACAGAGTGACTAGTATCATTTTTGATTGTAATATAGTATGTACTAAATTACATCATGACATTAATGTTTAACATTAATGTTTCCTAAAATAATTTTTGTAATAATAGAAAAACATCAAGTACATTTAATGTAATAGAAAACAAATTTTCTGTATTTATCACATAAATGTTGGCTATTAAAGAAAAAAGAATTCAGTAACAATAAAACAAAATTTGCACTACAGATCGCTAAATAATTTTGTTTCTTGCAATACTAAATTATGGCAATGGTAACTATGAATGTTTAGTTACAATAAGTCAAATTAGTACATTCGCAGAAAGTTCGATTTTCTAGTGTGTACATCTAGACACAAATACTTATTGCTACTATTATAAATGATCTGAAGAACTAAGTGTACATTATTAACATCACAATAATCTTAATATTTATTAGACTAAGAATAAATTGCTTACTACAATATAAATTATAGTCATGTTAACTTTAAACTGATAGTAATAAAAACTTTCCCTAAACTAGTTATGTTCATTATTGCTATCTTAGTATATGTAACTAAAAATAGTAAGAACGACTATGTAGTCGTAGAGCACTTTACTGTGGCGTATTAGTTACTGAAACTGACTTCAATAGCTGAGTCGTCTGTGAACTACGATTCCTTAGTTCAGAAAACCGTTTTTTTCTCTCAGTGTATGAATTAGTGACTATTCACTTTTTGAATTAGTAAAAAAAACAACATATAGAATTAGTGAAAATTTCCTTGATTGAATTAGTCAAAAATGTACTAATTCACTTGTTGACGAGGATTTATTTGGAAAAATATTGTATCGTTGCTAATAATATTGTATCAAAATATTATTATTATTATGAGTATTATTTGTAATTGATTATAAAATTTTTTTAGCAACTTGATCGACTAAATTAACAATTAAAATTACTTTCGTATGGTAAATATTTATATCATAATTATACTCATAACCTGAATCTATTGTCAATGATGGTTTTGATTAAGGTTCGGTAAAAAAAGTTGGAGTAAAAATATAAAGCTATTAAAAAATAACAAAATGTATTATTTAGCAACTAAATTAGGTTTTATTTAATTAACTTACCTTAATTACTACTGTTCAGTTGTATTTAAAAATTATCGTAATTAATTTTGCCCTGAATTTGATAATTCTATGACAGAATAAAAAGTCCTTAAGCGAGGCGCCACTAGTAATCATTGTAGAATCCGGGGAATCACTAATGAATTAGTGAATCTAATTCAAAATCACTAATTTTGTAGTGAATTTCAAGAACATTATTTCAATTAGTGGAATTTTCACTTATTTAGTTTTAGAGAGTAATGCACCAATCGCCATATTTTAAAGAGTTTTTTAACGATTTTTCGCAGACTCACTTCTCGACTAGTAGACTATAGTATAATGTTGGGTTGAAGCCCGCAACACGGTTTTAGCTCAGTCCGTAGTAGTAGGGGAGAGAGGGGAAAAATGGGCCTTCCCAAATTGTTTATTTAATTTAAATGATTCAAGTATCTTTATTTTGTTTAATCTAATTTATTTTCGAAACATTAATTATGGTAACCCATAATATTTTACACAAATTTATCAATTAATTCAAATAAAGAATACGACATAAGTAATTTCCAAATGCATTCATGAATTGAAACCGGGTAATTAATCGCATAATTAGCTTCTTGTATGCGGCTAATTTGAATCATATCCACAGCATTAGAAATCACTTGCACATTTTATCTGTTGAATGTAAAATAAATCACATATAAGCAATCAATAAACAGATTAGTAATTTTTAAAAGTGAACTATTTATCGATTTCTTACCGTAGCAGATTCTCTCATTGCTTTAAGTTGTTCCGGAGTAAAAGGTTCATTGTTGGGATTGATTGGCGCTTTAAATGATATCTCGAATTCGAAAGGGCTATGATCCATGTATTCTCCATCAATTTCTCGCGATGCACAGTTTTCTATTTGTTGCAATAACGTCAAACGTTGAGATGGTTGTGACTCAGGTAAAGGCTGACAATTGACCTAAATTTTAAATATTTTATTGTTAGAACGATATTTAATATTAATATTTTTACAAGCATAATCAATGATAAAAAAATTATTTCCAATATGAAGAGTGAATATTTCATTTTGTTAAAATTTAATTCTTACCGAGACAACGTAGGTGATGAGAATGCAGCAAACTGTTAGACGAATCATGACGAATTATTATGACTTTAATAATTGAATATTTCAATATCGAAGTACCAGTTAGCAGAGCGGAGTCCAAACTTAAAGTAGCTTCAAAATAATTCGGCTTTTATACTGAACTAGAAGACATGTTTTGCACGTGATCACATTCGTATCATTTTTCAAATCCTGTTTTATGTTACTGTGTATATTTTTTAATTTTTATCCAATCAGGTTCGAACACGAGGCTTCACATATATGAGAAACATATCCAAATACTGATAATAACTTAATCATTAAAAAAATGTTTTTGTTTTTTACGACGTGGATGAGTGTACAGAAATAGGTGGGATAGAATAAAGAATAAGCGGGCGGCACGGTAGGCTATTTCAAACACATTTTTTTTTTCTGTATCTTTAGACACTACGTAAAATTTATTATTCATTTTTTAAAATTATTATTAATTTAATTTTACACTATGAGCTATTTTTGTGTTATCAAAGTAAAGGAACGGCAGGCAAAACAGACCACCCAAAAATTTCATAAATAAATTTTTTTTAAAATTGTTTTCAATTTTCGTTTACAATTGTCATAATAATTTTTGTATAATTTCAAGTTTTCCAAAGTTGGAGAAAAAATTTTTTTTCAGGAATTATTCAGCTGACTCAATTTATTGTTGACCATAAAAATGAATGCAATGTCTTCTTCACTACATCTAAATTGTATATAAGTTATTTGTCTTTAATAATTTCGTTTTTTAACTTCCCGCTAAGAAAATTGTAAATTTTCGAAAGTTCGGGAAGTTTTTGTTTTCATCCCGATTTACGAAAATCGAATTATCATCAGATGTAAACGTTTTGAGGTCCTAGGAAGCTATTCTGACTATTTTCAGGATGATGTCCGATTATCTGTATGTATGTGTGCGTGCGTGTGTGTGTGTGTATAGATGTAAACCCTCCATATCTATTCAATGAATCAACCGATTGAGATGATTCTTGCGACAATCGAAAGAGTTTATTGGCTGTCAACTTTTTTGAAAATTTGAGATCGATCGACAAGAAAGACTCTAAGATATTAAAGAAATACAAAAAAAAAATTTTTTTTTCAGTTTTTTATTGAATTCCCCGAAACGATTTTAAACGATCGACCTCAAAATCTAATCAGCTCTAGAACTTAATAAAACGCGTCCATTGCCGCCTTAGTGATCTCAATCGGTTAATTTGTTCGAGAGATATCGCGGTAGAAAGAAATGTTACACATCAGTTATTTGCGAATCAAAGAGTTCGAAAGCAGCGGGAAGTTTTGGGGGTGGCCTGCAGGGTCAACCGATAGGCTGATTTTTTTTTTTCATGTTGATTTATGTAAATCTACTTTCCCATTCTGATTGACAGATGTTTGTTATTCTTAGGGCTGATGTTTGTCACTTATCGAAAATCAATAATGAAAACATGAGGAAATTACGATGACTAATATTGTGATTGAAATAATAGGATAATACCCTAGTGGATCCGAATTACGGTAAATACAGTGATTTACCGTAATTTACGGTGCCTAGCAGAATTACCGTAAATTACGTTAATTTACCGTAAATTACGGTAATCTACGGTACATTACGGTAATCTACGGCAAATTACGGTGAATTTCCGTGATTTACCGTAAATTACGGTGCCTAGCAGAATTACCGTAAATTACAGTAATCTACGGTAAATTACGGCGCCTAGCAGAATTACCGTAAATTACGGTAATTCACCGTAAATTACGGCAATCTACGGCAAATTACGGTAAATTGCCGTAATTTACCGTAATTTTACGGTGCCTAGCAGAATTACCGTAAATTACGGCAATTTACCGTAACTTGCCGTAGATTACCGTAATTTACGGTAATTCTGCTAGGCACCGTAAATTACGGTAAATCACTGTATTTACCGTAATTCGGATCCGCTAGAGTATTGAATAAGTAGTGAAATATTTGATACAGTTTGTCATCGGAATACTCGAATACTTAATAGCTAGTATAATTACTTTTAAGTTTTGATCATTTGTTTTTAACAAATCATTAGCGCGTTTTATTAGTTATGCTTGATAACAATTGACGTCAAAGCACAATTTTATTGACGTCAAGACAGTGAATAAAGAAAATACTTTGATGCTTAAAATTTTTCTTGTTATTCAATTCCAATTAATGCGCGCTTTAATTATATAAATGTTGTTAAAACGCCATTAACTGACAACTGACATTTATCGTCTGTTAATTATTTACTTCCAACAATCTTTTAGACTCGATAATTTCGATTGAAAAAATAAATTTTGAACGGAGGAATTTTTCAATGATTTCAAATATTATAAATTTATAAAATCAGTTTATATATGTAAATAAATATAGAAGCGCTAGAGACTTGTGCTGTACTATTTTTTTATTTTAATTAAAATTCATAGAATTTTTTTTCTACACGTGGAAAAACAATTAGGGACAAGGATTAATTTCTTATAAGCATAAAGTACACGGAATTCAAATTAGTCATAATGTTTTTTATTCAACTCATGCGCGCTATTCACGTTTTATCATGCCTAAAATGCGAACCCTAAATGGCCGTTTACCGACTGGTGCAAAATTATTTGTCAAAACACAATAAAGATGTCTACTATCCCGGCCATTGTGACGTAATGAAAATAAACGTAACTATCTTTCAAGCTCTTACTGAAAATAGGGTAATTACAATTCCCTGTTGTTACCCCCCGGGAAAAACGGATTAGATCTGACCATATATAAAAAGATCTGGCCAGATCTGCCTTAGCAGATCTGGCCAGATCTTTAAATTGTCTCTATCTGACGAGATCTGGCCAGATATAACTAAAAAATAATCTTTTCAGATCTGACCAGATATAACGAAAAATTAATCTTATTAGATCTGGTCATATCTGGTCATATCTTTAAATTGTCTCTATCTGACGAGATCTGGCCAGATATAATCAGATCTGACCAGATGTATTCAAACAGATCTCTACCTAGATCTTTCAGTTGCTATTTTTTTTATTATTATCCTAGATAAATTTTAAATGTTTATGTATAAAATCCAGATGCTATTATGGATTAGGAAAGATAATTATTGTTAATTAGATATGTCTTTTATTCTCATTCTACGCTTGAGATAACATTTTTAAACATACACTTATATTAAAAATTCCTAAACTTAAATTGTATTAATGAAAGTAATACGAGCTAAACTTGTTTACACGTCAATAAATTTGACCAATGTGAGATCTTTGAGTTATAGCTCAATCTCAATATATTTTAAACTTAAATAAATAACTTTATTATTAAATTTACTTAAATTATTTAATTCAATCATTAAACATTTTACACACTTATCATAGGTCAATATAAAAATTAACATATATATTAAAATATAATTTGTATTGTAGTAATAGACAATAATTAGTCAGCAATTTTTTTAGGCTTCAATTTAATAATTTATAGTAAATTTAATAATTACGTTCAAAATAACTGTTTTAAACATATGAATAAAGATAGTAAAAAAAATTGTTTACGCGTCAACAAATTTGACCAGTGCGAGACTTTGAGTCACTACTCAATTTAGAAACTTTTTAATCTCAGAATGTTTAAATAAAAATAATAAAAAAAAATTCTTTTAAAGAATTAAAGACCCATTGTTATTCATCCTTTATATGATTTACTATAATATATGCATAACTACTTAATCAGATCTGATCGAATCTGATGCTGTTGACAACTTCGATATAGTTATATCTGGCCAGATATGATAAGACCTTTTCATGTCTAATGTATTTTGCAATCCAGATATAGTTATATCTGTTTAGATCTGGCCAGATATGATAAGACCTTTTCATGACTAATGTATTTTGCAATCCAGATATAGTTATAACTGTTTAGATCTGATCAGATATGACTAGATCTGATCATGTCTGATGTATTTTTCAACTCAGATATAGTTATATTTGTTTAGATCTGATCAGATATGACTAGATCTGTTCATGTCTGATGAATTTTTCAACCCAGATATAGTTATATCTGTTTAGATCTGATCAGATATGACTAGATCTGATTAGGTCTGATGTATTTTTCAATTCAGATATAGTTATATCTGTTTAGATCTGATCAGATATAACTAGATCTGATTATATCTCAAATCCCATATCTAACCAGATATAAATAGATCTGATCAGATATAATTAGATCTGACCAGATATAATTATATCTGGTCCGATCTAATCCGTTTTTCCCGGGCCATTGAGTAGCCAAGGTTGTGATGCCGAATGTTTTTTTTTCACCATGTCACTAAACAGCTATTGAGACTTCGCTTTTTAGGCGATTAATAAAACGTGAATAGCGCATATGAGTTGAATAAAACTATGGGCGCAACATGTAGGGTAAGTCATAATCCATCACCCGCGATGTGTTTAGCACTCGTCTCTGGTGCGCAGTATGCACTCGCTTCGCTCGTGCCTGCGCACCTGCGACTAAACGCATCGCGCTGACACATTATGTATCACTTACTCTACTAATTACGCCAATAACTATATCATGGTCTGTTTGAAAGTGTCATTAACTATGGCATTATAGCTTGGGGTGGTGCTTATAACAACTCTGTCAAAAGTGTAGCCTCCATCCAACCTAAATTGCTTAATAAAATTAGCTCATGTAATATAAACACTGCTACTCCTCTAAATATAAAAGAGGCTTTCATTGTAAATGTTATATGTTACTATTATGAAGAGTGTAAAAACCTATATCTACAAAAGGTTGTTAATACAAGATCCAAGTTGCTGGTCCTTCCCAAAATTAATAAATCAATAAGCTATAAAAATGCATATTATGTAGCATTAAAAATCTACACGGAAAGAAAATTATGGCAGCGGTTCCCATAATTCTGTGAAATTTTTTCCTATACCATCATAGGAATTACGACCATAAATTATGGGAGCGGTTCCTATAATTATAGGAATGTTTCCCATAATTATAGGAATAGTTCCTATAATTATGGGAATGATACCCATAACACTATAGGAATGGTTCCTATAATTATAGGAATGGTTCCTATAATTATAGGAATGGTTCCTATAATTTATAGGAATACTTTCTATAATATTATGGGAATCATTCCTATAATTCATGGGAATGGTTCCTATAATTTATAGGAACCATTCCCATAAATTATAGAAACCATTCCCATAATATTATGGGAATGGTTCCTATAATAGTATGGGAACTATTCCCATAATGCAATTGGAATGGTTCCTATACCATTATGGGAATCATTCCCATAATATTATGGGAATAGTTCCCATACTATTATAGGAACCATTCCCATTATATTATGGGAATGGTTCCCGTAATATTATGAAAAAATTATTTTAAAGAAGTGTGGTAATCACTTCTACAATACACAGAAATATTATTAAACATAAAAACAAAAATTCAAACATTGAAAAAAAAAATCGTATTTGGCAAAAAAACATTAAAATTTTTAATAAGATTTTTTTGTCAGCACAAAACATTCAAGAAAATTCAAATTTCGGGAAATTTCTACACTATTGTGCAAAAAAAAAATTTTATGATATTATAGTGATGGCTCCCATAACATTATGGGAATAGTTCCCATAATATTATAGGAATAATTCCTATACCAATATAGGAACCATTCCCATAATAGTATGGGAATGATTCCCATACCATTATGGGAATGGTTCCCATAATGATATGGGAATGGTTCCCATAATGATATGGGAATGGTTTCCATAATATTATGGGAACCATTCCCATAATGGTATGGGAACCATTCCCATATCATTATGGGAACCATTCCCATAATGGTATGGGAACTATTCTCATACTATTATGGGGATGGTTCCCATAATATATGGGAACCATTCCTATAGTAGTAGTGGTACTATTCCCATACCATTATGGAAACCATTCCCATAATGCATAGGAAAACTTCCCATAATTTTCTTTCCGTGTATAACCAATTGCCAAACAGCATGAAAACTTTAATGTGTTCTAAGAAGCAATTAAAAAAAAAGTGTAGTAATTGGATAAGAAATAAGAACCAATAATTATTATCTCTAATAAAAGTTATGACTAGTTCATAATAATGTTTTTATGTATAATTAATTTATGTATAATTGTTATATACTATGTACTGGTTCTAAGCACAGGTGTAATTGCACCTCTTTAGAATTTGTTTTTTTATACCAGTTATAAATAAAATAAAATAAAAATATAAAAAATTGAATTTTGATTCTTTAAGGAAAAATAGAGAAAACAGATGAAGAAAAGAAAAAGAAAGGAAAAAAAAGTAAAAAAGGAAAAAAAGATGAAAATTATGAAGGAAATAATGAAACCCTCAGTACATTATTTTCTGGTGTAACATCAACTCACATGAATTTAGATATTGATGATGACGAAGATAATGAAGAGTCTGCTACTCAAGAAGATTATGAAGAAAAAAATGTCGTTGGCAAATCAAATTCGCAAAAAATAAAGACTACAATGAAACGCGGAGAGTGTAATATTTTTTAATTTTTAATAAAAGATTTTAATTGCGATCTGTAAGTGGAACTTTATCTACTTTGACGTTTTTTTAGGATACCAGCACCGAAACTTCTGATTTTAGTGTCTCTATAGCCAGTCAAAATAAGTTAATTTCAGTCCAGTGCCGCGGAATAATATTAGCAATTAATTAAAGTAACGTGACCTAAGTCCACCTCCTCCACGGAAGCAGTTTCCTCGCCCTTTTGGGCACACACGCGCTGCGAAGTCCCATCTCTTCTACCCAGATGACTCTCGCAGTCGAAACCAATAGCGGATATTTACCGGGGGTATAATAAAAAATCCCCATTGCGTGTGGTATCTAACCACAGCCACCACGAGTCCTACCTCACTCGGGCCCCTATTCCTTCCATCCCAGGAAATAAAGAGACTCTGGCCGAAATGGGGCTTGGAATGGGGTCCCCATGGTACCAATTCCCTGTATTGGTCTACAGGCTGCAGATAAGTGGTGAATTGCAGCATAACTCAATACCCTAGAAAGGATTTCTTCCACATTATTCCACTTGGATTTAGGACGGCAGCTATTAAAAGATTGCCCTCTAGCGTCATCACCAAGTGAATATCACTTGCTAGCTATAGCTTGTAATAGTATTGTATACACGCTATTACCCTTAGATATTTAAGACAGTCAAAAGGGGTTTGCTTCGCCCGCGCAGAGGTGCCTATTAGCTTCTTGCAACCACGGAGTTGCCACATATTACAAGGTGCAAAACATGCGGGCACCGCTAATGGTTGGAGTAATAGTCTCAGAACCCACGTAGAGGGTGGCACTTGTTTGGTCTGACGACCCCTAGAGGGCGCCAAAACCTCTTCTGAGGAATAATATTAGCAAACGCGTAAATTACGAATTCCTTCAATCAGCGGGCAGAAATGAACTTGTTTCATCCCTTGGAAAGAGGAAAATAATGTTCTACCTGCTGATTAAAGGGATCTTCAATTTCAACTCTGATACTTATCATTTACTGGGCGTCTTCTGAGGAAGGCAGGGAAAGAAACCACGTCCCCTTTTGGCCAAGTGGTATGTCGACCAATACATGGAATTGGTGCTATAGAACCAGATAGGTCTGCATAAGAGGAACCAAATGCTAGGGTTCTATGGGCACGGACTCGTAGCGGCTGTTAGTTCGCCAAATAAATAGCGGCTCCTTGCCTTTATAAATCTGGAAAAATTTCTCATCCAAAAATTTCTCAGCAATAATTACTCAAACAAAAATTGATCCAACACAAGAATTTCTCGCTACAAAAAATTCTCAAAACCAAAATTACTCACCACTAAAACTTCTCTACATACCAAATGTATATTATTTTTTATATGGGTGCTACGCTCTCCATCTCCATTTTTTAAGCACAAATATAAATAATGATTGTTAAAATAACATTAAAAATTTCTATATTTATAAACATTTTTATTTATTACTATAAATTAATCACAATTTCAAATTCAATATCTATAAAATAGTATATTGTGAACATTAGACTGGGCCAAAAAAATCGACTATTTTTTTTTTTAACGATACCGTGTAAATATTATTTGGGATGACAAAAAAAAATTATTGTGAAAATTTGAGCCCTTAATTTTGATATTAAGAGTCGTATCATCGCAATTTTCGATTTTTTTTAAATGAGCGGGTTTTTGTCTCATAACTCTCAATCCATCGAGATAAACAAAATCGACTCAGATACATTTTTTGAAGAAAATTTGATGTTCTACAAAAAAGGTTTGATTGAAATTTTTCGTCAAATGAATCGTTTCCTTATAATCATGCTTTGAACGTTGGTATGGTTTTAAAATTTGATGGTTCAACTTTGGAATTCTGTAATTCATGTAAAAATAAGTTTCCGGAAAAAGACAATAAATATTCTTGAAGGAAATTGAATGCTCTACAAAAACAGACTCTTAACAATTTTCGCTAAATTCACTCCTTCAAAAGTTATTCAAGATTATTGAAGTCATTTTACATAACTTCAACCTTGAATAACTTTTGAAGGAGTGAATTTAGCGAAAATTGTTAAGAGACTTTTTTTGTAGAGCATTCAATTTCCTTCAAGAATATTCATTGTCTTTTCCCAGAAACTTATTTTTACATGAATTACAAAATTCCAAAGTTGAACAATCAAATTTTGAAATCATACCAATGTTCAAAGCATGATTATAAGGAAACGGTTCATCTGACGAAAAATTTCAATCAGATCTTTTTTGTAGAACATTAAATTTCCTTCAAAAAATGTATCTGAGTCGATTTCATTTATCTCGATGGTTTGAGAGTTATGAGACAAAAACCCGCTCATTAAAAAAAAAATAAAAAATTGCGATGATACACCTCTTAATATCAAAATTAAGGGCTCAAATTTTCACAATAATTTTTTTTTGTCATCCCAAATAATATTTACACAGTATCGTTAAAAAAAAAAATAGTCGATTTTTTTGGCCCAGTCTAGTGAACATACTATTTTATAGAACGCTAAAATTATTTAACTGAATTGCTTATATACTTTACTTTAAAAACGTAATAATATTAGATAATAACAACACCATAAAATTTTGATTTTACTTTACATATGATATTATAAACACGTACGTACCGGATTAGTACCGAATAACCCGAGCTTACTGTTGAATCAGTGAACTTTACTGGTTAACCAGTGAATTTTAATGGTGTACATAAAAGTCACTGATTCATCAGTGAGGAATTCCACTGATTTACCAGTGAGTTTCACTGATTCAACAGAGTGAGCTCATATAACTTTCATCATAGCCCAACTTATACATATAGGGCATGATTATTTACGTGACTCACACAAATTCGCCTTGGTTTCGACTTAATTGGTCTTAATTAGTCACAATTTAAGACGACCAAGTCTAAATCAAGTTTTATTTTTGACCAGGGTAGGGTCACAATTTAACTTGAGATGTATTAATTAATTCAATCGACATTAATAAACAAACATCAGGTTATATATAACTTTCTATAACCGGTACAACTAATCATAGGTCGCTGTTGATAACGGACACTCGAGGTACTTAAATTTCGCACTGGTTTGAATCAGTGATCCTAATACTCACTGGTTTACCAGTGAGCAACTTTGAATCTCACTGATTCACCAGTGACTTTTTTTACTCCCTGAATGAACCGGTGGATTTCTCACTGATTCAAATTAAGAGAGTAACGAAATGGTCAACGACACTGAAGAAACGATACTAAATAACTTTCAAATAATTTTCATTATCGTAGTAAAGTGATTATCAGATAGTAGAGGGTATGGAAAACTAGTAGAGGGGTTAGCATACAACAGAGCGATAAAGAAACAACACCAGATTAAATATGGCTCCCGGCTTTTATTAAACCCAAATTATTTTCAGAATTAAATATTTCACATAAAAAATTTCTCCCCCGAGAAATTATGTCTGGAGAAATTTTTACGCCAATAAATATTTGTGGTGAGAAATTATGCCTTGAGATATTATTGCTGAGAAATTTTGTCGCAGGAAATTATTGCATGAGAAAAAAGAGACGCCCAGCAAACGGGATCGGATTGAGTCGGATTCAACATCCTATCCGCTTTAACACGATTCAATGCAGTTTTTGAAATCTCCGTTTTTCAATCCGTTTTAATACGATCAGACCCGACACGTTAGTATTGGATAACTACAGAAAATTTTGTTACCAACTTGTTACCAAGTCCTTATATTGAAAATTATAAAGGTAAAATTTCAAAAAATCGACAAAAATTCGTATATACCATTCGATTCAGAATTTCGCGAGAAGAATTTCTGTCGTATCAAAAAAAATATTTTTTTTTTTTAATTGTTGATGAATTTCAAAAATTTTCAAAATGGGTTTTTTTATGAAAAAAACATTTTTTTTAACTGTCATTACCCGTAATTGTTTGGGTAATGGTTCAAACAAAATTATCCATTAGGTCATTCTATTTATTTTTCATTTTTTCTATTTTTTATTTAACAAAAAGTAATTTTTACTTTTTTTAAATTTAAAATTCGAAAAAATTTTTTTGGAAGTTACCAAATTTTTTTGTGGTTGATATATGATTTACTAAGAGAATAAAAAAAAAATTGTAAAAATATCGATTTGCTGCCGAGTTACACTCTTTTGTTTATCCGCGCGCGGATGAAATGACGCGCCTTTTCGTTTTTCGCGCTTTAATAATTTTTATCTCAGCAACTATTCGTCGTAGAGACTTCGTCCAAAATTCATTTTGTTCGTTATTAAATCCCAAAAACAATGATACTAGTTTGTCTCGACAACTTCTCAATACTTTCAGAGATATTTCATTTTACATCTAATTTTTTTATAAAAAAAATATGATCCACCTCCAAATTTATGGTAACTTTTTTCCTTATATTTTTTCTAGTATTTTAAGAAAATTTTTTTCAAAATCAATCTTTACCCACCGAAAAAATGATCTTTGACCATTTTTTCGTGCGCATCGACTGGACTACCGACTTGGTCGGTAAGTTGAACTCTGCCTCGAATTTATTCTATCCGATTCAATGCGTTTTAACACGAAACACTGTTTTCAAAAATCGCATTGAATCGGGTTGGTTCGTATTGGACTTCAATCCGACTTTGTTTGCTGGACGGTCACCATAAATAGCATTTATAGTTTCTGCTTAATTATAAATTGCAAATGACAATTTACGCTCACCTTAATAGTTGATTACACTATTGGTTGTAAATTAACTTGTTTCCGACTGGCTGCTGACACTGAAACTTTAAGTTTCAATGCAGGTAATCACGAAACATGTAGTGTGTGACGCAGAACGAATCACGATTTTAAAGTTCGGGTGATGTCAGCCAACTTCACTCTGGTCTGAAATCGTTTTGTTTCATCCCTTTTATCACCCAATACACTATTTGATAACGTGTTTATTTTTCCACACAATTTTTTTTTAAATTAGTAGATTATTGATTATTGGTTATATTGTTAGGTACACTGATAGAAAAACTATCTTGATTCAAGAAAAATTTTTTCTTCAAAATGTGGTTCTTGTTTCAAAATTTTTAATTGTTTTAATTCAAGAAATAAGTCCTTGAACCAAAAAATTGAAATTCTCGGATAGAGAAAAAAAATTCTTTGTTTGAGAATTTGATTTTTCGATGAAGCCTTTTTTGTTTTGAAACAAAATTCTGACATATTTCGTTCAAGAATTTCTTGCTCTTGGATTAAGATAGGCAAAATCTAGGTTTAAGACATTACCGACTCGTTTCGAGAATGGCGCGGTTTTTAAATCAAGATATCAATTTACTCAGCTTGAAAAAAAACTTTTTTTTTTTATTTTAAAAATAAAAAGTTTTAAAGTGATTTTTTAGGACTACATTCATTTACTTCAGATATGTTAAAGTAGAAATTTATTTTTAAAAAAATTTTTTTTTTCATTACTTTAAAAACATCTTCTATCAAGGAATTATTACTTGAACCAAAAATTTAAAGTTCTTAAAATAATAATACGACATTTTTAGTTGAAGACAAGTGGTCTTGCTTGAAGAATTCGATAGTATCGATTGAAGATAATATAGTTTCGGGTCAAGACACGAGAGTTATCCATCGAAGATACAAAATCTATAGAGCCAAGAAAATCTAAATCAAGACAAGAATTTCTTGAAGCAAGACAATTGGTTTTCTTCAGAAATAAATTCTTGGCTCAAAAAAATATTTCTTGAGTCAATATAAATTTTCTATCAGTGTATAGATTAAAGATGTGCGAATAGATCGAACTTACGAATTATTCTTATCGAACCGAATTGAACTATTCAATTTGAATAATTCGAATATTTTGAATTATTCGAAAATTTTATTTTGAACAACTTAAAATTGTGATATTTTTTTTTAATAATTCAAAATTTTGTAAGAGGTGAATAGAGCTCACCATCAAATAAAAATATTTTTAAGCTGATCCGAATTTTCGAATTCGAATCAATAGATTCGATTAAATTCGGTTTGATCACAATTCGCACATCCCTCGCAGATTGAACCAAAGATGAATAAACAAATTATAAAAAAAAAAATTGAACTTCCAAAGCAATTTTTACAGCTCGAAATCGGTAGAGTTTCACTTACAAACGGTTATAAAATTTTGTTTTATTTATTAATGAACAAGTAAATTTAAACAAAATATTCTACAGCACTACGATCTCTCTTCGCGCCGCTCCCTGGCGAAGAAGACAAATATATTCTTACAAAGGTGAAAAAAAACTTTGAATTAAATGATCGACACTTAGGTATCTATAATAAAAAAAAAAGTATAAACTAAATCTGAATATTTTCAATAATTTTAGAAAGTAGTTGATAAAGTGATAGAGATTCCAGTGATACATATAACCTGTGGTCAATTAACTCAAAACGATCCAGAATTAATGAAAAACAATTTTTTTTACTTTTTAAGAACAAGTGATGAAAAAATTCCAAATTTTGATTCTCAGGAAACTTGTGATGACGAAATTTTAAATTATATTGTGGTCGGATCTTTAAATGGATTTTTTTTGGAATCTCTAAATGAGATGCTGGTTAATGTAAATTTGCTTTAGTAGAATACTTATAAATTTGAATGAAATCAGATAATTAATTGATTTTTTGTTTAATAAATAAAAAGGTATTTGCTCCTTTGATGGAAAAACAGTTATATGCCGAAAGTCCAAAACGAATATATGAAAATCAAGATCATGCTAATAGTGACAATATCATGAAAACTGATGACAATTCCATTGATTCAGAGTCTCAGGTAAGGAAATAAAGAGGGTTAATTTTAGTGTGATTAATAAATACAGTCGAATTCTATCAACTCGGACGGTTAGTCTACGGAGGAGCGGGAATTTCCTAGAAATTCCGACTTATCGAATGCCATTTCTCCTTTAAAGAGTAAACTATAAGGCATGCGCTCTTACATCTACATATATGATGCATATATAAATATTGGGAAACTTAGAATTCTGATAGGCCAACTGGTGGCTAAAACTGTAACTACTCAAAGTAGGCTAAATCATGAATGTTTACATCTATACGTCTATCCGTCTATCAGCTAATATAAATAATAAATACTTAATTCTCTCTAAAATTGTTGTGTTTCTATGAATTAAAAAATTGGTTTCGTTCAATTAACCCTTAACGGCCACACCTCCCTCAGGCCTCATAACGGCCACATGGGGTAACTCATTACCCCACGCTAAAAAACCCGGCCAGACAAGATAGGTAAATGTTTTTGAGAATTTTAACTAATTGGGTCATGTTCGTTGACGAGTTCTTCAATATTTCTAATGATTTAACTTGGTTAATTTATAGATGGCGTTCTAAAAACTGGTCATATAGGTCAAAATTCTGAAAAAATGGCTTTTTTTGCAAAAAAATTCATTACTCCGCCATTTTGCGATATTAACGACTAAAACTTTAGGGTTGTTCGCACAATATATACCACTACTACAAAAAATAACAGTATCCACCAATTCTTCAAAAAGTATAGTTATTTTGCAAAATTACTATGGAGGCAAAATACAGGCTCAATAAGTTATAGATTAAATTGAATGGAATATAGTATAGTGCCGAATAGCTCAACTGGTAGAGCACTCGGCGCGATACTGAATTGGTCTGGGTTCGATTCCCAGTTTGGGCTATCTATATTTTTCTTAATTTATTTATAGATTGTCTTATTGAAAAGGTTATTTGCATGTTTGCATGTTTAGGTTTCCACTATATTTAAATGGTGTCCACAAAAAATGAACAACTTACCTTTATTTTATCGATTGACACTGAAATAAGTTGATAAAAATAAAATAAATATTGTGACTGAACTGCGGTTACGGCCACACTGGGGTAACTAGTTACCCCAGGCCGATAAAACGAACGCTCACAACGCCACTGTGCATTTCTTTGGCTTTCTATGTAGTGAAGTCACATCTCACACATGTCTGTTACCGACAGATGGTGTTTATTGTATTTATTTGAAAGGTTTAAGACCTCTAATCCCACTTTTTTTAAGCCTGGGGTTATTAATCACCCCGTGTGGCCCTTAAGGGTTAAAGAAAAACTTCTAATTTATAAACATGGAATTTCCATCAAAAACAAGTAAAAGTAATATATATTGTTTGTATGGTTGTAAAAGTCGTGCTTCTAAAAATGACAGTGTTGATTTTTTAATGTTCGTCGAAAAATTGCAAACGTGATTACTTTGAAAAATAAAATGGATCATGAAGATAAATGCGACCGTTTTGATGATTGCTGACATAAATAAAACAGATTTGCTACCACATGCTGATATGAACCATCAAACCAACTTAACAAGGAAAACTCATACCCACGATCCTTCCACCTTTGAGAACTTGACCATTTATTTTATCCGGATCATCTCGAATACTTGATGATAAAAGACAAAGAATCATAATTTTTAAACAATTATTGTCCTCACTAACTTTACCAAAGTTCAACAAGTGTCCGTGATTTATTATATTTTCATCGCCGGTAAAATTTTTACTTTGAGGTGTTCCACTAACAAATTGACAAATGTGATGAATTGAAACACGCATTATTTACTGTAATAATCTTTAACACTTATAATAATTTAAATAAATTATCAAAACATAAAAAAGCCAGTTGATTTTATATAGTAAACATTCAGAGCACCCGGGAAAAAATGATCAGACCTGACCATGCCTGTTCATGTATGATCAGGCCTGAAATTAGACCTGATCATGCCTGTTCATGTATGATTAGGCCTGAAATTAGACATGATCAGGCCTGATCATACCTGTCCATGCCTGTTCATGTCTGTTCATGTCTGAAGCGTTGAATACGCTCAGGCCTGATCATGCCTGTTCATGTCGGAAGCGTTAAATACAGTCAGGTCTGATCATGCCTGTTCATACCTGTCCATGCCTGTTCATGCCTGGTCATGTCTAAAGCGTTAAATACGCTCATGCCTGATCATACCTGTCCATGCCTGATCATGCCTGTTCATGTCTGAAGCGTTAAATACAGTCAGGTCTGATCATGCCTGTTCATACCTGTCCATGCCTGTTCATGCCTGGTCATGTCTGTTCATGGCTGTTCATGTCTGCTCATAGATCTAAAATTTTGTTGACCAAGAATCTATCACGTATAAGATTTTTATTACTTGAAGTTCATATGAAACTTACTTTTCAACTAAATCTCTTAGGTCAGTGGGTAGCGAATTACACTTTCGAGCGCAAGGTCCACGGTTCAAATCCTGCACACGCCCGAATTTTTTATTTTTTTTATTTTTATAGCAATAATTATATACATGTATAATTGAATATAGTTATACATAATTATATATAATTATATAGGGCCATTTTTTATATATAATTTTTTTACCCGGATGGGCATGAACAGACATGAACATACCTGATCAGACCTGAACATGTCTGATCAGGCCTGGTCAGGCATGGTCATTTTTCATGTCTGATCAGGCCTGAAGACTCATGCCTGTTCATGTCTGATCAGGTCTGATCATTTTTTCCCGGGCAGCCTACTTTGATTAGTTTATTTTTTGGCCACCAGATGACTAATATCTAAGCCATGCCCATTCTAAGGTTCCCAATACACAGCCAAATATATATTAGGGTGTCCGTTATTTCCCAAGTTGTTATTTTTTTATGGCTACTCCCTGAACTTGTAGTTTTTGCCTTAGAAAAAATTTTCCAACCTAAACAAGCTCTTAATTTTCAAATTAAACCGTGCCGAAATCATGCTACATTTCCCTTTCAAATAACATGGGATTTTTTGACTTTTTGCATTTAATTTTTTATCTCTGAAGCAAATAAAACTACAACTAGGATCAAGAACGATATTGATAGGAAATTTTCCGCCCTACAAAAAAGATCGCACGGATTGATTCGATAAAATCATTCTTTTAAAGGTTATTCGCGATTAAAGTTGTGTTCATAGCTTATAACTAAGTTTTTTGTCATTTGCTGCAAATTTGAATTGCATCTGTTGATTTTGACCAAAAAACTTTATCAGGTGTATTGAATCAGGTAGGAGATAGCGTTGCTCGTAATGGGGACAAGATTAAGGGAAAGTTCCGAGTTAATGGAATCAGACTGAATGGACTCCGACTGTATCATTAATTTGTTTGTTCATAAATATAGACAACTAAAGTTCATAAATCTCTGGAGGATAAAGAATCGTCAATAAAGATTGAGAGTTTCGAGGAATCTCAAAAACAATTGATGTCACCAGGAAAAGATTTTACACACCAGCGAATTTCATCAGAGTGTGTTGAAGGTATTAATGACATAAAAAATTGAAAGTTTGAAAATTCAAAAGTGCACGCCTCATACGCGGTTGACCTCATTTTCATAATAGTTGATTTAATTAATTAACAATTGAAGGTTTAATAATATAATTTTTTCCCCATCGAAAAAGAAATTTTTGAGCTAGAAAAATCCAAATCGCGCAATAGTTACACAACAACATATTTTGAATTTCGCGTTCTTGGTGCGACCACTAGAGAGACTGCACTGCACGCAATACATTAACCCTTTTCCGGTCGACATATACTTTTAATTTGAATCGTACGTCTTATTTTAAAAATGATAGAGCTATAGTCTGTTTTCTAGAGAGAGGGCCGCAAAAATGGTAGAAGGGGGCGCTTATCTACACTAACACAACTAAACTTTCACTCACACGGCCTTACAACGGACTTTTATTGGCTCTATCTCCACATGACACACCTAGACTCACCGACACTCCGAGCCGGGAAAGGTTTAAATGTACAGTAGATGATACTGTCACGTCTGTGAGATAAAGAGAGCTAGTGATAGTATATCCCGTGAAAAAAAAGAGGACGCAAACAAAACAGGGTTCCATGTTGTGGAATCGTAGGTTTTGAGTTTTTATAAATTATAACTAAACAACAAAAGTTTAGACAATCAATTTTCATAGGGTTCTTTCAATTAACGAAATCAAGGTATTAAAAGAAAATCGTGTTAATTGATGGAATTTTTTGAGTTATCGTGATTACGAAGTTTCATACAAGACAACTGACATAAAAGGTTTTTTGGACCGGAATATTTATTTTTAAATAAATTTATCGATGAATCGACTCAGAACTGAGTCAGAATTAAAGTTTAACAAATTGTCTGCATAATGGTATAAGATTTAGCTTATTTCTACGTACTGATGGGGGTGTAACAGGGATTTTGACCCATATAATAATTTTGTTCAAGGCTTGAGCAAGCCTGGTCTCAAGTTCGATAGACGTTACTGTCTTTTCCTACCCATGTGTTTGACTTCAGATACTTATGGCTAGATTTCGATAGCAAGTCTAGTGCAAGCCTTACACAAGAAATTCGCGCCAGATTATAACTAAATTCTGGAGGAAGACTATAGTTGAAAATAGTTGCGCATGGCTTGCTTAAGATCTACTCAAGGCTCAAAATTGACCTTGAGCCTTGAGCAGATCTTGAGCAAGCCATGCGTAAGTACCTACTGTAAGTTACAGGTGCAAGAAATGCGTCATAAACTTTTCAACTGCACTGTATCTACACGGTAAGAAATATTTTGCGGATATCACTATGCCAGTATAGGCGTGAACGCCATACTGTAAGGTATTAAAGATTTTTATAGGTTATAAAATTGTATGCATAGATGATTCAACCATTGCGGGAATAGTAACAGTGGCAATAGTTGGCGCGGACGCCGCAATGTCAGTATGGCCGTCAAGCCCATACTGCATTGCCGTATCCACATTGCTTCTGGCCGATAGACCTAATCTAACGAAATCTATTTAGTTTTGGTGGTAATACGATAGTATACATTGATTGACACGCCAGAAATTATGGCGGGAAAAACTAGTCGCATTGTGCCCTCGGTATTGTAGTATGGGTCTCAGGGCCATGCTGTTTCGTCGTGCCTGCACGGAAAAAAAATTCTAGTTAAATTTACAATGCTAACATCGTAATTTGTCCTATTAATTATTGTATTGGTGGACTAGACTTTTCATATCGTAATTTTTACGATGTAGGGTTGGAAATTTCATTTAAGAAATAATACTTCAGACAAACAATACGAAGTCTTAAGCTCTTTAATATAAATTACGATGTAACATCGTAAAATTTGAAGAGAAATTTTAAATAAAAGATTAAAATAATAATCGTTCGGCAGTTGGATTCGAACCCGAGTCCTTTCGAGTGCGAAGTGTCCGACGCCTTGGACCACTCGGCCACTGAAGGGCCTACACTATATTTTGTTTTTAAGATCCATATAAACGACTTGCGGAGGACCCAGTTACTATTTAAAAAGTACGATGTAACATCGTACTTTTTATAGCTTCCATCGTATTATAACAGAGGCAGCACGGTAATATTTATTTTGTTAAAAAGTAAATAGAAATATTAAATGTACGAATAAATATAGTTTTTAAAGTGTAATTTTTATTTATTTTTTTTTACGATGTTAAATTGTAATTTTTGCATTAATTTTTAATCCTAAAAGTCTTTGTTAAAATTACGATGTTAAATAGTAAAAAATATAACCCACATAATAAATTTTGAAATAAAACATTTAAAAATTGACATTAATAAAAGTCTAGTCCGAGATTACGATGTTAACATCGTAAATTTCGGTAGAATTTTTTTTCCGTGTGCTATGCACACGTGTGAGCAATACAATAGCTCCAGTACTACACAGTGTAGTAAATAAGGCTATACTTCTGGAACTCGTTACAATACTGTCGGAATATTTCACATACTATTTTAGTATCTGTCTTGAGACCACAACAGCATGATGTTGAATGCCATGCATTTCTTACCGTGTAGGATATCTTCAACATTCTTGTGTACAATGTCTCGAGCAAGCCATGCACAAGTCTTGATGACGATTTCTTGCTACATGATCTTCCGCAAGACCCATACGTAGAAAAAGACACTAGTGACCAAAGGTTTCGCTCAAGACACTGGTACCAGAATCTTGCTCAAGCATGTGTTACTTGAGAAGTTAGTGAATTGGACGAAAATTTTGTAGCGCGTATAGAGCTCGACTAACGCGGCGCGTTACGAGGCGTGCAATAAATTAAAGTTTATTCTGTAGTAAAAAAAATATTAATAATTAATTTATTAATTTTAGAATACTCTGAGTCACTAAAAACATTTAGTGATCCCTGTCCAAAAAATATTAAGAAAACTAATATTAAACAACTTTTAAAATATCTTGAAGAATTAATAGCTTCTGTGCAGTGGAATTTTGAGAATATCGGAGACGACATTTTGATACCTCTACCAAAATCATCAGACTTATTAAACACCGATTTTTTAAATATTGAGTTTTCTGCACTTGATAGAAATATGATTGAACAACTGGAGAATATTGTTATCAATTGGGAAAAACATATAAATAAAGTATTGGATACTTATAAAAATAAAATTCCACAAGGCAAGGGCCCAATGGCTGAATATGATTATTGGCACGATCGATTGATTGGTTTGTCGATATTAGTAGAAAATTTGAATTCACCAATAGCCAAAAAAATTAAATCGATTCTGAATGAAGCTCGGTCATCCATTTTATCAGCATTTCATTGGTTTGAAATTGAACTTTGGAAATATTACACAGAAGCACGAGAAAATAACAAATTTCTCTTCACAGTATTACGATACTTCAAAGTAAGTACAAAGATAATATTTTTTTTATACATCTATAGTTCAGATATTTATGTAGAAGTAGGATTCCACCTATTAATATCAAGCAATAATCAAAAATTTTATATATATTGCTTTCCCTATCGAAAAAAACCATCTGGAATTGCATATTAACCCATAGGAATCCACATATAGTCTACTTGCCCTACTACTAAACTTTGTGGCGAAAAATTGCCGTAGTCAAATAAAAAATTGAATAAAATAGAGAAAAATCTCGTGAATCTCCCGGTACTTTTACCCGGCAAAAATTCGTGTAACTTTTTTTGTTATTAACAAAAACGTTTTGCAAGTAAAGCCTCAGTCGACTTTAACGGAATACTGGAAAAAGATTTTTCTCATGCAGTTAATGAAATGTACAAAATAAAATAATTCAATATTTTCTGAATCGTTTGGTCACAAACTTTATACGAAAATGTTAATTATTAATTATGAAAATAATTATTTAATTTAATCAACAGAAAAAAATACTAGCCTAACAGCTGCTGTTTGTACCGACGTGATCTGCGCATATCCATAGTGGGGAGAAGTTGCGCGCGTCGCTATGATTTATTTAAAATTCCTAGCACAGTAGGGGAGGGTGGGGCAGAGCGGCCCCCCTAAGCCAATTATTATTTTTTGTGGCTTTCAACCATAAGATCACTTTACTTTTGTCCTATTTCGAACAAATTTATGGACATTTTGCCAAAATTCTGAAAATTTTTTTTTGTGGGCAGAGCAGCCCCCCTTCAAAAAGTGATAAAAAAAATTTTTTTTTTCGTTTTTTTTTTTTTTTTAAATTGTTTTCATCATTAAGAATGTATTTCTTTCTCTTGACAACTATTTTTGGTTTTATATTACTCGAAAAAAATTTTTTAAAGCGTAAAAAATCGTTCACTCTCGATTACCTTAATTACTAATTGTTATTTAATAAAAAAAAAAATCAATTCTATAATTTTACTTTATTTCAAAAATTTATCACATAAAAAAAAAAATTTAATTTTTAAAAATTTTTAGTGACCAAATTTGCCTCTTACATAGAGAAACGGCCGAAAAATATGAAAAAATAATTTTTTCGGAAGTTTCGGCTGGTCCATTTTGCCCCAGGTGTTATGCGTAGGGCTAGAAATGTGGAATTATAATAATTTTTTTTTAATTTGACGATAAAAATATGAAAAAATCACTTTTTCAAAATTTTGGGCTTGTCCATTTTGCCCCAAATATCATGCGTAGGGGTAAAAATGCGCAAACATATCGGATTTATAGTAATTAGTCGAAAAAATAAAATTTTTTTTTTTGATCAAAATTTCAGGGGGGCCGCTCTGCCCCACCCTCCCCTATATATTAATAATTTTAATAATTTTATCAATTGTTATATAAATTTCTCATTTATTAATTGAATTTATGGTATTAAAATAAATAATTGCCTGAAATAAAATAATTCACGCGCTTAGAATTTTAAATAAGACATGGCGACGCGCGCAACTTCTCCCCACTATGGATATGCGCAGACCACGTCGGTAAAAACAGCAGCTGTTAGGCTAGTATTTTTTTCTGTTGATTAAATTAAATAATTATTTACATAATTAATAATTAACATTTTCGTATAAAGTTTGTGACTAAACGATTCAGAAAATATTGAATTATTTTATTTTGTACATTTCATTAACTGCATGAGAAAAATCTTTTTCCAGTATTCCGTTAAAGTCGACTGAGGCTTTACTTGCAAAACGTTTTTGTTAATAACAAAAAAAGTTACACGAATTTTTGCCAGGTAAAAATACCGGGAGATTCACGAGATTTTTCTCTATTTTATTCAATTTTTTATTTGACTACGGCAATTTTTCGCCACAAAGTTTAGTAGTAGGGCAAGTATACTAATAGAAAAATATGAACTTATGTAAGAATCGCCACAGGGATTAATATACGGTCGTGTATCTCATAGTACTTTCATCAATTTTTTGACCCTTCAGATGCTAGGCTCGAATAGGTATCATGAGTTATAGACAAAACTAAGGCCAGAAAATTTAATCCTCTATGTAACTGAGCATGTGGAAATGGAATAAGTATAGGTAATTATTCTGTAAGCATTTGGAACTTCAGAAAATGGGTGGAGTCCCTCTTCCATACAAATACCAAAGTTTAATAGTACTCGAGCGTTGTGTGGCGTGAGTAAAGTAGTACTTTGTTGTGGTTGATAAATAAACTATAGAATTTATGTTTGAGCCTACTTTCGAATTTGAATTCTCGAGTCGAAATTTGAATCGTCAGTCGGACGTAATGAACGTTGGAATCGTAAGTCGGACGTATTGGACGTTGAAATCGTCATCTTGATATTCAACATTAAAAAAGATGGATTGAATTAATTTCTATCGGCTCTTCCGTGGGGTTTTGGTGGGTTGAATGATAAGAATACATGTCCGACTTACAAACTTGAACTTTGGCATAAATATTCTCAACAATCTTAGAAATTCCCGTCCTTCGGTATTTTTTTCGAAAACTAACTCCGAGGGAGGTTTCAGTGGAGTCAACTATTAAAATACTCTCGTTTTTTCATTATTTGGCTTACAGACTTGAACATTGGGTTCTGTAACAATTAAACCGAAGACAGTTCAACTGCGACAGTTCAACCAGCGACACTGCAACCGTACGACACTTCAACCGAACGACACTTTAACCGAACGACAGTTCAACCTAGCGACATTTCAACTGAAAATAACCTGGAACCCCTTATTTAGGTGCCCTCTTATTAAGGATTTTTTATCGGTTGAACTGTCGTTCGGTTGAAGTGTCCTCGGATGAAATTTCGTACGGTTGAACTGTCGCAGTTGAACTGTCTTCGGTTTAATAGTCGCGGCACCGAGCATTGGCATTAATATTCTCAACAATCCTACGAATTTCTTACCATCGGTAGTTTTTTCGAAAACTGATTCAAATAATGAAATAAATCGAGAGTATTTTAATCGTTGACTCCACTGAAACCCCCCACGAAGTAAGTTTTCGAAAAAAATACTGATGGTGGGGAATTTGTAAGATTGTTGGAAATCTTTGTGCCAAGTTCAAGCCTGGAAGACTTGTGATAGAAAAAATGAGTATTTTTAACTTTGACTAAACTGAAATCCCTCTTGGAGTTGGTTTTTCAAAAAAATACAAATGGTGCGGGATTTCTGAGATTGTTGGGAACATTAATGCCAAAGCTCACGCCTGAAAGTCTTATTATGTCAAAACGCAAGTATTTTAATCTTTCGTCCCAGCAAAATCCCCCTTAGAGTTAGTTTTCGGAAAAATACCGAAGGCGGGGGATTCGTAATTCGTAAGATTGTTAGGAATATTTGCGCCAAAGTTCAAGTCTGTAGTCCAAATAATGAAGAAATGCGAGTATTTTAATTTTCGACCCTACTGAAACGCCCCTCGGAGTTAGGTTTCGGAAAAAATGCCGATGGTGGGGGATTTGTAAGATTTTTGGGAATATTTTTGCCAAAGCTCAAGTCTGTAAGCCGGATAGTGCAAAATCGGGAGTATATTGAATATCAAGATGACAATTTCAACGTCCAATACGTCCGACTGACGATTCAAATTTCGACTCGGGTCACGCTTAGGCGCCACTCAAAATTGAATTTTAGATAAGATACGCATGCAAATCGTGGAACGAACGTCGTAAACACCCTGTTAGTTACACACAATTTTAAATTGCTTGCGAGTCAAAATTAGAGAAAGAAAATTTGAATATAGAATTTATTTTATAAATAAATATTTCAATACTTTATTGATCATTATCTCGTTTAATTCAATAACAAAATCTGAGGTCATAAGATAATTTTAACGATAATTGGAATGTTTAATTGCATTCGCCTGCGGCTTATACGTTTGAATATACACGTCCTTGTTGACAATGCGTCACAACTTCAGACTCGTGACGTCAATTAAAGCCTAGAGCGATACTTCGCTTCATACCTATAAATAAAGAATACACGGAAAGAAAATTATGGGAAGTTTTCCTATGCATTATGGGAATGGTTCCCATAATGGTATGGGAATAGTACCTATACTACTATAGGAATGGTTCCCATATATTATGGGAACCATCCCCATAATAGTATGAGAATAGTTCCCTACTATTATGGGAATGGTTCCCATAATGATATGGGAATGGTTCCCATACCATTATGGGAATGGTTCCCATAATATTATGGGAACTATTCTCATATCATTATGGGAACCATTCCCATACTATTATAAGAATGGTTCCCATATTGGTATAGGAACTATTCCTATAATATTATGGGAACTATTCTCATATCATTATGGGAACCATTCCCATACTATTATAAGAATGGTTCCCATATTGGTATAGGAACTATTCCTATAATATTATGGGAACTATTCTCATATCATTATGGGAACCATTACCATAATGGTATGGGAATCATTCCCATACTATTATAAGAATGGTTCCCATATTGGTATATGAACTATTCCTATAATATTATGGGAACTATTCCCATAATGTTATGGGAACCATCCCTATAATATCATAAAATTTTTTTTTTGCACAATAGTGTAGAAAGTTCCCAAAATTTGAATTTTCTTAAATGTTTTGTGCTGACAAAAAATTCTTGTTAAAAATTTTAATGTTTTTTTGCCAAATACGATTTTTTTTTTCAATGTTTGAATTTTTGTTTTTATGTTTAATAATATTTCTGTGTATTGTAGAAGTGATTACCACACTTCTTTAAATTCATTTTTTCACGATAATATGGGAACCATTCCCATAATATTATAGGAATGGTTCCTATAATAGTATAGGAACTATTCCCATAATATTATGGGAATGATTCCCATAATGGTATACGAACCATTCCAATCGCATTATGGGAATCATTCCCATAATATTATGGGAATAGTTCCTATACTATTATAGGAACCATTCCTATAATATTATGGGAATGGTTCCTATAATATTATAGAAAGTATTCCTATAAATTATAGGAACCCTTCCTATATTTATAGGAACCATTCCTATAGTGTTATGGGTATCATTCCCATAATTATAGGAACTATTCCTATAATTATAGGAACCGCTCCCATAATTTATGGTCGTAATTCCTATGTTGGTATAGGAAAAAATTTCACAAAATTATGGGAACCGCTGCCATAATTTTCTTTCCGTGTATTTTATTAATTCATACTTTTAAAAACTACATATAAATGAATTTTGCACAGTTAATTACTGAATCCAATGAATTGCAAGTTATCAATGAGGCTCTTCCATCGTTAATGGAAGGAATGAAAATGATTTGGATTTTGTCTAAGTATTTCAATACTGAAGAAAGAATGACTTTACTATTGGAGAGCATTTCTTGGCAATTATGTGAAAATATTAAAAATACTTTATCAGTAAAGGAACTTTTCAGGTATTTGGTTTTACATAAAAATTCATTTTCCCAGAGTACACGGAGAAAAGAGAATGGTAATAATTACCACTCTACATGGTATTCAGTCTTATTTTTTAATGCATAGGAATCATTACTACACGGAAAAAAAATTCTACCAAAATTTACGATGTTAACATCGTAATCTCGGACTAGACTTTCATTAATGTCAATTTTTAAATGTTTTATTTCAAAATTTATTATGTGGGTTAAATTTTTTACTATTTAACATCGTAATTTTAACAAAGACTTTTAGGATTAAAAATTACTGCAAAAATTACAATTTAACATCGTAAAAAAAAATAAATAAAAATTACACTTTAAAAATTATATTTATTCGTACATTTAATATTTCTATTTACTTTTTAACAAAATAAATATTACAGTGCTGCCTCTGTTATAATACGATGGAAGCTATAAAAAGTACGATGTTACATCGTACTTTTTAAATAGTAACTGGGTCCTCCGCAAGTCGTTTATATGGATCTTAAAAATAATTATAGTGTAGGCCCTTCAGTGGCCGAGTGGTCCAAGGCGTCGGACACTTCGCACTCGAAAGGACTCGGGTTCGAATCCAACTGCCGAACGATTATTATTTTAATCTTTTATTTAAAATTTCTCTTCAAATTTTACGATGTTACATCGTAATTTATATTAAAGAGCTTAAGACTTCGTATTGTTTGTCTGAAGTATTATTTCTGAAATGAAATATCCAACCCTACATCGTAAAAATTACGATGTGAATAGTCTAGTCCACCAATACAATAATTAATAGGACAAATTACGATGTTAGCATTGTAAATTTAACTAGAATTTTTCTTCCGTGTATGTAGCATGGGAATGATTCTTCTGATACATTACCATTCTTCTGGTAATATTTACCATACTGCATAGTAATCATGCTACTGGTAAATATTACTTTGTAGCATAGTAATCAAAGCTATGCTAGAATGGTACTGAGTCCCATGCTGTATAGCGTGAAAGCAGTTTATATATTAAGCGCTGCTATATATAGTATATACGTCCAATATATAAATTATGGCATGACCATAATTGTAATAAATGACATTTGATTGCAATTTATTAAAAAAAAAAAAAAAGTTCCATGTGATAGTTTTTCATAAAAAAATAAAGGGATTATTGAATGTGTGAAATAACTTTCAATCAGTTAAAATTTTTTAAATCAGTTAAAAATTTATTTATTATTAATTAAATAACCTAATTTTTTAGTTACAAAACCTTATTTTAATATTAACCTAATTATCTGGAATTGGAAGCAGCTTCATCGAAATTGTGATAATTCCAATGTAGCATAGAAATGATTACCTTGCTAGCATGGCTAGCGTTACCATTTCGAATCGGACAAACTACTATGTCAAATAAATAATACGGCTAAAAAATTTGTGTTACTATGCTACATGGTAATAATTACTATGTTACATTGGAGAATTAACCACTCACTTCTCTCCGTGTATAATTTCAAAATGAAAATTCATATTTTCGAAAATCAGAACGAAACAAATATGGTAATCATTACCATAATTTTATAGTAATAATTCCCGTTCATAACACCGGCACACAAAAAAAAAATAAGTTCTCTGTACTTTTGACGGGACCGATTTATTCCCATGGATATTGACCCGCTGACTCCGAATCCGAGGTCCGTTTAACCCGTACACCCTCAGATTTTTAGAAAACTTTAAAAAACCTCAAAAATACACAAAAATCGACCGTTTTTTAAATTTATAAATTTTTTAAACCCTAACTAAGCATGATTTTTATGTATTTCGGTCCTCCACATACTAACCTGAAGTTTATTTAAAACATTAGCCATTTAAAGTCTGAGTAAATTCCAAAAAACCCCAAAAAATTGCAAAAAAGCAAAAAAATTCTTAGTATTGTGATGAAAAAAATTTTTTGAAGCATATTGAAATTTTTTAATGTTTTAGGCCAAAATATTTTTTATATATATATCACAGATCTAACAATATGATTTCTTTTATTTATTTCGATTCAAAAATTGATTTTTGTTATACCAAATTTTATTTTTTTCGATTTTTTGGGAATTTTTGCGATTTATTTAAAATTTTAGAGATGTCTGAGCCATGGATGTTCGAGAATTATATGTGACAGATAAACATACATGAAAATAATTATTTATTTAGCCCTATAAAATTGTTTTCATCACAATACTAAGAATTTTTTTGCTTCTTTGCAATTTTTTGGGGTTTTATGGGATTTACTCAGACTTTAAATGGCTAATGTTTTAAATAAACTTCAGGTTAGTATGTGGAGGACCGAAATACATAAAAATCATGCTTAGTTAGGGTTAAAAAAATTTATAAATTTAAAAAACGGTCGATTTTTGTGTATTTTTGAGGTTTTTTAAAGTTTTCTAAAAATCTGAGGGTGTACGGGTTAAACGGACCTCGGATTCGGATTCAGCGGGTCAATATACATGGGAATAAATCGGTCCCGTCAAAAGTACAGAGAACTTATTTTTTTTTGTGTGCCGGTGTAATAGGAATGATTACCATAATATATAGGGTTTATTCCCATATGCACTTAGGAACCGTTGCAAAGTGGTTATAGGATTTATTCCTACCCTGGCGGGTCCGAATTACGGTACTTGCCGTAATTTGCGGTATTCAGAAGAATTACGGTAAGTTATCGTATTTTTTGGTAAATTACGGCATATAACGGTAAATTGCGGTATTTTACGGTAAAACTGCAAATATAAATGATAAAATTTTCCGTTATTTGCCGAATCCCATCAAAAATTACCGGAGTTTGACCGCAGATTACCGGATTTTTTCGTAATTTACCTCAAATGACCGCAAACCAAGAAAATTTGCGGTAAAATACGGTAATTTACCGTAATTTGGACTTACTAGTGTCTATTACCATGTGATATGGGAATTATTACCATAACTGTATGAGATTATATTTTCTAAACGTAAACAAGGAACGGTTACTTATCATTTTGCTGTATTAATTCAAAAAAATTTTGGAAATCGGCTAACTCTGTGAGCCAGTCTTAATCTAAGGTTCAAAGCAACAAATATTAAAATCAAAGAAATCGAGGCTTTTTAGGCTTAAAGGGGATCGCGATTTATAATCTCGACTCGGTTACTATTGATCATTTTAATCAGGCTCAAAAATTTCAATATCGAAAGAAATATTTTTATGCTTTGCAAGACGTCAAAGAAAAATTAAGTAATCCCTCGCGGTTTTGGAAATACCGAAATAATACCGGAATTATACGGTATAAATACTGCATAAATATGGTATTATTCAAGTTATTTTGGCCAGTTTTTTTGCCGCATTACTACCAAAAATTTACGAAAAAAATTCAGAATATTTACGGGAATAAAACAGAAAAAATACGGTATTTTAACAGCATTAAAACCGTAATTATACAGCATATTTTCGGCATTTTTGCAGTATTAAACCGTTCTACCCGGAACAAAAATTATATATAATTATATAAAATTTTATTTAATTATATATAATTATATATAACATTATAAAGTTATATGTACAATAACTATCATGAAAAAAAAAAAAAAAAATCTCGCCAACTCGTAGGCTCGATCCCGAGTCCTAATGATTTAAAGCCTGATCTGTTAATCATTATGCCAAATCGCTTATTCGAAAGTTGATACTAATTGTATTTATATCTATACAAACAAACTTAAGAAAATTGAAAACCTCAATTTTCCCGGATTCTTATTTTCACTTACATTCTTTTGTTTCAATAAGAAATGTGTGAACTAATAGAATAAAATATAAAATTTTACACTTTGCACATTTTCGATGATTTTAACCGCAGAATCAAATATAAAATAAAACCAAATTTTTTACAATTTTTCATTATATCAGGATAAATCTGGCAAAATCGCAGGATATCTACGGTATAATTACCAAAAAAAATACGATTTTATTATTATAAAATTATCGCATTATTGCGGTATTTATATAGCATTTTTTCGGTAAAAGTTCGGCATTTTTATAGTTTTTTTACGGCATTTTTTTGGTAAAAGTTCGGCATTTTTATAGTAATTTTACTATAATAATCTGGTAACTCTACAGTATAAGTACAGCAAAAAAACTGGCCAATATAACCATATTATTACCAAATTATTACGGTAAATTTACGGCATGTGTATAAATGCCGAAAATTTACGGCATTTTTACGGCATTCGCAAAACCGCGAGGGATAATGAATATGCGCTTAAATTTGTGTAGAAAACCATTGGAAGAAATCTCATTGCAAGCTCAGAATGCCTATAAAATGTTGAAAAGTTGGAAAACTTTGTATTTAGTAACCCGCGAAAACATTGAATCGTCTGAAAAAGGTAAACGATGGGAATTCGATCAGCAACGTCTGTTTAGTGAGACTGAATATATCGCGAAAGTATGCAACGACTTCAATGAAATTGCGAGTGTTCTTCAAAACTTTTACAATATTTTTGGCCCTGAGTTGAAATCAATCATCACTGACCCAGCGCAAATAGATGTAATTGTAAAAAGAGTTGATGAGTTAATTGAACCGATTCTACATGCTGACTTTAATATTTTCAATAAACTTAATCAAGAAAACTGGGATGCTACTATGGCTTGGTTTTATTTGGAAGTAACTTCTTTACAAAATGAAGCACTATTTTTAATGGACGATTGTTTCATGATATTAATCAATGCTGAACAAGCTTTGGAAGTGCTGCTTAAATTCAAAAATATTCAAACGAGACAGGCTATTCAAGAATGCTTATCAATGAAATTCGATGTTATTATGCAACAATTCAACAAGGAAATTAACAAAGTTGAAAATATATTTAATTTAGGTAATATTACATTTTTAGTTTTTTTAAATTCAATCGTAGATAGTAAAAAATATTGTGTATTTGTGTTAAAAACGGTTCGTAATAAATTTTTTGTGTTGGTTATTTTGTGTTGAATTAACACATTATACTGTGATAGGCAAACATTTTAAATTGATCCACTATTAACTAAAAGTGTTCATTAGTAAGAAAATTAAAATGATCGACATTTATTGAGAGTTACTTTAAAATTAACGTTACATTTATGCTGAAATCTCAATCGATAGTCATTGAAATATTCCCTATCCAAAAAAATTTATGTAGGATTACATAAGAACCCATAGAAAATCAAATAGGAAACTATGGATTTACGTAAGGAACCATGGGAATCAACATAGGAAAGTATTGTAACGAATGTGAAGCAACAGGGTTGTTTTTTGGCTATGGTGTTTTTTTCCCTGTAGGATGATAGATAGGGTGTGTTGGGACCATAGCGGAATCGAACGAAGATTACAAATGGTTTTAATTTCAATTAAGTTCGATTCTTCCAACACAAATTTTATCGGGACGATAGTTTATTGAGAAGGGGTTAGTGTAACGAATGTGAAACTGATCTTTAAAATATTTGAATAGCTAGAAAACAAATGCCTTCTTCCCTTGTTTTATAGATACGCGACAAAAGTCAGTCAGTCATATATTGACAACTAAACAGCATACGTCTTGTATCAATAAACTATATCGCTCTCTTGCTTTCTTTACTGCTGTTAATTGCGGTGTTGTTATTTATAATTTAAGTGTGTTATTATTGTAGTGTATAAGTGATATTAATTTAAGATACCAATTACTACAGTATGGTAACCTGGATTCCCGGATAGAAAATCCGTATGGGAAACTATGGATACCTGGATTCCCATACAAAAAATACATGTAGAAACTTGAATATATAGATTTTCATGTTAGAAATCCATCTACACGGAAAAAAATATATTATGATCAACGTGATACAGTATACTGACTGTCACGATACTCGCTTAGCTATTCGCAAGTTAGTGCGCGGATTGTTACGTATAGTGCTGACAGGGATAAGGATCGTGAATGGGACTAGAATGGATCGTGACGATAGCTCAACAGATCCCTCCCTTCTAGGTACGCAAATTAATATCCAGTAGATCGTGTCCATCACAATATTTTTTTCTACGTGTAGGAACCTGAGTACCTGGATTTCTCTGCAAAAATTTTGTTCACATGGTGAACCGTGGATGTCCACATAGGAATCTAAACTAAGTTCCCATATGGATTTTTGCATGGTTTAGATTCCCATGGGAAATAGTTGTATAAATCTTCAGGGGTATCGATGCTAGATTCCCATATAGATTTATCAGGCTGTGTTCTTTTGGCACATTAATAGGTCTACCAGAAAAATCTCTACCTTACGACAACTGAACCATAACCAGGCCTACCAATCAACAACTCTACCACTTAAGAACTCTCTCACATTACAACTCTACCAAATTACAACCCTCCCAGTAACTATAAATATTTGTTAACTTATTGTTCAAACAATGGGGACCCTTACTATCGGTATGTATTTTTCTGTTCTAGTTGCCCTAAAAAAGAACTCCAGGCCATCAGCCACCCAATTTCAGCGTCTTGCGATATCATAATAACTTAATAAATTATGAGCTAATTGCTAATATAGAGCTTTGCAAGCAGTCTGATTATCCGTACAAATCTACTAGATGCTAAGTCGGGATGCCAGTTTTAGCCTCATAAAGTAATCAAGAGTTTTACATAAATAATATACATTTACGACGTTGGTGGTGTGTATTCTAATTCACATGGTCAGAAATTTAATACCGTGCGTCGTGTAACTTTCACACCGGCAGTATTGAACATTTTAACACCAAATCATTCACACCACTCCGATTAAAAACTCTAATTGAAACCAATGAATTCCGATTGAAAGTCTATCGGATTTCAATCGGAACCGATCGGATTCAATCGGATTTAATCGGAATGCAGTGGGTCTGATCGGAGTTTTTAATCAGGGCACATCGTGGACTCAATTTTTTTTACAGTACATAGAAAATCATAAGGGAATCCACCCGAAAAGGCCGTGTGAGAGTCTACAGAGGATTCTTAACTAGATTCCCACATGGATTTTTGCATGGTGTGAATTCCCATGGAAATCCATAGAAGAATCTATGCTGGATCGTTTCTAACACAAATTATGTTGATTTCAACACAATATTTTTTACTGCTTATGAAAAAGTGTAATGAATAAAAATTTTTCCAGGGAAAAGTAACCCGCCATTATTAAAATATCATCTACCGATCGCTGGTTCCATATTTTGGGAACGACAACTACTTAATAGATTACAAGGGCCAGTGATGACATTTAAAAATGTCCCAGAACTCAATCAGAGTCACTTAAAGTCGTTAGTTTTTAGTCAGTATCTAGATGCCGCTAAACGAATGAAACAATTCGAAGATATAAAATTTAATTCTTGGAATACTAAAGCTAATTCACGGATATTAAATGCAATGAAAAGAAATATTTTAAAGATCGTTTCGATAAACAAAAGTAAATTATTCACACTAAAATACGAACGATTAAAATAAAAAATTTTTGGCTAACAAATTTTTGTTTTAGTTGTTATACAAGAGCAGACAGTTGCAAAGATCAAAAATATTCCTGCTAGAAAGTTGCGATGTATCGACTCTCAGACACAAGAGTTTAGTTCCGGGGGCAAAAATTTATACTTTGACTCGGCGGGTTCAAAAATGGGATCTGGTTTGAAGAGCTTAGCTAACAAAGTGCTCAAACTGCAAATAAATTTCAACAAAATCGATGAAACGCTACGTCCAGTGAAAATAACGGATGATAAAATCATGGTCGAACAACAATTGTGTTTTCAAGTTAATTTTGATTTGAAACTTTTCGAAATAATTTGCGAAGCAGAAATGTTGGAACAATTGGGATTTGAATTGTCAACTTCTATAAGAGATCTGGGGATCCAAAAAGATCGACTAAAAGTAGATATTGAGCTCATACAAACGACAATCGATCAGTATAATGGAATTATGACTAAATTGGATGTAGCGGATGTAAGTAATATTTTTTTTTTCAATTTCTTGTATCTGTTGAATAGAATTTTATACATCTTGAGGAATCGGTATTATAGTCAATCGTGGGTTTTGCGGCACGAGTAAAGCGAGCCATTCAAAAAAATGACTACACGGAGAAAAATGTTGGCTCGAAACCTACACGGAGAGAAATTTATGGTAACAATTACAATATATTATGGGAATGGTACCCATAATGCATGGTAACCGGTTTTCTTGAAATGTTGATTATAGGAACGGCACCCATATATTATAGTTATCATTAGTATAATATTATAGTAATAGTTACCATAACATTACGGTAATCGTTACTATAATATTATAGTAATCGTTACCATAATATTATAGTAACCATTACCATAATATTATGGTAACCATTACCATAACATTATGGTAACGATAACCATATATATGGTAACCATTACCATAATATCATAGCCATCGTTACCATAATATATATAGTAATGGTTACCATACATTATGGTAACGGTTACCATATATTATGGTAATGGTTACCATAATATTATGGTAATGATTACGATAATATTATGGTAACGGTTACCATGTATTATGGTAACCATTACCATAATATTATGGTAACGATGACTATAGTATTATGGGAACGATTACCATAATATTATGGTAACCATTACCATAACATTATGGTAACGATTACCATATATATGGTAACCATTACCATAATATATGGTAACCATTCCCATAATATATGGTAACCATTACCATAATATCATAGCCATCGTTACCATAATATATGGTAACCATTACCATAATATATGGTAACCATTACCATAATATATGCCAACCATTACCATAATATCATAGCCATCGTTACCATAATATATGGTAACCATTACCATAATATATGGTAACCATTACCATAATATCATAGCCATCGTTACCATAATATATGGTAACCATTACCATAATATATGGTAACCATTACCATAATATATGGTAACCATTACCATAATATCATAGCCATCGTTACCATAATATATATAGTAATGGTTACCATACATTATGGTAACGGTTACCATATATTATGGTAATGGTTACCATAATATTATGGTAATGATAACGATAATATTATGGTAACGGTTACCATGTAATATGGTAACCATTACCATAATATTATGGTAACGATGACTATAGTATTATGGGAACGATTACCATAATATTATGGTAATCATTACCATAATTCTTTTACATGTGATATGGGAACTGTTATCATAATTATAGGAATTGTTCCCATACTTATGGGAACTTTTACCAGAAAGTATGGGCCTATATCCCATAATTCCAAGTAATCATTACCATAACGGTATGGGATGATATTTCATAAATGTACTAGGAACGGTTACCATTAATTTCTCTCCGTGTACCAATTTTTACTATGCTGTCGACCAAACTTGAAACAGGAATTGAAGCATCCAAAAAATTATTATGCTCATACGAAAAATTATTATGCTGTATCAAAATCCTTACTACGCGCAATAAACTTATCGATAAGCTTTTTAAAAAATTACTTTCATACATTATTATAATTGTGATGCGGCATAATAATTTTTTATAAGAGCATAATAACTTGTTGGATGCTTTACTTCCTGTTTCAAGTTTGGTCGGCAGCATAATAAACATTGGTAGGCTTCGAGCCAACATTTTTCTCCGTGTATTTAGTGTACAGAGACTAACCTACATCATTAACCACATTTTAATGGATTTTTTATACTCCTGCTTAAGAAGGTACCTGATACCTTGTAGTTGGTCTTTCAAGTCTTTAGGTGTGCATTGTTAATAAGATTGAATTTACGATAAATTTAATTTATATTTGTAATGAGTGAACTTTTCCATCTTTTTAGGCTTTTAATGGTTTCATTTTTATAACATTCCGTGCTAATTTCTTTTTTTGATTCTTGGTACTACTATTTCTATTGCTTCTTTTACTTCTGTTTCAATGATATCTAGGAAAAAAATTACCCAAATACATAGAAAATTGTACATGGGTATTTTAAGTCTTTATTATATGGAAATAATGCATATGGTACAATCTTTGCTAAAACGATTGTGAAAATAGCTATCGTTATACCATAATTGGAATAAGCTTCAGGATGAAATATACGGAGTAACGTATAAACCGCGAACATTGCCACTTTCAAACCAGCCACTTTAGAAAAACAAAAAAAAAACGTACTTATACACCCCTAGTAGAAATAATCGAGTTTTCACTCGATATAAACCAGTAACTGGCCAGTGATTTCGAGTAAAAACTCGAAATCGCGCCACCTACAACTAAGTCATAAACATGGGTCACACCGACACTGTACCTTTACTAGTGTGTGTGTCTGTTTATTTTTTTCTGTTAACCTGTGCGCGTCGTTGTTTTAAAAAATATTAAAAAACAGTGTGAATTAATTAAAATTTGTGTATGTTAACGTGGAAATATTTTACAAAATATATTACAAAATGGATGCAGTAAAAAAATTTGACACAATAAATGAATTGCGACTGTGGGCGATAAAATCAAATATTGCAGATTGTTATTTAGACGAGTTGTTAAAAATTTTGCAAGCTGGAGTTCTTCCTGAGTTACCAATAACGGCAAAAACATTTTTAAATAAATGTAGTGTATCTTTTGAAATTGAAAAAATGCCAGATGCTGATGAAGTTACTTTATTGTCAGATTTATTGTTGTTATTCTATTAATCTAATGATGTTATTTATTTCATAATATAAATAAATATAAATTAAACGTTTATGTCATATCGTTTATTTAACATTATTTTTATTTTATTTGACAATTTTTTATAACCCTTGATAACCTCAATATTTAAAATTGATAGTTTCACTGAAGCCGCCATGTTTTGCTCGATCTCTAGTAAAACTGGCCAGTTACTTGACAGAAACTCGATATTACACTGGCTAGTTACTGGCTAAAAACTCGATATCATTTCTACTAGGGACACATTGCTTTATCTAGAGAACTTCATGAGTTGTAATGTCCTTATTTTAATAGTTTGAAACAACTTTACAAACAATGATTTTTGATGTTATATCAAATGTTGCTTTTCAGTAATTCTGAGAATAGAATTTCCTCAGTTTTTTTTTTTTTTTTACAATTATTGTTTCGTAGGCAGTAAAAATTAGGCTGCTTAGAGTTTTTGTCAAATGTAAGGCGAAAGTTGGTTATTTGATATCTAAGTATTGACTTGCATGTAACAAGTAGTGAAATAATTTTTTTTTCTTTTAATATTGAATATTTTGTTTACATTAGTATTTTTTTCTAACGGAAATTATTTTTGGTATAGAATCGAAGCAAATCATATGATAATCAAAATCTATGTTCGGCTACGATAAATTTATGATAATATTTATCGATAAGTTTTTCTTGCATATAGTCGTGACGAATATTGTTATTAACTTACCGGTGAGTAGAAAAAGCTTGATACAGAACAAACGACGAAATTGTTTTTTATCTGTGATTTCCATTTTGAATTTATCTGAGATATTTTCCCCACGTTGTTCAGCCTTAGAAAACCAAGCTAATCATTTCATGATTGTTGCAGTAATGTATACCAAAAGACTGTTTTTTTAAATTCCTAAGTTTTTTATTATATACAAACACGGAAAGAATTTTTTGATAAAAATTACTCTGTAATTTCGAGTAATCCTGGCCGTTGCCAAAAATTGGTATTTTTTGTTTTAAATTTAATATTTTTTGTTTAAATATTAACGTTGCTAGACCACGTTTTACTCTACTACTGAGTAATTCTTTAAAAGTCTTATATTTAATCGATTATTGTGAATATCTCATCTTAATCTATTTATTTTTACTCCATGCGATTAATTTTTACTCCCCAATATACCATTCTTTTAAACCCATTAACTTTTTGATGAAAAACTGCTTATAACTCGAATAAATTTTCTTATCTATGGAAGTAATTTTTACTCTAAACTGCAGAGTAATATTTCAGTAGTTTTCGTTAATCTTCGGTTATTATCGGCTTGAATTAAATGTCTTTTATTTTGCTCGCGACAACTTAAATGTTACGCACACAAACGTAGGCTTGGAAAAAAAGACGATCTCTGTATCTCTCTATAATTTAATATTTATTTTAAAATTAAAAAAAAAATTTGTATCTTTTCTTTTTCAACACAATAAGAATAATTTTTTTTTTATTATTTTTCAAAATATTTATTTTAAGTCATATTCTAAAGCAATTAGATGATTTTTAGATTTTTTATGAAAATTTCAGCCTATTAATTGTAATTTTTATTGTAATTCAATATAAATTTTATAAATTGAATCATCAACTTTTTATCATAACCTACGAGTAAAAATTGAATTAGAGAGAATTTATTTAGACAGCCGATAGGTGTAATTTTTACTCGTAATTGTGAGTAAAAATTAATCTGATTGATTTTTACTCCCTGAAAGAGTAAAATTTCGTAATTCGAAAGTAAAAAGTCGTAATGGCCCAAGATTACTCGATTTAGAGTAATTTTTAGAATAAATAACATGGCAATATTCATACGAAAATTCTTTCCGTGAAGGACAGTAGTATGCTTTTTGGTGCAACACACGTTGCTCATTTATCCACATGGCACAGATAGGGGGTCGGATATCGATTTTTCCAAATACAAGACGGACGGATCTCGACTAGAATAACCCAAGAGCTATTTTCAAAGTTAGGGGCTATGGTATTTGAGAAGTAAAATAGTTTCGATCAATACCTGAGTCATAAAACACTTATAGTTTTTGGTGTAGGGCGTCACCATGTAATTTGAAAACATAAAACCCAACAGATGCACGGAGAAATTATTCTTGCTTGAAATGCTATAGTGTCATAACATTTCCGGACCATGTTGGCCACTTGCCGGAAATTGAAATAACCATATGTAAAAATTGCTATGGTAGTAAAATCAACAACGATTATATCACTAATTAGTATAACCATTGAAAATTTTTCTATGATCACAGTAATTTCTGCATGTGTTTATTGCCATTTTCAACAGGTGGTCAACATAGTCCGGCATTACTACTACATCATCGCGTTTCAAATAAAAATAATTTCTTCGTGTGCTTTACAACTAATATCATATAGAAATAATAAACAAAGTCATTTTCTTTTCACGTAGTCACAGTCGTATATCCTTTTTTTATTATTACATCGAGAAATTTATAATTTTATTAGCCAGTCTATAATACATTCAATTGACCACAATCATGTATTTTCATACGTTAAGTTTTCTTTTCGGAGATGTTTGGTAACTCGTTTTGTTTTTTAGAATCATTCTTACTAGGAATTTTGATACTTTTATCGAGCCCCACTGCCCATACGAATAGTAATAATGAATTAAGGTAAAAGAGTACTGACGTGAGAACTTGATTTTTATTATGGCAACCCATAAATATTTCTGTTTTGGATAATGTGTCCAGTATGTTTATGGAAAAAAATAGCACACTAGCCATTAGTAGTTGAGTAACACTGGAACAAAATGTTATTAATAATATATATATATGACTTAAAATGCAATTACCGTTAAGAAAATTTTGAAAAAACTTACCCAAATGCATAGAAAATGATACATGGATATTTCGAGTCTTTTTTGTACGCAAATAGAGCATATGGTAGAATCTTAGTAAAAACAAATGTGAAAGTACTTATCGTGATGCCATAATGCAAACAATCTCCTAAGTGAAATATACTGTGTATCAAGTGAACTCCTATCATTAGCCATATTGAAGTAGACACTTTAATAAAACGAAATAAATGTACTCATACACACATTGCTTTATCTGGAGAACTTCATGAGTTGTAATGTTTTTATTTGAATACACGGAAAGAAAATTATGGAAACTGTTCCCGTAATTTTGTGAAATTTTTTCCTATATCATCATAGGAATTACAAACCTAAATTATGGGAGCAGTTCCTATAATTATAGGAATGTTTCCCATAATTATAGGAATAGTTCCCAAAATGGTATAGGAATAGTTCCTATACCATTATGGGAATCATTCCCATAATATTATGGGAATAGTTCCCATACCATTATAGGAACCATTCCTATAATATTATGGGAATCATTCCTATAATATATAGGAACTATTCCTATAAATTATAGGAATCATTCCCATAAATTATGGGAACCATTCCCATAACATTATAGGAACTATTCCTATACCATTATGGGAACTTTTCCTATAATATTATAGGAATAGTTCCCAAAATGGTATAGGAATAGTTCCTATACCATTATGGGAATCATTCCCATAATATTATGGGAATAGTTCCCATACCATTATAGGAACCATTTCTATAATATTATGGGAATCATTCCTATAATATATAGGAACTATTCCTATAAATTATAGGAATCATTCCCATAAATTATAGGAACCATTCCCATAACATTATCGGAACTATTCCTATACCATTATGGGAACTATTCCCATAATATTATAGGAATAGTTCCCATAATGGTATAGGAATAGTTCCTATACCATATGGGAATCATTCCTATACCATTATGGGAATCATTCCCATAATATTATGGGAATAGTTCCCATACCATTATAGGAACCATTCCTATAATATTATGGGAATGGTTCCCATACTATCATGAAAAAATTAATTTAAAGAAAAGTGTGGCAATCACTTTTACAATACACAGAAATTTGATTAAGTATAGCAACAAAAATTCAAACATTGAAAAAAAAATCCATATTTAGCAAAAATATTAAATTTTTTAACAAAAAATTTTTTTTTAACAAATTTAGCGTCGAAGAAGCTTCATTTGGATCTCTCCATATTATTCGGGAAATTTCTATACTGTTTTGCAAAAAAAAAAATTTTTATGATATTATTGGAGTGGTTCCCATAACATAATGGGAATAGTTCCCATAATATTATAGGAATAGTTCCCACACCATTATGGGAATAGTTCCCATAATATTATGGGAACTATTCTCATACTATTATGGGAACTATTCCCATAAATTATCGGAACGATCCCTATAATAGTATAGGTACTATTCCCATACCATTATGGGAACCATTCCCATAATGCATAGCAAAACTTCCCATAATTTTCTTTCCGTGTAGTTTGAAACGACTTTACAAAAAATGATTTTCGTTATATCAAATGTTTCTTTTCAGTTATTCTGAGAATAGAATTTCCTCAATTTCTTTTTTTTTCTTTTTACAATTATTGATTCGTAGGCAGTAAAAATTAAGTTGCTTAGAGTTTTTGTCAAATATAAGTCAAGAGTTGGTTATTTGATATCTATAATTATTAACTTGAATGTAACAAATAGTAAATAATTTTTTTTTTAATATGAATATTTTATTTATATATGTGTATTTTTCTAACGAAAATGATTTTTGGCATAGAATTAAAGCAAATAATTTGATAATGAAAATCTATTTCTGGCTATGATAATATTTATCGATAAGTTTTTCTTGCATATAGTCGTGATGAATATTGTTTTTAACTTACCGGCGAGTAAAAAAAATATGATACGGCGATATTGTTTTTTATCCGTGATTTCAATTTTGAATTCATCTGAGATATTTTCCCCACGTTGTTCAGCCTTAGAAAACCAAGCTAACGGTTTCATAACTGTTGGAGTAATGTATACTAAGAGACTAGTTTTATAAATTTCTAACTTTTTTTATTATATACAAAGGACAGTAGTATACCCTTCGGTGGTCTGACTGAAACTAATGTTGTACAACACACGTTACTCATTTATACACAGGGCACAGATAGGGGTTTGGATATCGATTTTTCCAATTACAGAACGAATAAACCCGGGAAGTTAAAAAAAATATAATATAATAAATTTATTTTTCCTACTTAAAATTGTTTATTAAATTAATGTTACATATTAAAACAAAATTTTTTACTTATTAATAAATTCTTATTTGTTTAATTAATAATTACACAATTTTTTTAAAAGAGAGAATTGAATCAATTAGTAAAATAACCCCTTCAACGATGTTTAATGATCCTCGTACAGTTCCTCGTGTGATGCCATTTTCTATGTCTTCATAACGAAAACCAGGATATATTGACGCAAGACCTTGTATAACTTGGACATTATTATTTTTAAAAATACAAACAAGTCTTATTCCAGATGTAAGAAATAAAATAAATCCAACAAAATTGAAAATTCCATGCTGGTAAAACAACAATGATTCATTCGAATTATTTAAATATAAATTTTGGCCTAATTGATTTTTATTAAATTATACACTGTACACGGAAAGAAAATTATGGCAGCGGTTCCCATAATTTTGTGAAATTTTTTCCTATACCATCATAGGAATCACGACCATAAATTATGGGAGCGGTTCCTATAATTATAGGAATGTTTCCCATAATTATAGGAATAGTTCCTATAATTATGGGAATGATACCCATAACACTATAGGAATGATTCCTATAATTATAGGAATGGTTCCTATAATTTATAGGAATGCTTTTTATAATATTATAGGAACCATTCCCATAATATTATGGGAATGGTTCCTATAATCGTATGGGAACTATTCCCATAATATTATGGGAATGATTCCCATAATGCAATTGGAATGGTTCCCATAATGCAATTGGAACGGTTCCTATACTATTATGGGAATCATTCCTATAATATTATGGAAATAGTTCCCATACTATTATAGGAACCATTCCTATAATATTATGCGAATGGTTCCCATATTATCATGAAAAAATTAATTTAAAGAAGTGCGGTAATCACTTCTACAATATACAGAAATATGATTAAACATAAATACGAAAATTCAAACATTGAAAAAAAAAATAGTATTTGGCAAAAAAACATTAAAATTTTTAACAGCACAAAACATTCAAGAAAATCCAAATTTTGGGAAATTTCTACACTATTGTGCAAAAAAAAAATTTAATGATATTATAGGGATGGTTCCCATAACATTATGGGAATAGTTCCCATAATATTATAGGAATAGTTCCTATACCAATATGGGAACCATTCCCATAATAGTATGGGAATGATTCCCATACCATTATGGGAATGGTTCCCATAATGATATGGAAATGGTTCCCATAATATCATAGGAACCATTCCCATAATGGTATGGGAACTATTCTCATACCATTATGGGGATGGTTCCCATAATATATGGGAACCATCCCTATAGTAGTATAGGTACTATTCCCATACCATTATGGGAACCATTCCCATAATGCATAGCAAAACTTCCCATAATTTTCTTTCCGTGTAAAAAAATCAGTGTTAAAATGAATTAACACCGGCGTAGGCGGTCTCAATCGGCGGTGTTAAATCGGTGTAAGAAAAATTGCACGCATAGAAATTAGAATTAAAAAATATTTGACATATAAAAAATTTTAAAAATTCAATGAATACTATCTGGAAGAAATTTTAATTTTGCTATGTACTCATTAAAATAATTATTTATGTTATACGTAATTTATTTAAAAATTACACAATTTTACGCCCACCATTTCAATCACAAATAATTTAATTAATTATTAAAACACTGTTTAACTGTACACAGAAAAAAAGGATATCTTGCCCGTGTAAAAAAAAAATTGTTGAAAAAAGGTCAAAAAAGTGTTGACTATTTTAAACTTCAAAACTTGACACAATGACGAACTTATTTTAAACAATTTTCAAACTTCTGAAATTACACAGAAAAAAACATTTGACATAATACTATAAATTAACATTTTTCAGTGCAAAATACGTTCAGAAAAAACTGAGTTTGAACCATTTCTGAACGTTTTTCTTTTCAGCATATCTTGATAATATGAGGATATTTATTGATATTTCTCTTGAATTTTTAAAAGTTTAAAAAGCGTTCAAAAAAAGTTTGTAGTTGTGTCACGTTTTGAAGTTTAGAATAGTCAACACTTTTTTGAGCTTTTCTTAACCAATTTTTTTACACGGGTGGCGCAAGAAATTTTTTCCTGCCGCAAGAATATTTTTTGCAATTTTGAATGAAAACGAAAATTTTCTTGGTTCAAGAACAAAATTTTCTTGAATTTAGTCATCTTGGCATAAGATGTTTTTTTTATTCAACTGATATAATATATGTTTCTTGAAGTAAGAAATATTTTCTTAAAGTGAGAAAAACAAATATTTTGCCCCCAAATATAATCTATTGTTCGAAGAGTAAAATATTCTTTCTTTAAGAATAATCAATTTTGAATCGAGATGATCTGTGGCTCTAGTCAAGAATTAAAAGAACTCAACTCAATGGTAAGAAATATCTTGGTTTAAGTATTTTGTTGTGTTGTGGCAAGTAAGCGTAGACATTTGAACCAACAGCAACTGCGCTCACGGCTCAACGCAAAAATTCTCTTGGGAAAGCTAACTGTGCTATACCAAAGTGTCGGTAGTGTAGACTCGACATTGTACAGTGTGCTCACTGGATATAGGTAAAGTAAACGAACGTTCAGGGAATGATCGGATAGCATAACTGGTAAAGCTCTCGCGTGATGCCGAATTGGTCTGGGTTCGATTCCTACCATGAGCAAATCATTTATTTTTCTCAAGTTGTTCATGAACCATTAATCGAAGAAGTTTATTTCTCATCCCCTCTACTGCCGTATTGTGATAGTCTGAATATACACATATAATTTCCTGCTTCACAACATTTAATATTTATACTAGGTTAAATTCACTCAAAAATATAGGACGGTATATATTTTTAAGTAGAGTCATTTATTTTCTTGAATCGAGACTACGTCTTTTTAAGTCAAGAAAAAAAACCATCAATTCAAACCCTAGTAGCAATTTTGTCAAAGCCTTGTACCAGCCTGGATCAAGATACTTTAAAAAGATTTTCGATCAAGAATTGTACAAGAATTGGTCCAGATTCTTGACCAAGATTATTGGTCAAGACTTGAGCCATACTGTAGTCAGAATTTGTCAAGAATTTGACCAGAAATCTGGAGCTGTCTATTGCTAAACTTTGGGACTATTCTTTATAGAGGTTCTCATTCTACATTAGTTTCATTTATAATACTGTAGTCGAGAAATGAGTTCTCTGTAGAAAATGAATCTAGTTTTTTTAAAAATGCGAGCGACAGCTTATTGAATTCGTCATTAAATTTGACAAGACATTTTTTTTTACAAATAAAAAAAGCAATTTTTATAAGACAAAATCAAATAGAAAAAACGAGAGACTCTGATTATTAGCAATAACTCAAAAATTAATAGAGGAAGCGTAAAATTAAAAAACGATTCTTAAAGAAGAAGCAATTTTCGATTTGTCACAACTTTCGGAATTCTATTCCCATTTTTTATAATTTTAATTATTCATCTTAATCTATTCAAAAACTTCCGAAATTTTTTAAGTGCTAGAAAATTCTGAAAATCAATTTTTCTAGGCATTACTACAAACTCAATGCGTAATTTAAAAAAATGACATTTTTAAACTTGTTGACTCAACTATAAATGAGAACCACTGCAATACTATACTTTTTACATTCAAGTGGAAAGGAGGGAAATAGGTGCGCGCTCGTCGTCTTTTGCGTTTCTCGCGCAAGTCTATGTCAAAACTCTGGGTCAAAAATCTGGTCAAATTCTGGTCACAGACTGGCCCAAGTCTGCAGCCAGTCTGGATAAAGATTCTTGATCAAGTGTCTTGGTCGAGAATTGTACAATTCTTTACAAAGTGCTTCTCCAAGTGTCTTGCCGAAGAATCTTGCCCAATTCCATTGCTACTAGGGTAAATATTATTTCTTTCATAAAGAAAGTAATTGTATTTTTTTAAGAAGATATTTGTATTAAATGGAAGAATTCTATGTCTTCGGCTAAGTAAATATTTGCATGATTCAAGAAAAGTTATTTTATTAAATTAAGAATATAATTTATTTAAATCAAAATTAAAATTTTCTCATTCCAATAGACCGTTGTCTTGAGTCGATAATGTAGTTTTCTCAAACTGAGAGTAAATGTTCTTCTGCCACGCAAAAAAAGTTCTTGGTTTGAGATGTTGATATATATTGTGACAATTTACTACACGGAAAGAAAATTATGGGAAGTTTTGCTATGCATTATAGGAATAGTTCCCATAATGATATGGGAATGGTACCCATACTACTATAGGGATGGTTCCCATATATTATGGGAACCATCCCTATACTAGTATGGGTACAATTCCTATACCATTATGGGAACCATTCCCATAATGGTATGGGAATAGTTTCTATACCAATATGGGAACCAATCCCATAATATTATGGGAACCATTCCAATACTATTATAGGGAAAGTTCTCATAATGGTATGGAAACTATTCTTATAATATTATGGGAACTTTTCCCATAATGTTATGGGGACCATTCCCATAATATTATAGGAATGGTTTCTATACCAATATGGGAACCAATCCCATAATATTATGGGAACCATTCCAATACTATTATAGGGAAAGTTCTCATAATGGTATGGAAACTATTCCTATAATATTATGGGAACTTTTCCCATAATGTTATGGGGACCATTCCCATAATATTATAGGAATGGTTTCTATACCAATATGGGAACCAATCCCATAATATTATGGGAACCATTCCAATACTATTATAGGGAAAGTTCTCATAATGGAATGGAAACTATTCCTATAATATTATGGGAACTTTTCCCATAATGTTATGGGGACCATTCCCATAATATTATAGGAATGGTTTCTATAATAGTATGGGAACTATTCCCATAATATTATGGAATGATTCCCATGATGGTTTAGGAACTATTCTGTTACCATTATGGGAACCATTCCTATAATATTATAGGCATAGTTCTCACACTATTATAGGAACTATTCCTATAATGTTATGAGAATGGTTCCTATAATGTTATGGGAATGGTTCCTATAATTTATGGGAATGGTTCCTATAATTCATAGGAATAGTTCCTATATATTATGGGAATGATTCCCATAATATTATAGAAAGTATTCCTATAAATTATAGGGACCATTCCTATAATTATAGGAACCATTCCTATAGTGTTATGGGTATCATTCCCATAATTATACGAACTATTCCTATAATTATGGGAAACATTCCTATAATTATAGGAACTGCTCCCATAATTTATGGTCGTAATTCCTATGATGGTATAGGAAAAAATTTCACAAAATTATGGGAACATTTTCCATAATTTTCTTTCCGTGTATACTCACCAAATAAGACGTAAAAGCTTCTTGTTTTGATAGTTTTTTTTACTTGGTTAGAAACAAAATAAATTTGATTTAAAATAAATATTCTTGAATCAAGATTATTTAACTTGAATTAAAATTTAATTATTCTTGATACAATATTTTTATAATATTAGTCGAAGAAAATGTTCTCGGATTAAAAAAACCCAATTACTCAGCGCAAGAACAAAAAAATAAAGGCAAAAGTTATCTTGGGCCGACTCAACCTTTTTTTCTGTGTAGTGATCGAGTAACTAAAGATTTATTAAGTAAAAAATTTTAACACCGGTAAAGAATATTTACACCGGCGGCGTTATTTTAACACAGAAAATTTTAACACCTACACCGCCTGGACTTACCCCGATTTTTTTTTTACAGTGTATATTTTAGTGTATAAGTGGTAATTAAACTTACGATATTTCGATCCATACGAATTATAAATAGTTCACTACAGAGTAGAACAGATATTATAATGATGTATCCTACTTCCGTTCCGATCTCTAACAACATCCATGGCAAAGCATCAGTAGTAAATAATGAAAATAAATGTAACCCTACAATAGCCCATAAAAATATCTAAAATAATGACAAGTTTAGAAAATTGTATTATTAAATTTTTTCAAATTATCTACTGGGAGAATAAAAAAAAAAAAAGATGTCAATTACTTACGTATTCTATAAGTTTGATAATAAAAAATAGCACATGAGAAGGTTGAATATCATTAAATGAAATGGTGTTAGCCATAATTAAATATAAATAAAGTATTTCTAAAAAACCAGTGAGTAATTTATAACTTGATGTTTAATTCCGAACAACGTCAATGAGATTTTGAAACTGGTTTGTTGTCAGTAATTCCTTGAAATGATATTAAATGTATTTCGATAAGTGATAAAGTTAATTACCTGTATGTTTAAGTGGGCTAATGATTGATCGACGTAAGTATCATCAACATTAAAACTATATATAAAAAATCTAGACGTCGGTTGGCCCTGCGGGCCAGCCTCAAAACTTCCCACTGTTTTTGAGCTCAAGGAGCTTGAAAACATTACTGTGAATATATTTTCGAGCTCGAAAATGCTATTGCCTGCGATTATTTTTTGAGTTTTTCGAGCTCTAACAAGTTACGTTTTATGCAATACTTGAAAATTTAAAAATCGAAAATCATTAATGAAGAAGCGGTTTTAAAATTTTTATTCCCGATTATGTTCAATGAAATAAATGTAGGGGAGCCTGAGGCACGAAGGCCCCCTTAGGCCGGTTTTTTCTTTTTGTCGATTTTAACCATCAAATTTTGCAAGAAATTTTGCAAAAAATTGAAAAAAAAATTTTTTCTGGGGGGCGAAGGCCCCCTCCCCAAAAAATTAAAAAAAAATTTTTTATTATTTCCCGTCAAGTTATGACCTCTACAATGTTTTTATCATATTTGAGCTGAATATGTGATATGTGGGGTAAAATGGACCACTCGGAAAAACGAATTGTAACAAAAAAATTTTTTTTTTCATTTTCCGTCAAAGTATGACCTTTATGATGTTTTTATTATATTTTAGGCCAACATGTAATATGTAGGAGAAAATGGACTACTCAAAAAAAAGTTGTAACGAAAAAATTAACTTGGAAAATAAAAATAATTTTTTCGTTACAATGTTTTTTTCGAGTGGTCCATTTTGCCCCACATATCACATATTCACCTAAAATATAATAAGAACATTATAAAGGTCATAACTTGACGGCAAATGAAAAAAAAATAATTTTTTCGAGTGGCCCATTTTACCTCACATATCACATATTGGCCTAAAATATGATAAAAACGTTGTAGAGGTCATTGTTTGACGGAAAATAGAAAAAAAATTTTACCTAATATTTGATTGGGACCTTCGTACCCCAGGCTCCCCTATTGAGGCAGAAATCAATGTCAGTGATCAAAATCATGATTTGAATGAGTTTTGGCTTAGGTCAGAGCAACAATATATGAAATATCCGAGAAAAATATTAAAAACTGGGTTTTTACAATTTTTCGCTGATAATATGATTTAAACTAAAAAACGAGTTAGATGACATTATATGATAATAAAAAATCTGTCTATCGGTTGACCCTGCGGGCCAGCCCTAAAACTTCCCACTGTTTTCGAGCTCCTTAAGCTCGAAAATACTTTTGTATGTCGTTCTTTTCGAAAAAAATAGTTTCTCACCATTTTTTCTCCAACGATATCTCTCAAACGAATAAACTGATTGAGACGGTTGAGGTAGCAATCGACGCGTTTTATTGAATTCTAAAGCTGATCAAATTTTGAATTCGATTTATCGAGTCGATTTTGAGATATTTCGAAAAAACTAAAAAAAAAAATTTTTTTAATTCTTTCGACAACGGTTTCTCTTGAACGAATGAACCGATTTTGATGGTTGAGGTGGCATTCGACGCGGCTTATAAAGCTTCAGAGCCCAGTCAATTTTGGAATCAATCCATCGAGCACATTAAAAATTATCAAAAAAAAACATTTTTGAAAAAATTTAATTTTTGGAATATCTCTGAACGAGCCCTACCGATCAAGCTCAATTTTTTTACAGCTTCAAGATATTGACAAGCCGCGTCGAATGACACCTTAAAGTTCAAAATCGGTCCATCCGTTCAAAAGATACAGGTATTTACATATGTACGTACGTACATACATACACTCGGACATCATCTTGAAATTAGTCAGAAAAGCTTCTTAGGACCTCAAAACGTCGACATCTGATGAAAATTCGATTTTCGTAAATCGGACCGAAACCAATAACTTTCCGAATTTTTGAAAATTTACAATTTTCTTAGCGGGAAGTTACAAAAGACTATAAAAAAGAAAAGTTGGTATGATTTTTGACACATACTGTACATTACATTTCGATTTATCCGGAAAAATAACATTTTATGTTATGTTTCTAACTTTTCAGCACTGATATCTTTTAAACTAATTAACCGATTTTGACGTTTAAGGCGGCAATCGACGCATTGTATTGAGTTCTAGAGCTGAATAGATTTCAAAATTGTTTAGTTGAGTTGTTCCAAAGATATTCGCGTAAAACCGTTTCTTACTATTTCTTTCTCCAACAATATCTCTTGAACAAATTAACCGATTGAGCTAGTTGAGGCGGCAATCGACGCGTTTGATTGAGTCCTAGATCTGATTAGATTTTGAAGTCGATCGTTAGAGTCGTTTCTGAGAAATCGATAAAAAACTAAAAAAAAAAATCTGTCTATCGGTTGACCCTGCGAGCCGGACCCAAAACTTCCCGCTGTTTTCGAGCACCTTGAGCTTAAGGAGCTCGAAGAGCTCGAAAATGAATTTACAACGAAGTTTCGAGCTCAAGGAGCAATTATTTTCGATTCTACTCGATCAAATGATTTGAGATTTTTAGAAAAGTTGATGGCCAACAAGCTCCTTCGATTGCTGCAAGAACCATTCCAATCGATTCATTAGTTAAAAAGTTATAGACCGGTTACACACACACATACATACACACACACACACACACACACACACACACACACACATACACACAGACACTCGGACATCATTCTGAAAATAGTCAGGATAGCTTCCTAGGACCTCAAAACGTCGACATCTGATGAAAACTCGATTTTCGAAAATCGGGGTGAAAACAATAACTTCCCAATTTTTCGAAAATCGTCGATTTTCTTAGTGATAAGTTGAACAATTTTATTTTTAGTATTTTTGAAATTTCTCAACAACGACTAGATAAATCAATTCTTAAATCTGATCAGCTTTAGAACTCAATTAAACACGTCGAATGCCACCTCAAACGTCTCAATCGGTCAATTTGTTTGAGAGATATCGTTGGAGAAAAAATGGCAAAAAACTTTTTTTTTCGAAAAAAACGGCATAAAAAGTATTTTCGAGTTCGAAGAGCTCTCCAATATATTCACAACAATTTTTCGAGCTCAAGTAGCTCAAAAACAGCGAGAAGTTTTGGGGCTGACCCGCAGGGTCAACCGATAGACCAATTTTTCAGTGTAGTAATCGTTTTTATACATAATGGTAATAATTAATTTTTATATATAAGAACGATTATCACAGAAGTATCGTAACCATTACCATAACAGTATGGTAGTAATTTCCATAATATTTACAAACGATAACCATAACATTAAAAAATTCCTCATATTACGGTTATGGTTACCGTACTATCATAGTAATTGTTGCCATACTATCACGGTAACTATAACATATGGTAACGTTTACCATAATAGAATGAGAATAATTACCATAATATTATGCGAATATTTTACTTATCTTATGGGAGCAGTTACCATGCCCTTATTAAAAGAATCGATTTGAAACGTGATGTACAGGGTTTATTTCCAAACGTACTTAGTAATCGTTAGAATAGAACATAGGATCTATTCATATGTGATTATGGGAACTATTCCGATAATTATAGTAATCATTGATATAATTCTATTATCATATGATCGGAAATTATTACCATAGTCACAGAAATTACACTCATAGTTATGAAAACTTTTCCCAGAAATTTTAAGCGTATATAACCATAATTCAAAGTAATTATTACCGTCTCGTTATAGGTTGATATTTTACAGACGTATTAAGGGAGGGGGGTAGGGTTTTAAAGGCGAGAAAAAAGCATATTTTTGTGATTTTTTTCCGGCGAGATGAGTGATATAATTTCATTAAACTTAATCACATATTATTCTACAACTTTTAAAGAATATCAGAAAAAATTTTCAACGAAAAATATTGATTAATAAGCTGGTGACGTTGAATCTCCGGAGGTGCCTCGAAAAAAAGTCGTTTTGCGGTGAACATCATAACTCGTTACCGGATCATCGGAAAAAAAAAAATTTATATGCATTTTAAAGTTGATGTATTTCTCGAGGTAACCACGAAGAGTTTTTTTTTTTTTTTTTTTTTCCGATTTTTTGCAGCACTTGGAAGTGAAAAACGCGATTTTAGCTCAAAAAATCGCGGTTAATTTGTTATTAAAAAATAGAAAAAAATGAAAAACAAAAAAAAAAACTCTTCGTAGTTACCTGTTGATTTATGTGAAGAAGTAATGTTCAAATTTTCAAAGGGATCGGTTCAGTACATTTTGAGTTATGATGTTCACGGACTTTACAAATAACGTTTTCGGGAAAATCCATTTAAAGTTTTTTATTCGTGAAAATTTGAAATAAACTATCAATCAAAGAATATGAATTTTTATACTTATATTGAGTCATCAGTTTACATCCTTTGAAAGACACACAGCCCGAGAAAGGGATTCGGAAGAACAAAGAAAATTGCAGCTGATTTCTACTAGGGGTATGTAGGGGCAGGTCGGGCAGGTATAAGAATCAGATATACCGGCCGGTCATTTGAAACGCTGTAACTCCGTTAGTTTTACTCGGATTGATTTAAAATTTGTACACAATATTCTTGACATATTGTTCATTCAGAAAAAAAATTAAAAAAAAAATATTTTTTTTAAATAATTTAAAAACCCTACCCCCCCCCCCCCTTAAGAACTACCATAATTTATTCTCCGTGTACTTTTCCCAAATATCAAACTTTATAGTATTTTTCAATGTTTCAGATTCAATTATTGTTATTATTTTCACATGTATTCTTCTGACTTTAGGTTAGGTTACTCAAGAACATGATAAAAAATATTGATAAGTACATACAGTCTGGAGTAACAAGATTGAACTGGTATTCCTTAGATATACCTAATTTTGCTGCGCATAGTAAAAAATTGTTGAAAAATTTAGAATCGGTCATTACTCAAGTTAATCACATAAAAAAAGATCTCGATAATCGAATAGAACATATCAGCACTTATAATTTAGTCACTACATCGAACGATCCTACTGATTCAGATTACAAGTTACTTCAATGCAACGTAAGTACATTGTGATATTTAATTTCCAATCTTCATAAACTCTTTTCATTTTTTGAAATGTTTAATTTTCTCGATGAAGTCATCTATTTTATTAGATTTAAATTATTTTGATTTTCTTTGTGAATCTCAGTTAAACACTAAAGTTTGCTAGTTTTTTTACTATCGTGTACGGAAAATTCGTACACTTGAAAGTACGTGGAAAAATGGATTATTTCTTACGGAAAGCCTAAAACAGCCGCATTTGAAGTGCTGATAAACAAAAGTTTTTAGTGCCGTACTCACTTTGGCGGATCCGAATTACCGTGCAATTACGGTAAATTTACCGTGAGAGTGTAAAATTATCATAAAAGGAAAATACACCGTCATTTGACGCTAAATCACGATAATTTCGCCAGGGCACGTCTCTGATTACAAATACTCTGTGAAAAGTATCGAAAATTATTTCAATTCTTTTCAATCCGCACGGAGATTTCGAAAAATATTGAACGGAATTGAAATTTCGATAATTTGAATACTTTCTAATTCTTGAAATGGAATTCAAAAGTATTGAAAAGAATTCAATCTTTCATCATTTCAAAACCTTCCAATTCCGAAGTGAAATTCAAAAGTATTGAATGGGATTAAATTTTTTATCATTTGAATTCAATTCAAGTTATAATTGGAAATATGGAACTATTTTGGTATTGAGACGGATTCAGAAATATTGAAAACTCTCAATTAGTTTTAGTTCTTTTCAATCCTACACTCGATCCAAAATATAGAACTATTTTGGTATTGAGAAGGATTCAGAAAGATTCAAAAATGTCAATTAATTTTAATTCTTTTCAATCCTAGACGTAACATAAAATATGGAACTATTTTAGTATCGAGAAGGATTCAGAAAAATTGAAGATTCTCCATTTATTTCAATTTTTTTGAATCCTACACGTGGCCTGTAATGTGAAACTATTTTGCTATTGGAAAAGATTCAGAAAGATTCGAAAATGTGAATTCATTTTAATTTATTTCAATTCAATTCATAATTGGAAATATGGAACTATTTTGGTATTGAGGAAAATTCAGAAAGATTAAAAACCGTCAATTCATTCGAATTTTTTTCAATCCCACCCGTGACCCGAAATGTGAAATTATTTTGTTATTGAGAAGTATTCAAAAAGATTAAAAATGTCAATTCGTTTGAATCTTTTTCAATCCATCTCTTAACCCGAAATATGGAACTATTTTGGTATTGAGGAAGATTCAGAAAGATTGAAAACTGACAATTGATTCGCATTATTTTCAATACTACTCGTAACTCTAAAAGTCGAAACTTTTTTGTTATTGACGAGGATTCAGAAAGATTAAAAACATCAATTTATTTGAATCTTTTTCAATTCTTTGGAAGTTTAGAAATTCTTATATTATTTTTAGATTCAATATAATTGAAAAGTGATAATTTTATGTCCAGATGAAAACCTTGTGGAATAGGATTTATTCAAAAGTATTCAATTCTCATCTTTTTCAATACTTTTCAATGAGTATTTTTCATCAGGGTTTAGTTTTTGAATTAATGACTGTTGAATTTTGCAAAGAAATCATTTTAAATTAATCGAAATCAATTGACATATTTTTTTAGATGTATTTTTCGGATATTAAAGCAAAGAGAACAAAGTTAGTTGATGGGATTTTAAAAGCTTACCAATCAATTAGCCCTATATTGATAAAATTGGAAAGTTTAGTCGAAAACACAACTACTGGGAAAAGTAAAGCGATGCAATTTTTTTATGAACGATATGAACAAACAATTTTCACAGCCTTTATAACGTAATATAAAAAGATTAATTACTTTCGACAGTACCCGCATGGAAAAGCTATATATTGTTAAAAGTATATAACAAAATATATGGTGAATACATGATCAATATATAGCGGCAAAAATATCTATATTAAAAAATATATGTTTTTTACATATATTGGATTCTATATTTATCATAATATATTTACTTGTATATAATGTTTTGTATTTTTCTATATATATTATCTCATATAATGCTCAATATATTCTTATCATATATGAATAGTATATATATAATTTATAAGTATAATATAATAAACTTGATATATATATCCATATATTTTGACTCATATAATTAGTGGCATATGGTCTCTATATAATTGATTATATATGAAAGAATTTATATGATTAAATATATGGTTCGCGGTATATTGGAATTATATTTTTCCAGTATATTAAAACTTATGTTTTTCGCAATATATTGAAAATTTTATTTTTTAATATACTTTTCAATTTCTACACAATGCCACAAAAAAAGTCAAATTTATTATTTTTTCTCCTTCTTTTCATTGACCTTATATTTACTGGCAATAACCTAAGAAAAGTAAAAAAAAGTGCCATATATTTTACAATATATTGGAAACCATATATTTTGCAATATATTGGAAAACATATATAAAAAATATAAAAAATACTATGTATTAATTAATATACTACTTTCAATATAATATATCAATATAAAAAAGATATATTAAAATATATATGTAAAACATACATAAAAAGTCATATATTGATAAATATATTGATAATATATTCTAGCAATATATTTTTTTTCAATATATTATCATACATTAATACGGCAAAAATATAAATATTATTTGATATATTGTACAATATATCACATTATAATATTCATATATTCTATCATATATGTTTTCACATATAAAGTTTTTTCATGCGGGTACTCAATAACGATTGTAGTATAATTGAAGATATAAATTCTTAGGTGCCTAGTGAGCAATTTAGACGCTTTAAATATTCTATTATCTGGAAATAAATCAATTTTTGTAGTAGACGCAGTTTTATTATCTTCCGAAGTAATTCTTCGTCCCTCTCCGAATGAAATCAACATAATAATCTTGCGAGACATAAAAGATTTGCTTGCGAGATTTAAACTTTTTCCAAGATGGGCAGCAGGAAGTTGTCACGAATGTAAACAAATTAAAGAAACGAGTACAGACAGTTTTTACAGATTCAGTTTTTTTGATAATGTCATGAGCATTCAAGTAAGACACGAAATTTTTCTCAAAATTATTTATTATTATAGTTGATAATTAAAAAATGATTTTTTAGATTATCAATGATCGTATTGCTGCTATTCAAAATACAACACAAAGATTGACAGTAGAGTGTTGGAAATATCTCAATCGATGGAAAAAATACAGTAATTTATGGCGAGCTGACAAATCTCAAATATGTGAAAAATTTGTTGTGACGTGTCCGACTCTTAATCAGTACGATGAAAAATTTACATACTACGACACAATAATAGAAGAAATTGAGGAATGGACACCATATTATGACATATCGAGTATCAAGTAACTTTTCATTATAAAATCACATTTTTTCTTATTATTTATCACTATAAAGAATGATCCGGAAATATTTTTTCACCATACACGGAAAAAAAATTCTAGTTAAATTTACAATGCTAACATCGTAATATGTCCTATTAATTATTGTATTGGTGGACTAGACTTTTCACATCGTAATTTTTACGATGTAGGGTTGGAAATTTCATTTAAGAAATAATACTTCAGACAAACAATACGAAGTCTTAAGCTCTTTAATATAAATTACGATGTAACATCGTAAAATTTGAAGAGAAATTTTAAATAAAAGATTAAAATAATAATCGTTCGGCAGTTGGATTCGAACCCGAGTCCTTTCGAGTGCGAAGTGTCCGACGCCTTGGACCACTCGGCCACTGAAGGGCCTACACTATATGTTGTTTTTAAGATCCATATAAACGACTTGCGGAGGACCCAGTTACTATTTAAAAAGTACGATGTAACGTCGTACTTTTTATAGCTTCCATCGTATTATAACAGAGGCAGCACTGTAATACTTATTTTGTTAAAAAGTAAATAGAAATATTAAATGTACGAATAAATATAGTTTTTAAAGTGTAATTTTTATTTATTTTTTTTTACGATGTTAAATTGTAATTTTTGCAGTAATTTTTAATCCTAAAAGTCTTTGTTAAAATTACGATGTTAAATAGTAAAAAATATAACCCACATAATAAATTTTGAAATAAAACATCTAAAAATTGACATTAATAAAAGTCTAGTCCGTGATTACGATGTTAACATCGTAAATTTTGCAGAATTTTTTTTCCGTGTACCTGCACTGAAAATTAAAACTTCTGCCCTATTTAGAGGAAAGAAATTCATTCTTCCCTTTTATTAGAAAACAAACGATAAAAATTAGCGCGTGCGCCATTCTTCTCGCAAACAGAGGCAAAAATTTTTAATTTTTAAATACAGATCTGGTAAAAGAAAGCATACACACTACGGAGGAAGGTAGGACGACCCTTTTCGCGTGTTTGCCAACCCTGCCCTCGGCCCGCGGGTTGGAATCTCCTACTTTTCGCCCTGGGTGTGTAATATACGATTTTCGATCCCTGTCTATACACAAACAGACTTTGAAAGTCTTATTTCACTATAAATATACAGTGAAAAATATTGTGTATCTGTGTTAGAAACGGTCCGTGTTAAAGTTTTTCTTATTCGCCTTTCATATAAGGTATAGTATTATAATACAAGAATGTTGAAATACTTTACGTATATATTCCCGTTTCTTTGTGTGCATTGTTAGAAAACTTATAATGGCTCAAGAAATATTTCCTTGGGCGAAGAATTTATTTCTGAAGAGAGGCCAATGATCTTCACGGAAAAAATAGATAGGAATGGTTACTGTGCTACACAAGAATGATTGTAAAGTATGTAAAAATTAATCTTAGCACATTACTATTTCTCGTTATAACCCTAGCAGCAATTTAGTAACAGCCTTATGCCAGTATGGATTAAGATACTTTAGAAAGATTTCAGATCAAGAATTGTAAAAGAATTGGTCCAGATTGTTGAACAAAATTATTGGTCAAGCCTTGAGCCGGACTGTGGTCAGAATTTGTCAAGAATTTAACCAGAAATCTGGGGCCATCTATTGCTAAACTTTGGGACTATCCTATAGAGTAGTCACGTGTCTGAGTGCTGTTTACAACATTAGTTCCCGGTAAGCAGTAGTCAGACATGTGACTGAAAGCAACAGTTCCTGTCCAGCACAGGAATGGTTACTATGCTGAACGACAATGGAACCCATTTGTCCGGGGAGTCTTTCGCATCTCCACACAGGACCTATACCTATATTATATAGTAACACATCGACTGTTGAAAGGAACCTGTATTATCTGGAAAGCGAATGGTGACTATGAACACGATAACCAGTCATGTTTTCGACATAACCCTGATAGCCAGAGTTTCTGATCAGAAAGTTGGTGTACTTGAGTTGCGACCAACTTGACGACAACTTTCAGCTTGTGTAACTGTTGCCGACAACTTGGCTACAAGTTGCTCAGCAACTTGGCGACAACCTACTGCCGCAACCTATCACCAAGTTTCTGAGCAACTTGTAGCCAAGTTGTCGGAAACAGTTACACGAGCTGAAAGTTGTCGACAAGTTGCTCGGAAAGTTGCCGTCAACTTATGGAAATGCTGACTTTTGTGGCCAACTTGGCGACTGGTTGCGGCAGAAGATTGTCGACAAGTTGCGGGCAACTTGGCTATCAGGATGTGTAACATAGTAATGGTTGCTATGTTGGATTGTACTCAGTCGTATGTAAAAACGACCCATTCCTATTATAACGAGAACTAGTAATGTGCTAAGATTATTTTTTACATAGTATACGATCATTCTTGTGTAGCACAGTAACCATTCCTATATATTTTTTTCCGGGTTGCTTCAAGAAAATTCTTGGTTTGATTTAGATTTTCTTTGCTCTAAAGATTTTATATCTTCGATGGATAACTCTCGTGTCTTGACCCAAAACTATATTATCTTCAATCGATACTATCGAATTCTTCAAGCAAAGCCACTTCCCTACCCTGATAGCCAAGTTGCCCGCAACTTGCCGACAATCTACTGCCGCAACCTGTCGCCAAGTTGGCCGCAAAAGTCAGCATTTCCATAAGTTGACGACAACTTTCCGAGCAACTTGTCGACAACTTTCAGCTCGGGTAACTGTTGCCGACAACTTGGCTACAAGTTGCTCAGAAACTTGGTGACAGGTTGCGACAGTAGATTGTCGCCAAGTTGCTGAGTAACTTGTAGCCAAGTTGTCGGCAACAATTACACGAGCTGAAAGTTGTCGACAAGTTGTCGTCAAGTTGGTCACAACTCAGGTACACCAACTTTCTGATCAGAAACTCTGGCTATCAGGGTAATAGCCAAGTTGGCCGCAAATTGGCGACAATCTACTGCCGTAACCTGTCGCCAAGTTGGCCGCAAAAGTTGACATTTCCATAAGTTGATGGCAACTTTCAGCTTTTGTAACTGGTAACTAAAAGTTGACAACATGTTTCTCAGAAAATTGACGATAGGTTGTCGATAGATTGTCGACAATGTTCTGGGAAAGTTGGTAGCAACTTGTATTCAACAGTTACAAAAGCTGAAAGTTGTTGAAAAGTTGCAGTCAACTTGATCGCATTTAATTAACATCAACTTTTTAACCAGGTATCAGGGGAGTTTTGGACTTTTCCAGTTGAGCGCAACCAATATAGTCAAATTAAAGCATGTACTTCACGTATACGTGAGATCAAAAATAGACTTTGATGAGAACTCTCTAGATGACCAACATTTTAACTCAAAAATTGATATTAAACATTTGACAACACGATGACCTCTAGTACACATTAAATTTCACTTCAAGTTTTTCCTCTCTCTCATGTAAAATTACAAATAAACTTGATGTAAACTAGCAGCTTTAATTTTACGTCAAATTTATATGCTATGATACGTATATGAGAACTAAAAAGTTGAACTGAAATTTTTTATATACTCTGTATGTCATCGAGATGTCAAAAGTTTAATTTCAATTTCTGAGCTGAAACTCTGGTTTCCTGAGATTCACTCCTGATAGCCAGACTTTCTGATCAAAAAGTTGGTGTGCAGTAGTTGCAAGCAACTTGACGAAAAGTTGTTGACAACTTTCAGCTTTTGTAACTGTTGGCTACTGCCAACTATCTGAGAAAGTTGGCGCCAGTGAGCTCCCGCAAGCTGAAGGCAACTTTCCGTCAACTAATGGAATGCCAACTTCTGCCAGAAACTTTCTCAGAAAGATGTCATCAAATTATGGAAATGCCAATTTTTGCGGCCAACTTGGCGACAAACTACTGCAGAAAGCTGTCGCCAGTTTGCTGCCAACTTGATCAGTGACTTTACATTAAAACTCTGATGGTAAGTGATCATATATTGAGAATTTAGGGTTCAGTTTTGCCAGAAATCTACCCTGATAGCCAATTTGGAACAAACATTTTAGAAACCATAATTAATGTAAGACAACCATTATTTCGATTTTTCCAATTTTTAAACAGCCGTAATTAATAAGAGAATTGGTTTTATTGGAAATTATTTTTATTCTTTATCAAACCGCCAAGGAGTAGAATCATTTTATAAAAAAATTTCAGACAGAAGTCATTTTACACCCGAAAGTAGGCGGAGCCCACTTCTAGACCATTACCTTCCGGTTATTTTGACGCCTGAATAATTTGTCGTGAGCATGTTTTGTTCGCGGTTATTTTGTTGTGTAGTTATTTTGTCTACGGGTATTTGGTTACAGAACCATTCACCCCGTATGTGGTGTGATTTTTTTTTTAAAAAACCCTGGAACTCCGAGTTACGGAGTAAATTTTCTTTGGATTGAAGTAAAATCTGTATACATCTTAAATACAAATGACTTTTTTCCATGGTTGTATTTAAATCTTACTTAGAAATTTACAATGAATGGGTTAAAAATCGTTAGTTGAAACGAGAGTGCAATATCGTGAATGTAAATTTTAATCTTCTTTTCGTGGAACAATTACTCTTCGAGCTCAAAAATATAACTTTCGTGTCATTTTGAGCTCCCTGAGCTCAATAGCCTAATAAAGGTTTAATAAGACACTATTTTTTGAATTTTCAAACCGCAACAACTTTAAGTTTAGATTAAGCGAATGAGGAATTTCGAAGTAATTCCGAAAAAACCCTTTTTTTGGTTTTCTTTCGACAGCGATAACTCACGAACGAATCAACCAATTTCGACCGGGCCAGCGACGATCGACGTGATTTTTTTATGTTAAGATCCGATTAGTTTTTGGAATCGATCGGTAAAGCCGTTTAACAGTTATTCCAAAAAAACCACATTTGAAAAAATTTTTTTTTGTAGTTTTTTTGAGATTTCCCAAAATCTACCCGTTCGAATCGGTCCAAATTGTATTAAAATTCTAAGTTTAGCCAAACCCTTTCGAATGGCGCCAACCGCAATGAAATCGGTCGAGCCGTTCAAAAGATATAAGAGGGTTACACACACACACACGCACACACACACACACACACACACACACACACACACACACACACACACACACACACACACATACATAGGGGAGGGTGGGGCAGAGCGGCCCCCCTGAAATTTTGACCAAAAAAAAAATTTTTTTTTTTTTCGACTAATTACTATAAATCCGATATGTTTGCGCATTTTTACCCCTACGCATGACATTTGGGGCAAAATGGACAAGCCCAAAATTTTGAAAAAGTGATTTTTTCATATTTTTATCGTCAAATTAAAAAAAAATTATTATAATTCCACATTTCTAGCCCTACGCATAACACCTGGGGCAAAATGGACCAGCCGAAACTTCCGAAAAAATTATTTTTTCATATTTTTCGGCCGTTTCTCTATATAAGAGGCAAATTTGGTCACTAAAAATTTATAAAAATTAAATTCTTTTTTTTAGTTGATAAATTTTTGAAATAAAGTAAAATTATAGAATTGATTTTTTTTTTATTAAATAACAATTAGTATTTAAGGTAATCGAGAGTGAACGATTTTTTACGCTTTAAAAAATTTTTTTCGAGTAATATAAAACCAAAAATAGTTGTCAAGAGAAAGAAATACATTCTTAATGATGAAAACAATTTAAAAAAAAAAAAAACGAAAAAAAAAATTTTTTTTATCACTTTTTGAAGGGGGGCCGCTCTGCCCACAAAAAAAAATTTTCAGAATTTTGGCAAAATGTCCATAAATTTGTTCGAAATAGGACAAAAGTAAAGTGATCTTATGGTTGAAAGCCACAAAAAATAATAATTGGCTTAGGGGGGCCGCTCTGCCCCACCCTCCCCTACATACCTACATACAGACATCATCGCGAAAACATCGGGAAGCTTCTTAGGACCTCAAAACGTCGAGATCTGATGAGAACTCGATTCTCGAAAAACGGGGTAAAACCAAGAACTTCCCGATTTTTGAAAATTTTGAATTTTCTTAGCGGGAAGTTAAAAATTGTAACGAAAAATTCTTTTTTTTTTTTAATTGTGATAAATTAAAAGAATTCATTATTTTAGGCTTTTTTAGGTCAATGGTATCAATCTTGGGTAAAATGAATCAGAACGAATTTAATTGAACTGAACAATTTAACAAAAAGTTGAATTATATAGCTTATAAAAAATTGAAAACACGGAAAGAAAATTATGGGAAGTTTTCCTATGCATTATGGGAATGGTTCCCATAATGGTATGGGAACCATTCCCATAATGGTATGGGAATCATTCCCATATATTATGGGAACCATTCCCATAATAGTATGGGAATGATTCCCATACCATTATGGGAATGGTTCCCATAATGATATGGGAATGGTCCCCATAATGGTATGGGAATCATTCCCATAATATTATGGGAACCATTCCCATATCATTATGGGAACCATTCCCATAATGGTATGGGAATCATTCCCATACTATTATGGGAATGGTTCCCATATTAGTATGGGAACTATTCCTATAGTATTATGGGAACTATTCCCATAATGTTATGGGAACCATCCCTATAATATCATAAAATTTTTTTTTTGCGCAATAGTGTAGAAATTTCCCTCGTGATATCGGGAGATTCAAATGAAGCTTCTTCGACGCTATATTTGTATGGAAACACAAAATTTTTTTTGTGTTTCCGGCTAATCAGCACATTGAATTTATAACGTATACACTATACTTGAATATGATTGGTTGCAGCATCTACGAGCATGCGCAACGAACCGCGAAGAAATTTAAAATTTGAAATTTTTACACATAAAGCATGAAGATAAAGTGTGAACTGCTTTTGATTAAATGTTAAAAATGATAATATTAATAAACTGTAAATAATTATGATCCTGAAGTTAGCAGACAATTAAAGATTTTTGGATTTTTTTTTTTCAACAAATCAATCACAAAAAAATAAAAAATAATAATATGCACATGTAGAAAATTTAAAAAACTACAGGTGCAATGTTTTAAAATATTTTTTTTTTTATAATTTATTGTTTAAAAAAAAAATCCAAAAATTATTAGACGTCGGCTAACTTCAGTATCATGTCAAATTAAAATTAATATAAACTTTTTGAGAATTTATACAAAAAATTTCAATTTTTGAAAATTTGAGATTTTATCAAAATTTAAATTTTTATTTCCAAAATTTGAATTTTTGTTTTTATGTTTAATAATATTTCTGTGTATTGTAGAAGTGATTACCACACTTTTCTTTAAATTAATTTTTTCATGATAATATGGGAACCATTCCCATAATATTATAGGAATGGTTCCCATAATGATATGGGAATGGTTCCCATAATATTATGGGAATGATTCCCATAATGGTATAGGAACCATTCCAATTGCATTATGGGAATCATTCCCATAATATTATGGGAATAGTTCCCATACTATTATAGGAACCATTCCCATAATATTATGGGAATGGTTCCTATAATTTATGGGAATGGTTCCTATAAATTATAGGAACCATTCCCATAAATTATAGGAATGATTCCCATAATATTATAGAAAGTATTCCTATAAATTATAGGAACCATTCCTATAATTATAGGAACCATTCCTATAGTGTTATGGGTATCATTCCCATAATTATAGGAACTGTTCCTATAATTATGGGAAACATTCCTATAATTATAGGAACCGCTCCCATAATTTATGGTCGTAATTCCTATGATGGTATAGGAAAAAATTTCACAAAATTATGGGAACCGCTGCCATAATTTTCTTTCCGTGAACACAGTTTTTTGACATTAAAACAGTAATAATTATATTATTAATTATTGATCAGGGTATCCTATGCACCCGGGCAGAAACCATCAAATTCGTTTATTTTCCGTCTATTTCGAATGAATCAGTCGAAATTTTTCAAAAAATCGAAAAAAAAAATTTTTTTCTGAGGCACTACGGCACGACGAATTTCAGTGGATAAAAAAACTATTTCTGGGGGCGTACATGTGATGTATGTACAAGTGCGCGCGTGTGTGCGCGTGTGTATCCGTGCGTGAGTGTACATGTGTGCACGCCTGTGTGTGCGTGCGAGCGCGAGTGTGTCTGTGTGTACGTAACTGATACTAAAAACAACGGTAATAGCTACCGAACTAATCAGGAACGGCTACCGATTATGTTTTTCCGTATGAGTTAATAAATTTTTCTGTCGAGGACTAAAAATTGAATTAATTTTTATTTA